>NC_072739.1:33554032-33897476 GCF_026930045.1 Uloborus diversus
ATAATTAATGATCAAGTTACGGCAGAAAAATTAAACACATCTTGCTCGGTATTTACTGCAGAAATAAAAGCTATATTTTCATCTCTAGAATCAATAGCCCAATCTGTTCATAGAAAGTGGGTGATATTCACTGACTCAAAGAGTTCAGTGGAAGCCATCACTCATTGCGATAATAATAGCCATCCTATAGTCATCCAGTCATATCTTTTATACAAAAACCTTATACAAAATAATTTTCAAGTTACCTTTTGTTGGATCCCTGGTCATGTGGGCATTGCAGGCAATGAAGCAGCCGATTCAGCTGCCAGAGCTGCAAGTATCCTGGTTGATAATAGTGTCCCTTTCAATGATATTAAAAACGCCATCGTTGTAAGCCTCAACACGTATTGGCAGGGGACTTGGAATTCAGAAATCCAAAATAAACTACATTCGATCCAGCCCTCCACTAGAGGTTTCGGATTATTAAATATCACCAGGAGAGAACAAGTCTTATTAGCTCGACTTCGCATTGGACATACCAGATTCACCCACAAATATCTCTTATGTCATGAACCAGCTCCAACATGCATTACATGTGATGTAAATCAGACAGTGTTGCACATTTTATGCAACTGCCCAAATTTTAATCTAATTCGTTATAAATATTTTAATAATTTTAACCCATCTTTGAAGGAGTTGCTGGGAGAGCCACCCCATCGCAATTTGTACTCCTTCCTCCAGGAGATTGGATTCTCCTTTTTAATTTAGTGTTTGTCTGGTCATTATGTGATTTCGTCCTTCCTTTGTTTTTCACGATATTTTTTCGTCCATTTTGTCTTTATCTTCAAATTGTTTAAATATTTTTATCGGCTGCACTTTTTTAATATTGGCACTTGAAGTTATATGCTTTCTCCTTCAAAATATGCTTCTATTTACTATAATCTTTAATAAAAGATAGCATATAATAAAATATCGTTTGGCGCAGTATAGCCCTCAAGGGCTCTTGCGCCATAAAAATCAATTCAACCAACCAACCATATTCTGTCTGCAAGAAACTTTTCTGTCCCCTGCTGATAGACCGAGGTTGAAAGGTTTTGACATATACCGCAAGGACTGCTTGTCAGGCGACCGTCGTTGTGGAGGAGTGGCATTGCTAATCAACAATGATTATGCATCTAGCCAGCTCAATATCAACACATCCCTGCAAGCAGTAGCTGCGCGCGTTCACCTTCACTCGCTGTTCACAGTTTGCTCTATATATATTCCACCTTCTTACGACTTGAGAAGCGTGGAATTGCAGACATTGGTTGATCAACTTCCTCCCCCATTTGTCATCTTGGGGGATTTTAATGGCCATAATCCTCTCTGGGGGAGCTCAGACTCTAACAGCAGAGGTCTAATTATTGAAAACTTTATTGAAGACAACGATCTATGTGTTCTTAACGACGGTGAAAATACCTATTTCCACCTTCCTACGCAAACCTACCATGCCATCGATCTTGCAATATCCTCACCTTCCTTTCTGCCACTTTGGGATTTCCAGGTGCAGGGTGGTCTCTACACCAGTGGCCACTTTCCAATCAAAATAACATATACTGGACGCTGCAGCTATCAGCAGCATCAGCAAGGCCGTCTTCGCATTGATCGAGCTGATTGGGCAGCATTTACCCATTTGGCAGAAATAACATCGGAAGACGTGACTGACATTGATATTGATGTAGCGGTAAAGCGAGTAACCGACATCATCTTAAACGCAGCGAACGCTGCTATACCAAGAACCTCTAAAGGCAGGATCAAATATCCTAAGCCATGGTGGAACTCTGCTTGCCAAGAAGCTCAGAAGAAACAAAAAAAAGCATGGAACACATTTCGTCGATACCCGACCACACAAAATCTTGTGACACTTAAACGAGCTCGTGCGATTCGACGGAAAAGCCAGCGGGACTCGTGGCAGGCCTATGTCAGCACAATCACGACGTCCACCCCGTCCAAGACTGTATGGGGTAAAATAAAAAAAATCGCTGGAAACTATAGCATATCTTGTGCTCCAATTCTGGAGAAAAATGGTCAACTTTTATCTGATCACAAAGAGGTAGCTGACTGCCTGGCGACTCACTTGGCTGAAGTCTCCAGCGCAAATAATTACTGTTCTAAATTTTTAGCTATTAAATCTCATAAAGAACGAAGAGTTCTTGATTTTAATTCAAACATTATTCATCAATACAACACAAAATTTACCTTTCATGAACTAAATATTGCTTTACAAAAATCAAGAAACACATCACCTGGCTCTGACGAAATACACAATAGCATGTTAAAAAATCTAAGCAGGTCTTCATTAGAAAATATTCTGCAGCTTTTTAATAGAATTTATTCCGAACATAGATTCCCAAAATCCTGGAGTCAAGCAATAGTTATCCCTATCCTTAAACCAAATAAACAATCTGATAAACCTGAGAGCTATAGACCTATAGCTCTCACTAATTGCCTATGTAAACTCATGGAACGGATGGTAAACGCCAGACTGATGCACATTCTGGAGTCACACCATCTCATATCCTCATTTCAAAGTGGATTTAGGCGTGGCAGATGCACAATAGACAATCTAATTCTTCTCGAAACATCAGTAAGAGAAGCATTTCTTAAACGAAAACATCTTGTGAGCGTATTTTTCGATATTGAAAAAGCATACGACCGTACCTGGAGGTATGGGATCCTCAAAACCCTGCACGAGTATGGGTTGCGAGGTAATTTACCCATCTTTCTCTCCAATTTTCTGAAACATCGTTCTTTTCGTATACGCGTCAAGTCTGTTCTGTCGGATACCTTCATTCAAGAAGAAGGAGTACCCCAGGGAAGTGTACTAAGCGTAACTCTATTCATTATAGCAATCAATAGCTTGATTGGCCAATTGCCTCCCGCTGTAAAAGGTACCATGTTCGTGGATGATTTTCAAATTTCTTTCTCATCAACGAGCATGAGTATCGTTGAAAGACAACTTCAAATTGCAATCAATAAAGTAACCCAATGGGCGGAAGAAAATGGCTTCACTTTCTCTGCTCAAAAAACATTCTGTATCCACTTCTGCCGAAAAAGAGGCCTTCACCCTGACCCAAATCTTCTCCTCAATAATCAACCAATAGCTGTAAAAGATCAAGGAAAATTCCTTGGTCTCACACTTGACAATAAACTAAAATTTATACCGCATATACAAGAGTTAAAAAAGAAATGTTCATTAAAATTAAATATCCTTAAAGTCTTAGCGAACACTTCTTGGGGTGCTAATACTGAGTCTCTGCTAAGAATATACAGGGCTTTGATACGCTCAAAACTTGATTACGGATGTCAAATTTATGGTTCCGCTGCTAAAACCTATCTGAAAAGTCTGGATCCAATACATAATCAGGCACTACGCATCTGCACAGGAGCCTTTCGAACTTCGCCTATCAACAGTCTTCATATCCTTGCACACGAACAATCTCTAAACAATAGACGCCTCAAACTTTCTTTAAATTTTTACTTCAAAATAAAACCTTGCAGTAAACACCCACTACATCTCCATATTTTTAACCCATGTAATGCTGCTTTATTTCTAAACCGGCCTTCGATGACCCCAACATTTGGGATCCGAATGCGTCGGGTACTCTCAGACCTGCAGCTACCAGATTTTAAAACCGTCAACACAATAAACCTAATTGAACCATGGTGCGAAGTCATACCTTCTATAATTAATGATTTATCAGAATTCCCAAAACAAACTGCTGCAGACACAGTTTATCAACAAGTCTTTAATGAGATCAAAAGCAAGTATTCTGGTTACAAACACATTTTTACTGACGGATCAAAAGCAAACAATCACGTCGGCTTTTCAACAATAATTAATGATCAAGTTACGGCAGAAAAACTAAACACATCTTGCTCGGTATTTACTGCAGAAATAAAAGCTATTTTTTCATCGCTACAATCAATAACCCAATCCGTCTACAAAAAGTGGGTGATATTCACTGACTCCAAGAGTTCAGTGGAAGCCATCACTCACTGCAATAATAATAGCCATCCTATAGTCATCCAGTCATATCTTTTATACAAAAACCTTATGCAAAATAATTTTGAAATTACCTTTTGTTGGATCCCTAGTCATGTGGGTATTGCAGGCAATGAGGCAGCCGATTCAGCTGCCAGAGCTGCAAGTATCCTGGTCGATACTAGTGTCCCTTTCGATGATATCAAAAACGCCATCGTTGTAAGCCTCAACACGTATTGGCAGGGGACGTGGAATTCAGAAATCGAAAATAAATAACATTCTATCCAGCCCTCCACTAGAGGTTTCGGATCATTAAATATCACCAGGAGAGAACAAGTCTTATTAGCTCGACTTCGCATTGGACATACCAGATTCACCCACAAATATCTCTTATGTCATGAACCAGCTCCAACATGCACCCCATTGCAATTTGTACTCCTTCCTCCAGGAGATTGGATTCTCCCTTTTAATTTAGTGTTTGTGCCGTTAAAATGTGATTTGTCTTTTTCTTGTTATTCAAGGTGTTTTATCCAACATATTATTTCATACGTTGTTTAAATGTTTTTAATGTCTACTTGTTTTTTATTTTTATTTTAAACTACCTTTGTTTATAGCTTTCATCTGAAAACACGCTTACTCCTATACTTATCTATATATTTTATCCCAAAAAAACGTTTGGCGCAGTATAGCCCTGAAGGGCTCTTGCGCCATAAAAAATAAACAAACCAACCAACCAGCTCCAACATGCATTACATGTGATGTAAATCAGACAGTGTTGCACATTTTATGCAACTGCCCAAATTTTAATCTAATTCGCTATAAATATTTTAATAATTTTAACCCATCTTTAAAAGAGTTGCTGGGGGATCCACCCCATCGCAATTTGTACTCCTTCCTCCAGGAGATTGGATTCTCCTTTTTAATTTAGTGTTTGTCTGGTCATTATGTGATTTCGTCCTTCCTTTGCTTTTCAAGATATTTTTTCGCCCATTTTGTCTTTATTTTCAAATTGTTTAAATGTTTTTATCGGATGCACTTTTTTAATATTGACACTTGAAGTTTTATGCTTTCTCCTTCAAAATATGCTTCTATTTACTATATTCTTTAATAAAAAATAAATAGCACATAATAAAATATCGTTTGGCGCAGTATAGCCCTCAAGGGCTCTTGCGCCATAAAAATCAAATCAACCAACCAACCAATCAAGATTATCTAATGCTTTGTTGAAAATATCCGGACTTAATTTAGTTTCCACTGTCCGGTTTGCTCTCTGAACTTTAGCGATAATATCATCACTTAAAGCCTCTTTATATGTTTCCCATAAAGTCATTGGATTTGAAGGGCAGCATGTAGTTATTCCAATCGCAAAAAAAAGTATAATTTGCTCAGGTAGAGAGTTCAGTTCAGCTTCGCGCAAGATATCATTCCAGTGCTGCTCTCCTTCCAGTAATCCCAACTTCTCATAGGCTTCTCTAAAGGTCTGACAAACTTCGCCGTTTATTGTTCTTAAATCTAAGAACGATCTTGGTCATCGAACTGAGTGAAGAAGAATCCTTAGGATGTAGCATTCGGCTTTTTTTTTTTGGTGAACTGTATATACATGACTCATGGCATCAGTCGCGAAAACATCGTGACCAGGAACAGAGTGACCAATTTTCCTTCTGCAAAAACTTAAATCGACGCTTTCCAAGTGTAAATACTTAGGAATCTCATGATACAACATATTCCTTGCGAAAGGATCGTGTTCGCACAGTTGAAAAAATGCTGTTGAAGTATTTGATGAATTATCAACCAGCCTGGGAGCATTTTCTGGCTTGAAGTACACCCTTTGAATATTTTCTAAATGAACACTGAGATGAACAACGGTTAGGTGCCGTTCATGAAGGGAAAACCCCAGGATTCTTCAAATTGCTACTTTGCTGTTAATGTATATACCCAACTGATATCGCATCACTTTGTCATTCGTTCCTTGGTTGCCTAAACCGAAAATGGCCATATCGCTGCCTTTGTAAATATACTTGCAGACATACTTGATTGATTTAATTCAATTGCAATATTCTACGTTGATATGGGCCTGAAACACTTTTGTCAGAAGCGAAGAAAATGGAACACCCATCTATTATCTTTTTCGATTACTGAATTGTAGCATGAGTTCAATGTCGACGCGAATCCTCCGTCTTCTGGAGCTCTACGTCTATATAATGGATAGCCATTCAGTTCCAGTTTGTCTTTTTGATAAAATTACGCGAGTACTTCTTGGTACACATTCTATCTTTCTCACAAGGCGAGTTTGGATTAAGATTCCCGCATAGTCCGTGAATTATGTGTTTTGTTATTATTGAGAAAAGTTGAGGATCTTGTGTTCGGCTTGGCAATTCAGCGGATATGACGTCATCGATTTTGAGTTCGTTGAAATTTTTGTTAGCCAGATTAAATTGTGTGAGTGTGGGAGACCTCGTTTTGCCACTCCAAACCCATGACCTTTCGTAATAACTTTAATTAGTTTTATCTGCTTCTGTCTGAAGACTCTCGCAACGAAATTGCTCTGCTCATTGGGCGATTGGCCACTAAAGAGCATCTCTTTTATTTCTTTCCACGCCGGATTGCAAGTGAAAGTTATGAATAAACCCGTTTTCCCGTACGTCCTAACGTAAGTCATGTCATCTTGCGCGTACTCATGCATGTGTCTAGGACTGCCTGTAAATGAAAATGGTATTGTTACAAATTCTGTAAATAGTAATTATTGTAGTAACGTAACCTGTAAATAATTTCCCGTAATGAATATACAACCCCTTAACATATGGCTAAAGTATACAATCCCCTATTCTTTTTATTTTCATTGATAAAATTTGATAACGGTCTACGCATTTCTCGAAGCAGAAAGAATGTTGTGGAAAATTCTTGGATGTTTATAAAAGCCGTTAGCGATGGATAAACGGAGAGTTTCGATTGAGGATTTCGAACTGAGAGTGTGTATTTTGCTCTGTTTATAGCGAGGCATTTCGCTGTGTTGTTTTCGTATTTGGAAGTAAATACGTGTGTAAACGTTGAGTTTACGGTGTTGTGTGATAATTGCTTAATTGCTGATGAATAATTTAGTAGTTGTTGAAGATCTTTCCTGTACATAGTGTAAATAAATTTCCTGTGTTTTTATCAAGAACTGTGTTTTCATTTCAAGAAAGTGGAAGTCGCACCGAATCCGTTACAATTTGGCGCCCAACGTGGGGCTTCTTCTGGACTTTCTTGGAGTAAGTGTGACTTTGGACATTTTTTTCATAAAGACTTTTTTTGAATTTGGACTTTAATTTTATGGTGATTACTCGCGCAATGGATGAACAATTAAAACAACTTCTTGATGCAATCAACTCTGTTAAAAATGATATGGCGGCTAATCAAGAACAAATAAAAAATGATATGGCGGCTAATCAAGAACAAATAAAAAATGATATGGCGGCTAATCAAGAACAATTAAAAAGTGATCTGACTGCAAGTATGTTGGCAAATCAAGACCAGTTAAAAAGCGATTTAACGGTGCTGAAAAAGGACTTAACGTCTAACCAAGAAGAAATTAAAAACGACCTTATTTCGGTAAAGACTGTGATGGAAAATAAATTTAATGACATAGAGCATCGAGTTGATGCTATTGAAGAAAAATTTGATACCGTTGAAAGCCGATTCAATGCTGTAGAAAATAAATTTGAAGAAGAAGATAGAAGATTTCATCTATTTAAAGAAGAGATCTTTAAGGACGTGGAAAGGAGATTGGCGACCGCGGAAAGCAGCTCTGTACAGTTTGGCGCTCCCACATCGGTTGCTCGACCGTCCATTAAACTGGCCACATTTGATGGGAAAAGTTCGTGGCAGGTGTACAAGACCCAATTCATGATAGTGGCGGAAGCGAACGGATGGGACTCTGCTACCAAGGCCTGTCATCTTGCAGCATCCCTGAGAGGTGACGCAGTGGACATTCTCCAGACCCTTCCGGACAGCCAGCGCCTGGATTTCGCCGCCCTCACAGCTGCGTTGGAGCTTCGCTTCGGTGAGAAGTGCCAGAAAGATTTCAGCCGACTCCAGTTGAAGTCCCGTTTCCAGAAAACTGGGGAAACCCTGCAAGAGCTTGCGGCGGACATCGAGAGACTGTCTCATCTTGCTTTTTACGACTGCCCTGCGGATGTTCGAGACAACCTGGCACTCAACTACTACATCGACGGGGTTCGAGATCCGGAAATCCAGAAAGCTCTACGGATGGCGGATGTCAAAGACCTGAGTTCTGCTGTTGTGTATGCGATGAAGTTGGAGGCCGCCCAGCAAGCAACCCGCAAGGATCGCCATCTAATCCGGACTCAGGAAGCTGATGAGTCTGATTCCAGGTCGTCCCACCTCGCTGAACTTGAGAGACAACTCGGTGACTTGACAAGACATTTGAGCAGCATAACAGCCCAAAAGAAACAAGAGCAGAAGTGCTGGAAATGCGGTAGTGAAGGACACCTGCGAAGGAGTTGTCCGGCTCGCCAAGCTACGCGAGGGAAGGAAATCACCGCCACTAAAGCTCTGCAGATTTCCTCTTCTAGTAGTGGCAGTGATGAACTTTTCATTTACGCACATGTAAATGGGAACCCCTGCAGACTGACTGTTGACACTGGAGCCAATGTGACAATCATTAGGACAGATGTGGCTCGTGAATTTGGATTGAAACTGCTGTGGACATCGCCACGCGTAAGTCTCCAGACTGTGACAGGTGACAAAATTGAGATTGACGGTAAAGTGGACTTGGAAATAGTGTTTGGGAATGCCACCTACCATCATACGGCATTCGTCGCTAATATCACGGACCCCTTCATTCTCTGATTGGACTTTTTGAAGAAATATGACTTCACTCTCGACTTCAAGACTAATGAGCTGCATTCGATGAGAGAAGACATAGCCGTTTTCCCTGCAGAGAGTGATGTAAAATCCGCTCATCAAATAATAGCTCAAACAGATTTATCGATTCCCTCAAGGTCAGAATCATTAATGCCTGGCTCCCTTGACGAAAGCAATAGTTTTCGATTTGGACTCATTGAATACCCTAACCTAAGCAATAGCCTAAAAGGAGTGCTGGTAGCATCTACGCTTGTGGACCTTTCTAAGGATGTAATTCCTGTGAGAGTCGCCAACGTGAGTGAAAGGCCAAGGAATATCCGAAAAGGTGAAGTGTTGGCAACTTGTACTCCAGTAAACTGCATCACATAGAAAAATCAATTCCCCTGAGACTGTGTCTTCTGAGTCCTTGACGTCGAAGTTAATTGGGAGTGCGCCATTATCGAAAGATCAAAGAACTGCTGCGGAACAATTGGTGAACGACTTCAAGCATCTGTTTTCATCTACATCGGAGGATGTTGGCCGTACGAATTTAACGCAGCATAGGATTTACACTGGAGAACACCCCCCTATTAAACAGCATCCAAGACGACTACCGTTCGCCAAGAAGGAAGAGGTTGAGACCCTCCTGAAAGAGATGAAGGAGAATGATGTAATCGAACCGTCATCCAGTCCTTGGGCCTCTCCCATCGTCTTGGTCCGAAAGAAAGATGGCTCCACCAGATTTTGTGTAGATTACCGACGGCTGAATGAAATCACCAAGAAAGACAGTTACCCTCTTCCACGGATAGACGACACCTTAGACACTCTTTCCGGACACAAGTGGTTTTCGACCCTGGACTTGAAGAGCGGCTACTGGCAGGTTGAGATACACCCTGATGACCGAGAAAAGACAGCGTTTACAACTGGACAAGGCTTATGGCAGTTTAAAGTAATGCCCTTCGGCCTCTGCAATGCACCAGCTACTTTCGAGCTCTTATGGAGACAGTGTTAAGAGGACTTTCCTACGAATCCTGTCTGGTCTACTTAGACGATATCATCATCGTGGGACGCAGTTTCGAAGAACATCTGGCAAATCTTAGGAAGGTGCTGCAAAAGCTTAAGGAAGCCAATCTGAAGTTAAGCCCGTCCAAATGTAATTTGTTCCGCCGGGAAGTGAACTACCTTGGTCACATCATCTCTTCTGAGGGTGTGCAAACCGATCCAGAAAAGGTATCTGCTGTCAAGAGTTGGAGTCGTCCCGAAAGCATCCATCAGCTGCGAAGTTTCCTGGGGCTCTGCACCTACTACAGGAAGTTTGTAAAGGGTTTTTCCAACATTGCACGACCTTTGCATAAGCTGACGGAGAGCAAGCAAAAGTTCGAATGGTCCAAAGAATGCGAAGATGCATTTCTACGACTGAAGGAGGCTTTAACATCAACGCCTATCCTCGCCTATCCTCAGCCTGAAAAATCCTTCATCCTGGACACTGATGCGAGCAACGAGGGCATCGGAGCTGTTTTATCCCAAGAAACTGACGGGAATGAACATGTCATCGCTTACTGGAGCAAATGCTTATCAAAGTCGGAGCGAAATTACTGCGACACCAGAAAGGAGTTACTGGCCATAGTGAAAGCTGTAGAACACTTCCATCATTACCTCTACGGCCGAAAATTTCTGCTTCGGACAGATCATGCCTCATTAACTTGGCTTTTGAATTTCAAAAATCCGGAAGGCCAGATAGCCAGATGGATACAGCGACTCCAGGAATATGACATGGAGATCAAGCATCGAAAAGGGTTATCTCACGGTAATGCTGACGCTTTATCAAGGAGACCCTGTCCTGAGAACTGCCACTATTGTTCCCGAATCGAGAAACAGTATGGAACGACTAGCCCTACCGCCTATCAGGTGACAGTGACTCCAACATTATCAGAACCTGATCCATGGAGTGATGACCAAGTTCGAAAAGATCAACTTGAAGACCCCGACATAAAACCAATTTTAGAGTTCATGGAAAGTGACAGTCGACGCCCTAGCTGGCAGGACGTTTCCATCTTCAGTCCTGCAACAAAAAGATACTGGGCTTTATGGAACTCACTCCATTTACGGAACGGCGTGCTACACCGGAAATGGGAATCTGACGACGGCAAAACATCTAGGTGGCAGTTACTACTTCCCCGATCAAGGATTTCAGATGTTTTGAAAGAAATACATAGTAGTGCGACTGGAGGACATTTTGGTGTCTTGAAAACCCTCAATAAAGTTCGGGAGCGCTTCTTCTGGAGCAAGGCGAAGGATGACGTGGAGAAGTGGTGCCATTCTTGTGACGCCTGTGCTGCTCGTAAAGGACCGAAGAAGAGAAGCAGAGGGAAGCTACATCTGTACAACGTTGGAGTTCCTTTCGAACGAATTGGGATCGACGTCCTGGGTCCTCTACCAAGAACTGCTGATGGGAACAAATACATTCTTGTTTCCATCGACTATTTCACCAAATGGCCGGAAGCATATCCCATTCCAGATCAAGAGGCTACCACCGTAGCAGAGACTCTAGTCCAACATTGGATCTCGAGATATGGAACACCTTTGCAGATTCATTCCGATCAAGGGAGGAATTTCATCTCTGCTGTGTTTAAATGCCTATGTCAAATTCTCGGAATTGAGAAAACTAAGACAACACCACTACACCCACAATCGGACGGCATGGTGGAGAGATTTAACCGCACAATCCTGAATAATCTCTCGCTTATGGTATCCAGAAATCAACAGGATTGGGACAAAAAGCTACCTTTGTTCCTGCTGGCCTACCGCAGTGCTGTCCACGAGACAACTGGATTTGCCCCATCTCAGATGCTCTTCGGACGAGAGCTTCGGCTACCTTTTGATCTCGTCTTCGGTCGTCCTCCGGATGCGCCTGCATCGCCTGAGGAGTACATCCAGGATCTCCAGGACCGATTGGAAGACGTTCATAACTTCGCACGAGAGCGAATCAACATCGCGGCGGAGAAGATGAAGACCCGATACGACACAAGGTCTACTGGACATGAATTCAACGAAGGCGACAAGGTTTGGTTATGGAATCCCATCCGACGGAAAGGTCTGTCACCCAAATTGCAGTCGCATTGGGATGGACCCTACAAAGTCCTTAACCGACTAAATGACGTCGTAGTGAGGATCCAAAAATCACCTAATGCAAAACCTAGGGTTGTACATTATGATCGGTTAGCCCCATACTATGGCCATAGTTCATGAGTATTACGTAAACAACCATGGTTGATAACATAAAAGTTGTAGATAATTCTTTTGCTTTTAATGTGTAGTAATATTTCTTGTTATTATTGTGTTTCCTATGTATCTGTTAGTTATTAATTAATGTGAATATTTGTAAACTTTTGATAGAAGTTCGACACCCTTTCTGGGGATTGTACTGCCCGGGACGTGCAGTCCTTAGGAAGGGGGCAATGTTACAAATTCTGTAAATAGTAATTATTGTAGTAACGTAACCTGTAAATAATTTCCCATAATGAATATACAACCCCTTAACATATGGCTAAAGTATACAACCCCCTATTCTTTTTATTTTCATTGATAAAATTTGATAACGGTCTACGCATTTCTCGAAGCAGAAAGAATGTTGTGGAAAATTCTTGGATGTTTATAAAAGCCGTTAGCGATGGATAAACGGAGAGTTTGTATTTTGCTCTGTTTATAGCGAGGCATTTCGCTGTGTTGTTTTCGTATTTGGAAGTAAATACGTGTGTAAACGTTGAGTTTACGGTGTTGTGTGATAATTGCTTAATTGCTGATGAATAATTTAGCAGTTGTTGAAGATCTTTCCTGTACATAGTGTAAATAAATTTCCTGTGTTTTTATCAAGAACTGCGTCTTCATTTCAAGAAAGTGGAAGTCGCACCGAATCCGTTACAGTATTATAATCAAGGATCCTACATGTTCAATGTTCCCATCATTTACCTCCGCGTCTCGAAGGAGAATGTAATCTTCAACTCGCAATTTACGTTAATTTAAACGAACGTAAAGATCATGTTTGCTCTGAATTTTCGCATACATGTCTACGATGAATTGCAGAAACAGTTGACTGCAGTTTAGTATGTGATTATTTTCAGTATCACGATTCGTTAATCTATATGCATAGAAATTCATCGCTGAAGCTGTCTTGCTGGTTGTTTCACCTGTTGCTGGGTTTACTTGCTTTAGATTAAAATGATATCCATCATCCCCGCTCGGAAATAATATCAAATCAAAACAGAACGAGAGCGGAACTTTACTTGCTTCTGGCGTCCTCTTTCGGCGGAACTTACAATTGATTTTTCCACACCATGTACACATTTAATTGACAAATCGTCGCCTCAGAGCAACAGTATGATATTTTAGTATTATTTCTGGGATTAGATATCTTACTGTTGCTCTGAGGCGACGCGGATTCCACAATTCTTAGCAGAAAAAAAATGTCATTATTTAAGAACAGGATAAACCTTTTTTTTTTTTTTTCCCCAAAGATGAGCTTATTTTCAGTTCGCTTAATGACTACATGCATATCTTTTCTATATTCTATGACACGAAATTAGTAAGGTAAAGGCACATTTTTCTCTTTCACCAAGGATTTTTTAACCACAGCTGCTCTGATATCAGCTTCAAACAAATCAGTTCGAAATGCTATTGCATTCTCAAGGGACAATTTTTCAAACATCGAGTCAGTTCTGATGTAAGCCTGTAGTAGCTGATGTTTTTCTGAAAGACTTTTTGTTATATTCATAAAGTTCTGACAGCTGTGAGCACTATTTTTAAAATATGAATGCTTACTTCAAATCGCACTGTCCACATTCGAATCAAAGGACCAAACTTGAGTGTCAGAGCTGGATAATGCAGAATAAAATGGTGTTTTGAACGCAAAGGAACATTGGGGAAATACATCAGAAGGTTTTTCTAAATATTTGGTAATTAATTCTCTCATATAATGTACTTGGTTTGCACCTATTTTTGGTGCACAAATAAGTTTCGTGATTTTATGAAGTTGTATAGTTAATTAAGTATTTCTTGTTTCCTCGGCTATGTAGACGAAAAATAGAATTGGAAAAAATCGAAGACAATTCCATTTCTGAATAGCGTACCCTCCCAACTTTTTATGTTAAAGTTAATTGCATCGGTTTGTTTTATATTTTCTACTTATCCGAATGAAACTCCATAGCGTAAAATAATAGCTTTTTATGACTGTGCTATTTGAAGCTGTTCAACGAAACTCATGTTCGATGATGAGAACGCAATCTGGAAATCATCAACGAATATGGTACCTTTGACAACATCGGGTAATTGTTCAATTTAGCTATTGATGGCAATTAGGAAAACTTCTTGGAAGAAGGTATCAGACTTGACACGTAAGCGAAAGGACCCAAGTTAAAGAAAATTAGAGATTAAGATGGGTAGGTTGCCTCACAACCCACACAAGGATATAAGGATAAGCACTGAATTGATGACATGAAACTAATCATCTGAAAAAAGGGGGAATAACTTCGAAAGAGGTGTGCCCCCGACAATTCAAAGATGGATGGAAATAGTTCAAGATTTTGAAATGAACATGATTGCAATTTAAACAATCAAAGAGGATATGCCACTTTGTCTGAACTACTTTGCTTGTATTGCATATTAAAAGAGGTTCGTGCAAAAGAGATGCTTGTGAGTGAATTTTGTGTGACCAATTCCTATTGCCTCTTGTTCTCTTCTGGGGATCTTTGATAACTTAAAACATTTCTTCTGAGGCAGAATAGAGTGCAATTCATCAAGACTCATGAAATTTTATGTCTTTTGCATCATTTTTCGTTACACAAAACAACGTTTTGGCGCAGTATAACCTTTGAAGGTTCTTGTCACATTAAACCTAATGCAACCAAATCAACAAATAAATTTCTTGTTGTAAAACATAGCAATAAACTCACATTTCTTTTTCAGCTGTAGTGTGCAAAATATAAATTTAACTTGAAATAAAATATTATCAGAGTCTTGACTAACACTTCTTGGGGTCCAGATACCGAGTCCCTGTTCAGAATCCCCAGGGCTTGGATACGCTTAAATATTGATTACGAATGTCAAATTTCTGGCTTCACAGTGAAAAGTCCGCTCAAAACCTAGGATCCAATACGTAATCAGGCCTTGCGCCCCTGCACAGGTGGCATCAGAACTTCACCTATCAATAGCTTTTTAATTTTAAGTCACGAATGTTTATCACACGATAGACGAATAGAACTTTCTCTAAAATATTATTTCAATGTCACATCTTATGCCGATAATCTTTTACATCTGAATATTTTTCATTCGTCAAAACAAAATTAATTTTTTACGCCGTCCACCGGTCTGCTAGGATCCGAATGCGAAAAGCACTCTCTGACCTCCATCTTCCACATTTTAATATCACAGTAGGACATATTGAGTCATAAAGAGAAATCAATAACTCAGCTCACCGTGACTTTCGTAAAATCACGGTGGGCAGAGACCCTTAATATATCATAAAAAATACACAAATATCTTCTTTGTACAAATAAACAGTATTTATTCTCACAGTTTTATTCAATATTACATACAGTGAAAATTATTTTTACTACAAAAAGTTTAAAACAGCCCTCACTCTTTGCAATAAAATGTCGTCTAAAACCATATGATCTCATGAAATAAATGTATAGAAGAAAAGTTAAATTGCAATGGAAGTTAAATGTTTTCCTATGAAGAATATGATAGACAACTGTACAAGCATTTGAAAAATTCCTTTGCATTTGCTGAAACTCACTTTTAAATGTACGTTACTGCTTGTATTTACAGGCCATATAAAAACACTCGTTTAGGGATTTCATATGCAATTCTTCTATGAAAAGCTGCATATGTTCACAACGCAACTGCATTTTGAGTTGAATAATTTTTTCTGTTCCTCGCTTTGCAATGGACAACAGAGATTTGAAATCAGTGTGAACTGTTATTGCTTAGTTCACGAACGTTTACTTTGAATGCTTATGTAAAATCAACCTCAGTCATCAGTTGTATTTATCTTCGTTTGGATTGAATGCGTGAATTAATCGAACGTAAGTAAGACACACATTTACAGTCAAAATTGTGCATACGGGTTAATATACGGTAAATGATTTTTTTGCGTTCCCAAAGAAAAATTTTCCGTTTATTTTAACATTCATTGGTTCACTAGTTGTCGTTATTTTTGTATTTGCAAAAAGGAAGACCTGATGTCTTTTTAACTTTTTTGAGTTTTATAGGCACCCGGGAAAAATATGCCTTTGGGCAGAGTTTCCCAAACTGTGGTCCGCGGCGCTATCCTGCTTAAACGTTAAATATAATAGATTGCAGGACGAGTAACGATATCTTAATTTAAAAAGAAAGCAACATTTATGAGGAATGAAAAAGTTCTTGCTTAAGTACATATAGGGCGCAGCAGCCCCCCGCCCCCCCCCCCCCCCCCCCCCCGGAATTCGTGGAAGTAATTACACTACACATTAATAAAAAAAATACAGGACAATGAATAAATAAATTCAAAAGAAACATAGCGCCGCGAAGTTCGTAATTTTTCCGGAAGGGGTCCGCGGAGGTCTGAAGTTTGAGAACCTCTGCCTTAGGGAGGCTATACTATTGGCTTACAAACTGCCAGAGAAGTTACAAATTCACACATAATCTATAAAAACAACATATCACGCTTTCTTTTTAACAAAACTTAAACCTAATCCGTGAAGTCTACACATAATAAACATTGCATTGTATGTACAGACGCACATTTAGGTAACGATAAAATTAAAAAATATATACTTACCTGGGGAAATGCCGAAACGACTGGCACAAGCACGTTTTGTAGCAGTGCAAATGGAATTGATGCAATATTTTTTTGAATTTTACTCAACCCCATTAGCTTGCTTTTAACTTCGGTCTGTATTACGCTGGTTATTCGCGGTCAAAGACATCTTTTAGCAATTTTAATGCTAAATTAGAGTCTTTAAATTTCGCCAGGTGAGGCTGACATAATTATTATATCAAGTGAAGATGAATAATTTTTTGTATGTTAATAAATATTTTTACAATGTTTTTTGATAACATATGTTTTGATGTTTATTTAGGTGTGTGATTATGGTAAAAAATATTGTCAGGTTATTGGAAAAAAAAAAAAAAACTTTTTGTACAAAAAGTCGAAAAAAGGGGGGCAAGGGAAGAATACATTTTTTACTATTTTTAGTTATAAATGCTAAAATAAAATAGTTTTCGATAATTGACTGTGTGGGCCATATAAAGGACAAAATTCTTCATTAAAAAAGCATACGATAACAATAATATAATTTGTTTTACCTAAAAAATTTCTATGCGCGGTTGAAATTCAAATAGCGTATATTCACCTACACATTTTTCCGAGAGGCTATGAATATTTTCTTTCGTGTCAAGAAATGAAGTGAATACAATTCAATTTCGCAATTTCGAACACTATTCCAAACTTAGTATCCGAACACGTTCGTAGACCTTATTTGGAAATATTTAAAACGATTTTTTTTTAAATATTCTTGCGTAAATGTATATGAAGATTGCAATGATTGATATGTAAAACGATTTGAAAAAAAGCTTCAGAGATGCCATGAACTAATTTTTAGACTAATTAGAATTAAGTACTCCGAAAATATTTTTTTTTTTTACATTAATGAATCGAGGCCTGAACATTCGGCCTAATGTAGACCGTAAAGTGGCCAAATTTTAAAATGGCAGGTTATCGGGATTGCGTGCGCAACAGGTTTTTTTGTTTGGTAATTTTTTATTCTGCCAAGCTGTGACCAAGTTTTCTAGAATCTAATTTACACTAAAAATATAAATCGGCCAAGCCTTTTTTACTAAAAAATTTAATACAATGGTATTTTAAGAGGAAATCTAAATTACTGTATCCTAGACTAAGTACTCCTACTTGACTAAGTCACTAGAGACAGTAAAAAATGTAATCTGGATTACCCTAATTCTATGCGTTAAATTCCGAGCTTCGGGGCACTCATCAGCCATCATCGGCAGATATGCTTCGTCGTGACTTCGTCGAGGCATAGTCATTAAATTAGAATAGATAATAAAAAAATAACTTCACATGGTAATCACTTCGATTTTTTTTCTCCATAATCTCCAGCAACGTCGGTACACATTCCATTGTTTTATCAGAGCCCCAATTCCATCTGTACGAAATCATCAGGGTGGCTGTCCCATCTACAAGGTGGGACCACATGTTTAACGTCGTCGTAGCTGAAAATTGTTGGTCTCCTGGATGCTTCAGTGGACCTAACAGATGGAAATAGCTCGTGGTCAAGTCTGGACTCTGTGGTGGAGGCTGTAGTACTAGAGTCATCTTAAACAGATGACGGTGACTTTCAACCTGAAGCCGTACTATGGCTGAGACAGCAACAGAAGGAGTTTTATGCAGCTGGAATTGGAACTTTAATGAAACGATAGGATCAAAGCATCAACGTTGCTTTTCCCCACAACACCCCACCTATTAGCTATCGACCTTAGGTTAACATCAACGTTGCTGGAAATTATATGGAAAATGAAAAAAAAAAAAAACATTGTGATTACCATATTAAATTATCTTTTTATTATCTATTGTAACTTAATGACTTTGCCTCGAAGAAATCACAATGAAACATATCTGCTGAGTGTCCCGAAGCACAGAATTTAACGCATGGAATTAGGATAATCCTGAAGCATGTGTATTTAATAATTTTTGCATTTTGAGCTAGCTCTTACTGCCTTCGTGTTTCATATATTTGTTAACGTGAGAGACATAAACAGGAGAATGTCGACTGTCACCGGTGAATCATCGGACTTTATTTGGTGTCGCCGTTGTCTTTGGAATGAGGATTTTAATATTTGCCGGTTAATGTCGACATTAACCATATTTCGGACTCTCACAGCAGCATATACAATTTTTTTTTCTTTTTGTGTCAACAGTCGAGGTTCAAATTCGAAATTTGCACTGTATGCGTTTAATGCAGTGCTGTGAAAAAAGTACTTCATGTCAGCGAGGAATTCATTAGGACTTTCTGGATCAAGGGAGCTCTGGGTTTCACGTGAATGTATCGTGCATTTAAGATACATAATCACACCTTCGCAATTAGCTGATGGGCGGTTTTTGGCAAAGTGATAAATGCTCTGGATTAACATTTCAGTCATTCTTTGGATAAGATACAACTGCCGCGACCATTACTGTAGTTGCAAAAATATTTAGGGGAGCTTACCTTGGGGTTTGGGGAAACGAAAGAAAAGGTGGTTTGAAACCAATATACATAACATTTGCATTATTTTACAATAAAAAATTTAAATATTTCGAGTCCCCAGAAATACACCTCCCCCTCATCGCAACTACAACACTGTCCGCGACACAACGTCGGCTTATGGGCAGGGAACCGCACGAATAGTATATCACTTTAAAAAATTCAGCAAACTGTTACGGTAATTATTACTGTAACATTAAATGTTTGCAGTAGAGAAAATTACAGTAAAATTACTCTGAAAAAGAAAATAAATAAACGATTGCAGCGCCAATTGATACACCATATGACTTACAGTGCGAAGCAAATAAAACCGTATTTCCCCTCACTCGATGTGTCCCAGCTCTTATGGTGGTCAGCGAAGCCGTCTGACAATACGAAGTATCCGAAATTGAATCTACTGTCAACGTTTTTGTGATTTTTAACTCTCGTTTATTATAGTGTAAATTTTAACAGTAAAATAAGATTTTACGGTAGAAGTTACTGGCAACATGGATACCAGTAGCTTTCATCGTAAAAATTTCAGAATTTTTTTGAGTACGATTGTAACGATACATTGTAACGATGAAAAAAATTCAAATAGGTAGCATTCGAAAGAGCATATGGAGATATTTTTTTGATCGAAAAATTATTTGCCCTTGTGACTCTTATCGAGATATTAGGTCTTAAAGGCAGTCGAAATGAAAAGTGCCAAAATAGTTGGCGAGAAGTTGAAGGCATCCACAATTTCCCCGTCTGCGTGTGGCAAGAAAGCTCAATATCTATATGCAAAACTTGCGAAAGCGGTCTTCCGTTGACTTTTTCTTAAAATTTGAACAAACTTTAAGACCTTATATTTCGATAACGGAGACAGAAAAGCAAATAATTTCTGCCTCCAGAGACATGATTTACTATGCTCTTTTAATTGCTACCTATTTAGTTTTATTTCATTATTACATTATCGTATGGTTCCTTGGCAAGGTTTGCTCCCCACATGCGTCCGTATGCCGCGACGAAGGATTTTAAATTTGTTTTGAGTTCAATTGTGAAAAAAAAATTGAGGTTATATAGGTATATGAATCATAATTCTTATATGCTCTGTGCTGAAATACTTTGAAAATTGTACTTCCAAAAACTATTTTGAAGTGTTTTTTGAGATGAAATTTTGTATCTGGATTTGTGACCTCAAAATTTCACGATAGTTCACAGCAAATAAGGAACAGAAAAACCACTGACGCAATTTATAACCGCCTGCAAGAGCAAATATTGTTCTTTCTTCTTCAAACCTGCTTCTTTGCAAAGAAGCAATTGAAAGACAGGTGGTAAGCCAGTTTCGAATTATGATGATATTTGCCGTTATCATCTCACAGTTGAACTTTTTGTGTCCTGTTTTTCTACATTTCTTCTTAAAAAGTACTTTTGTACTGGTGTCACCACTAGCAATATGGGATGGATGAAAGCCACTGCCAGGCAGAAAGTATCGAACACATTTACCTGTAAATGAATAAAGGAACAAATCATTTTTTTAAATATAAATTTCAACTGTCATTGTAATGTTTTATTGCAATAAAAGTATTTTGGCAATTTTTGGGTAAAGAAGAAATATTCTCTGAAGATATTCACTGTACCATTAGCAAAAATAAAGTTAAATGCATAAAGTTTTTCCAAGTTTTAAAACCAATTTTATTGCATTTAGATTGATTAGTTTTTTTCTGAACAAGAAAAAAAAAAAAGCCGTAAAATGTAAAAATTTGTTTTTGTGTGTGTGTGTGTGTGTGTGTGAAGAAATTCCTATATTTGTGCGCTATTTTCTGTTATTCAACTCTAAAATCGTTGATACCGCAATTATGAAGGATAATTCATTAAATTATTTCAAATGTTTCTTTTGCAATACCTTTTGGCTAAGATACTCTTCGTGCTTTATTATTTAACTGGAAATACTTCGATATAATTTAAAGATAATGATTTATAATATCTAACTTAAAAGTCTCTCACTGCAAAGAAAGTTAAATAAATTCATTCAAATTTTTTTATTTGTATTCAATTTGTTTCCTTAAAACCCTGTTAAGCACGCTGGTTTTGTTTGAGATCGTTATTTTTATTTCAGCCATTATTAGATATCACTGTGCTAGTTAGCTGCACAAAGGAGTATTAAAAAATGGTGGCCTCAGACAAAGCCACAGTACCTCAAAATGTTTTCAACAAATAGGTTTTTCAAGCAGTAAGTTACTTGTATCGAAGCCAGGGCCAAGGCAGAACTACATGCAATATACCGACAGCTCGGCCATCTCATCCATCTCTGGCTGTGGGTATATAATTTACTGAGAAAATTATTTGCAGTTTTTTAAGCGTTAAAGTTTTGAAATCATCCAACTAAATGCAATTTATAGCAGCGTTTCGCAACCTTTTCTGATCCGCAGACCGGCAGGAGCTTTAAAAAAAAAAAAAAAAAAAATGGCGAACCGTTGATGGTTTTTCTTTTTTCTAGACATTATTCCATGTCAAGTGACCTAGGGGTCCCCACTCGACCATCTCCGATTTGGATGAAACTTTGTAGAGGTGTAGAGACGTCTTTGAAACTAACATATACAAATTTTCAGCTTCCTAGATCCAAATCCTGAGGATCTATAGGATATCCGAAAAATGCGATCCAAAATGGCGGATCTTTTTGTGTCAAATTGCCAAGTTCAGACTAAGTTTACGGAAAATTTTATCACGCTGGAAGCCTGAAATTTTGGGCACCTGAAGTACAATTGGCCGGTAATATATTAAAGTATTTTTCAGAATTTGAGCACGTTAGATTTTGTGTAGCATGCGCCTAAACTTGTGAAAAAGCGCGATATGGGAAATTTTTCCTAGATTTTAAGTTGTCATAAAATCTGAACAAAAATTGTTCGAAAGCTCATGCTTCGTGGTTCATGCTTCGTGGCTCTATTGAAAAATACTTGTTTTTAATGGGTTACAGTTGCAGAGCTTAAATATGTATTTTCTAAAAGATATTGTCATCCAAAGTGCATATCAAAACCGTTCAAGTGAAAAATAGCCTATTTTCAAAGAGCTATAGCTCAAGTTTGTCACCTCGCATCTTCTTTTCGTTAAAACCATTCGAAAGAACAGATTTTTTCTTTCAAAATAAGTTTTTTTTGATGGTCTTCTTTCGTTTAAGGATAAAAATTTGAGTTCGAAATTCCGTCTCTCGTAACGAATTGCAATCTTTAAGAGCAAGTTGTGGAAAATTTTACTACTCTGGAAGCCTGAAATTTTAGGGGATTGAAGTACAATTAGCTAAACATTAAAGTATTTTTGGAAATTTGAGCTCATTGACTTTTGTGTAACACGCATACAAAATCGCAAGCAAAATGCAGTGGAGAAAATTTTTCCCGGATTTTAAAATGTTATAAATTCTGAACAAAAATGATTCAAAAGCTCATACTTTGTAATTCTACTGTCAATATACACGTTTTTAATGGGTTATAGTTGCAGGGCGTAAATATTGATCCTCTAAAAGATATTGGCATCCAAAGAGGCTGTCAAAATCTTTCGCATGAAAAATGGCCTATTTTTAATGTGCTGTAGCTCAAGTTTGTCACTTTGCATCTACTTTTCGTTGGTACCATTTGAAAGAATAAATTTTTTCCCGTAAAAAAAGCTTTTTTTTTTTACGATGGTGCTCTTTCAGATAAGCGTATCAAAATGAACTTAAAATACTATTTGTCGTTAGTGAGAAACTCTCGTTCCACAATAAATAAAGAATGGTGAATGCCATGGAAACAGACTAATAATGATTTTGGTACTATTTATAAGTCAGAAATTATTTTTATTTATCTTTTAAAAATATACTTTGCAAATGAAATATTATAGAAGAAAATTATCTTGTTCTGTCTGTATCAGACTGCTTTTCAGAGCGGGAAAATTTTTCGGTTTCTATCAGATTTGATTTGCAAAATAACTTTGAAAGGGAATTAAAAAACTATTTCTGAATAATAACAGTTGCAAAATCATTATTAGTCAGTTTCCATGCTATTCACCATTCTTTGTTTATTGTGATACGAGAGTTTCTCGCCAACGACAAATAGTTTTTCAAGTTCATTTTCATACACTTATCTGAAGGAACACCATCATAAAGAAGAACTATTTTTATAGGGAAAAATATGTTCTTTCTGAAGGTGCCAACGAAAAGAAGATGCAAGGTGACAAATTTGAGGTACAGCATATTAAAAATATGTCATTTTTCATGTGAAGGATTTTGACCGCCTCTTTGGATGCCAATATCTTTCAGAGAATCAAAGCTGGTCCGTTATTTTGGATCACACTTTTCGGAGATCCTATATCCTCAGGATTTGGATCTAGGAAGCTGAAAATTTGCATAGGTTAGTTTAAAAGACAGCTCTACATCTCTATAAAGTTTTATCTAAATCGAAGATGGTCGAGCGAGGACGATTTGAAAAATTAGGTCAATTGACCTCGTGTGACTCCTTCCTTCTTTTTCGGGGGGGGGGGGGGGGGAACATACATTTGCGGATCGTTATAAAAATGTCATTTTTTTAATAACAAACTGGGGGGGGAGGACTTTCTACTCGATAATCGTTAAATACGCGTGAAAAACTTCTGAGAGCGGCTGAAGTTTTTTTTTCTCTTCTTTAAAAAATGTAGTAAAATAATAAAAGAATCAATAAATTTACAACTAAAACTTGGTGTTTAAGAAGTATTACAAAAAACATTTAAATGATAAGAATAAGATAAGGAATTATTATAATGATACAGAAGTAATAAACATTGCTGGAAAATCGTAGAAAAAAACGAAAACTAATCGCAAAACTTGCCAGTGGCGCACACAAGGGAAGAGTCTAGGAGGTCCGGACCTCTCCCATTTCCCTTTGGATTTTTTTTTTTTTTTTTTGATTGAAGATACTCCTATGTATGTAGGGCATAAAAGAATTCCAAGAAAAGTAAACAATTATTTTAGGCTTAATGAATTAAAAAAATGAAACTTATTTTATGACTTCTTTCCGCTGCAAAATCAAATTGCATATGAACATTAATTGTTCTATAATGAAGATTGTGTTTCGCTGTTTTTATTGTTAATTATGAGAAAAGTAACTATACATACATTCTTGTGCTTTTTTGTATTTTACTTAAGTATCCGTTATTTATTCAATAATTGATTTTTTACTGTTTTTTTGCTCCCAACAATCGATAAAATCAAAGGAATATGTTTGGCAGTGTGTTTAAATGTGATATGTGAATGGTAGACCTTTAATTCTGGACCTTTCCTTTAAAAAATTCTTGTGTGCGCCACTGAAATTTCCGTACATTGTAGGATATTATTTTTGTTTCTGGTGTTTCATTTTTTGAATAAGGAACATTTTTTAACGTAGACGAGCAAGAATCTTTCGGGGCCGGTCCACCGGTCGTGAATTGCTAGTCTATAGATTAATAAAATATGTTTCTTACATATAGGGCATTTTTTGGAGAAGAAGATTCCCACAAGAATAATGGATACTGGAAGAGACTAATGATTGCAGAGATGGTGCTCATTATTCCAAGAAGTCTGTTGAAGTGCTCAGCGGGGAATCTATGAAATTTCACAATTATTAAATCAAGATGTGAACATTCAATCAGTTTTATCATCTACAGCTAGATCAATTTTTAATATTTAATTTCTTAGTTACTGCACAGTCGAACCAGGAAACCATGCAAAAGTGAAATAATGCAATTTTTTGAGCAGTATTAGAAAGAGCGTTGTAAAACTTGTTTCTGGTCGCATAAATTGATTGCCGTCGTGTCTCCGTTTGATATGTAAAGTCTTCTAGTTTGCCGAAATTTTAAGAAAACTCGCCTACTTTAGCGAGTTTCGGTGAGAAATGGGACACATCTTTCACACACTTGCAGATGGATATCATGCCACTGAAATGGCGTGCCTTTTTAAGTTCACGCTGAATCTACTTGATGACCTTATATGTCGATAACGGAGGCATGAGGAACAGGGGCAAATAATTTTTGCGTCACAAAATGTCTCAACATGTTATTTCGATAGCTACCTACTTCATGTTTTTTCAATTTTGCACTGTTCGTGTAGTTTTCTGGTTAGACTATATTATCTCTGCAAGAGCCAGATGTCTTTTTTACCAGATGACTAATTTAATTCAGATTAACGTCATAACTCCTCCCTCAAACTGCCGACGCATGGAAGTCCCGGAAACGAAGATTTTGAAGGAGCAATTATGACGCCAGTCAGAAGTGGAATGCTACTGAATTTTCTGGAACAAGGCACATAGTTGAAAAAATTCAATAGAAAAATGACATTTCATTCAGAGGGGAAAAAAACTGCAGCCAGCCTTTTCACTGCGCACGTTTTTGTTTATGCGCGTTGAACAATCTGTTGCTTACCATGTTGAGCAAGTCCATAGTTTTTACATAGCATTCGGTACAAGAGCACCAAATCTGGCTCACTATGGCTGTGAACTGCAAAGATATATACTTTTTACGTATATGTACCTTCCATATCAACTAGCTTTCAAAAACAAATGGTCTTGGACTGTTCGCAGCCTCTCAGAAGTAATAAATACGCCGTAATAAATAATAATACAATGCTAACTCAAGTATCTCTCATAATCATACAGGGAGGCGGAAAAATCTTTGACATATTTTAAAATTCATAGAAAAGCAACAAATTGTCGTATCAACTATGGCAGTATCAGAATACTTAGCAAGTTTTCTTATGACAATGATAAAAATAAAAAAAATGAAAAAAAATGAAAAATTTTAAGTTATTTAAAAACAATATTTTTTTCTTATTTTTACGATATCATAAAAAAAATCTTGAACCTGGAAAAGTAGCTTTGTGCAAAGTGTGTATTAATACAATTTGTTTCTTTTCTATGAATTTTAAACGTGTCAAGGATTTTTCCTACTCCATTTACGATTATGGAGATACTTGAGTTAGCATTTATTATTATTTATTATACATATTTATTACTTCTGAACGGCTGAGAAGAGTCCAAGACTGTTTGCTTTTGAAAGATAGTTAATATGGAAGGTACATGTAAGTAAAGAGTATATATGTTTTCAGTTCACAATCATTGTGAGCCAAAAATGGTTTTATGTCCTTGACTTCTTCAATAATTTCTGTTAGGCACTTTTTTTCTAATTTAAACAATCGTTTGGCGCAGCATAGTATAGTAAGGCTCTTGCGCAAAAAATCCAACCAACCAACCATCTATTAATGTTTTTAAATGTGTCAGGGACCCAGTATGTATTACCTTCATTGTTAATGAAAAGTTTCTCAATAATAATGCATCGCTTATGTTTTTTGCTTCCTGCAAAAATGTTTCAAAATATTCAATACCAATATAGGATCTTTGGCAAGAGCAACCCATATCTATATAGGCAATTCGTTAGGAACAGCATTTTTGAAAGTACTAACTGCTAAGAAAAAAAAATTATTGTTTGTAATGTCTTGTGAGAGTTTCAATAAAAATTTTTAATCGATGGAAGTTAATGTTTGTATTATCTTGTGTTTCAATAAAAAAACTTGATCGATGAACTTGAAAAACGTCTTATAGACAACTGGCGCACATTATACGTGGATTAATAAATGTAAAATCAATAAACAGACTCGTCACACTATCTGTTTAGTAGCATTTTTTATCTTAACTTTCACTCTGTGTTACGTTATTTCTTAATTTTTAACAATTCAATACTTTCAATCTAATCATATACCATAGATACAGAACCAGGGGATACTTTTTACTTAAATACCTAAAACTTTTTTATAAACAACATAATTTCATGGAACAAAATATTTGATGCATTACATCATTTTCTGGCCTTTGCGCCCTAAAATTCAACAAACCAAAGACGCGTCATTTTTTTTACCTGATGCGTAAATAGGCGGTGCCTATAGAGAGGAAGAAAGCCCTGAGCATTGTTACTGCGACTATGGAGACGTAGATGGCGGAGTTGGTGTTGAAGAATTTGCAAACTTGAGCTATCATCTCCAAGACTGTCGTCAGGAACATAGGCCAGAAGCAAGAACGGATGACGCGCAGCAGATTTTGCTCTCCATCTCCTTCTTCTAGAATCAAACACAGGTTTCAATGTTAGTATGTGTAGTGTGGTTATGATAAGTTTAAGTTTGACTTTGACGATATTCACTTTTTTTTGGGGGGGGGGGGGTAATAGGAAAGGGCGATATGAGTTGAGTTGAATGACTTTTGCTGGGATTGGCAAATTGGCTGGGATTGGTATTCCTTTTCCTCTCGTCGCTCTTTCACTAAATAACCCCCTCCCCCCAAAGAAAAGGTCAACTTTCTCAAGGTCAAGCTTCAATTTATTAGAGTCATACTGTAGCATCAAAGGAAACATAATATTTACCTTTAGGCGGAAATTGAATGTAGGAAAACAACGGTTTGTCATACTAACGGCCCAGTTAAACCGAAGAGTATTGTGTGCAATTTAATTCCCAAGTTTGTGCGATAAAACGTTGTTTTTCACATTTAAAAATTCAAATCTCATACTGCTGTGTTTATTTTGTTAAAGTTAATTATTGAGTTGGAACATTTGGTGGGCACTCACATGTTTCCTTTTATCATTATTATTTTTTCCCTTGAGACTTTTTTTAGGATTATCTAGAAAAATAAAACGAAAAAAATTTTCCTAGGAAACCAGACTACTGTCCGACCACGGATTGTATGGAATTTTCAAACGTCCAGATAAGACGAATCTATCTGAATGAGGGGGGAAAGTAAAAATTTGATGCCGGTATTCCGCTCATTTGAATGAGACTCTGCTTCTGCAAAAGCTTGCATCGCTAAAAAATAATAGTTTTGTCCATTTCCGGTTGTAAAACGGTTGTTTGTCTTTCCGTACAATCCGTGGTCAGACAGTAATTTATATCATTTGCTTAAGTATACTACTTTTTGAATCTTTAGTAATATTGACACTTTCAGAAAACTTTATTTTATGATCAACTTTTTTCAATTTTGTTCTGAACAGCACATTATTAATGTCCGATGTATGTATAAACTCACGTGTAAAACAGTAAATACGTGAGAGTTGAAGAATTTTTTCGCAAATAAGTTCAGAAAGTGATCGATGTACCACAAAAAAAACCCAGGATGGTGCATATCTCTATATTTTAACGCATTTTAAACTGTGCAAAAAAACATTAAGTTTAAATATAATTGTTTTCATTACTTGAGATTTCCGAAGAAGTCTATTGCAAATATTTCAATGTAGTAATTTTTTTTCCTAGCCATTTTAATTTGTCTCCTCATCTCTAGTTTAAACAGTTTCAATGTATTTATATTATTTGCAGAATTCAGCTATTTGCCACAATTTGATTCATTCATTAAGCGTAAAATATTCTTAACTATCTCCTTCGCAACGCAGATTTAAAATAAATAATTAAATAAATGCTGCCCGTGTATATATGAGGAAGTGAGAAGCAAAGAGATGTAAGCGGAAAAATTTAAAAAATTGGACGTAACCATTACAAACGGTAGGTGAACTTCTCCTTCATGTGGCAAGAGATAGTACTAGCAGCCCTGAGGTGCTGTGTTATGCAGCATGATTTAGAAAAACTTTTCAATGAAAGTCTTCCTAGGACATATCTTTCAAAGCGTGTTATTCAAAACTTGAAAATGTCCACTTACATCCCCTGGCTTCTCGCTGTCTCATTTGAAAAACTAATGTTTGGCAAATATATGTTTCACGTTGGCCAAAAAATGAATGTATTCACTGCCGTGGGCAGGTTAACGGCAGTATCAACAGAAATGAGTTTTCGGAATATTTGAAGAAACTCGTTTTGTATTTCAATGCTAACAATGCGGAAACGTTGGAATTGGACGTTTTTTTCAGCGGAAATCTATTAAGCAAACTTGTACAATATACATATAACAGATGACAGAAATGCCCAAAAAAGGAAAAATTTGCAGCTAGTGCCCATTACCTGCCTACGACAGTATATTTCCAAATCACGGTAAAACGTTTCGTTGCGGATGGGACATTTTGAAAATTTTATCGTGGTTTTGCCCTTTTAAAGATTTTGCAAGTGAGAACTTGTACATTCCTTAACTTTAAAATGCTCAACTTTTAACATGACACCATGCTCGATATCAACGGCACTGGTCTCTGTTACGTTACATTCGCATTAGGGTGTCCAATAAAAAAAAAAATTCAATGTGCAATAAGCGTGGTGTCAACCAGACAGTGTTGCATATTTTATGTAACTGCTCAAAGTTTAATCAAATACGTTTTAAATATTTTAATGATTTTAATCCATCTTTGAAGGAGTTGCTGGGGGACCCACCCCCATCGCAATTTATACTCCTTCCTCCAGAAGATTCGTTTCTCCCTTTTAATTTAGTGTTTGTATCGTCATTATGTGATTTTGTCCTTTTCTTATTTTTCAAGATATTGTTTCATCCATGTATTCTAAATCTATACATTGTTTAAATGTTTTCAATGTTTACATGTTTTTAACGACTGTTTATTTTAAACTAGTACTTGAAGCTTTATGCCCTTTACTTCAAAAAACGCTTACTTTTACCATTTCCATACTTTGTGCTTGATGAAAAATAAATAGTTAAAATAAAAAATGGTTTGCCGGAGTATAGCCCCCAAGGGCTCTTGCGCCATTAAAATCAAATAAACCAACCATCCAACCAAAGGAAAAAAAAAAATAATTTGAATTTTGACATCTTGAATTCAAATTATGTTTTTCGCAATCACGAGTGTGTGTATGTAGGTGTGTGTATTTGTGTGTAGGGGTATGTGTTTGTGTGTAGGGGTTATGTGTATGTCTGTGCAGGCATGTGTGTTTGTGTCTCTGTGCTGGCGTAAGTGTGTGGGTAGTTGTGTGTATGAATGTGTGTGTGGGGGGTATTTGTATATGTGTGTAGGCATATGTGTTTGTGTCTGTGTGCAGGCATGAATGTGTGGGTAGTTGTGTGTATGTGTGGGTGTCTGTATGTATGCGTGTGTATGTGTGTGTAGGTGTATGTGTGTAGGCGTGTGTATGTGTGTGCGTGCGTGCGTGTGTGTAGTTGTGTATGGATGCGCGTGTGTGTAGGACATGGACGTAACCTGGAGACGGGTTTCGCTACAGATATGGGCAGATTCGTATTCGTAAATCCGAATCCGAATTTGATTCACAGCACCTTAACGTGTCAATCCGAATACATTCGTATTCACAAGTGTGAATTCGAATAGATTCATGTTTGCTAGTGTGAATCCGAATACGAAATTCAGATTCATACCTATGAATCCGAATCCGAATCTATTCGGATTCAGACCTATGAATACGAATCCATTAGGATTCACACTTGGATTCACTGAAAAATTCAATTTAAAAGGCCAACATAAATAAATAAATGTTTCTTTGTACCTCGCTACAGTTCGAGTTTTGGGCGTTAGCGAGTTTTTGGATGTATATTTATTGGCGTCAAACTAAGTAATTGACCCGAAAATGAACTTCCTACTATTTGGAGCCCCAAGTCGAATACTAGTGGACCCAGGTTTTAGAAGTCCATAAAAAGTTAAAAATCATGATTTTATGGTCATGAACACTAAAAATTTTCGCTAATTTTTCGTACAGTCAAGTACCCATACTTGGGACAGTTTTGAACTTTTACCTCTAGTAGCATATTAATCATACGTTTTCCATTCGAACGGAGTATTCTATTTTCAGGATGTGCCTTTACGTCCCTTCAAGACAAGGCATAAGTGTGTAGATTTGTCCCTTTACAAATAAAACAAAAAAAAAATGTTCATTCTCCCAAGTTAGGGACTTCCCTAGGGGGTTCGTGATAACGAATTCTTCTCTAGCAGATATAAGACTAGCTTTGAATTCTTCCACAGTATCAGTGGAGTGGTATCGCTGTAAATGGCGTATTAAATTCAAAGTATTCAAAATGTTCACCTGAACTTCTTTAGTTTTTGAGGGAAAACTCGCATCACATATTAAACATAGAGCTCGAATAGATTTATGAGAGGCTCTCTCTAGGGAAATAGCATCGGCATTATCACTCACCGGCTTGAAAAAATCTCCACTTAGTGCTGATCTAAGCGAAAATCACAATTTCTGAAAAGGTTCGCATTCCGAATTCAAAGAATTGTCCTCGGAATAATAAGTAATCTTACTAAAAGAAACAGAAAAGTTCATATTGTTATTAAATAAATGAAATTGAAACCGAAGAAAAATATAAAAAAATCATAGTAGCAATTACCATTAAAAAAGAAAAAACTTGCAAAATAAATAAAGCATATATGAAACGAGATTACCTTTCAATGAAATTAAAAATAATAAATTAAATTGGATACGTACCTATTAAGAGTTAAGCTTAGAGTGGTTCAAAAGAAAACTTTTTTTAGCTAGAGTCCAGGACACACCCTATTTTTTTTTTTTTTTTTTTCAGACGTACTAATAGTATTATGCTGTAAAAGTTTTAGTTTCTTACTCAAATTTTAAGAGGGTGCTGAATTGAACATTAGTCGTACCAAGGAAAATGTCACAAATTTGGAAACATTAATTTCCCCTGCTGTGTTTTTGTAAATAATTTTTTTGCAATGTATATGCATATTACTTTTGTATATTAAAATATGTTTTATTGTTATTTAAGTTCAATGTAATTTTAACGCCCCTCCCCATACTTACGATGTTATGGGGAGGGAGTTGAGCACTCTCTTTCAGTTGAAATAAGAAGTCAAAATTCTTCCGATATATTACTATCCACAAGTCTAAAAATATTGAGGGGTGTCCGGTTATCCTATTAGTAGGTTTTTTTTACATGTATTTTTGAACCACCCTAGTTAAGCTATTTACTTATTCACTAAAAAATAAACATACAATCCTCCTCAACTTACAGTAAGTCAAAACAATGAGGAAAAAAAAAAATGCATGCGCGTTTTATAAGGTAAGAATTCTAAAAAAAAGTCTTCTTTTCAGTCCTTGATGAATTTTATTAAAATATTTGAAATACAAGAAGCATATGGTTTCCTTTTTTTCTTCATGCATTTTATTTCAGGTGTTATTTTTCCAAAAAAAAAAAAAAAAAAAAAAAATTTGAATTCTGAAATTTTGAATTCAAATTATGTTTTTCGCAATCACGAACTGAGACAGGAACCTACTCATTGGAGTTATTGTTTCTAGAAACAGCTCCTGTCCCCCCCCCCCCCCAAGCCTGCCTCTCCTCCTGGGCGGTTACGTGTCATAGATGTGTGTGTGCGTAGACCTGTGTGTATGCACGTAGGCGTGTGTGTGTGTGAGAGTGTGAGCGTGCGTGTGTGTAGGACATGGACGCCTCCGACCAGGAGAAGCGGATTGCTCAGCCGCGCCGCCTGCAGAGGACGGTGGGCGGTGGTGGTGCAAAGACTTCTGGTCCAAGTTGAAAAAGGCACGGAACATCAAAAACGGTCAAATGAGAACAATAAGCAATCGTGATTGCTCAAAAAAAAAAAAAAAAAAAAAAAAATTCAATGTTCTACGCTATTTTTATTCTTTCTCAGTTTATGTACTTCCATATTATTTCCTTTTTTTCCTCAGAAAAAATAAAGGTGTTATTTATTTTGATTGTTAAAAAATTTCTGGGAAATACACCCATACGGATATGGGACTTTATATTGTAGGAAGATTTTATCAAACTAAGATGTGTAATTATTTTTTACTGATTTCTGAACAACTCAAGCTTAGATTTTATGAATTTTTAACCATATATAGGAAAAGAATTATCTAATTTAACAGCTAACTTGAGCATTTTAACTTGTTAGTATCAAATACTATATTTAAATAAATTTAAACTTCAAAAATTCTATTTAAATCAGAAAAATCCGAGTTTATATATATATATTTTAAAATCGTGATTTTTATTAACCCTGTTATGAAGTAAGATCCAACAATTCAAACACTATTTTATAATCTATTTAATAAAATATGTAGAGTTTTTCGTTGTTCTTGAGTACTGATTAAAAATTTCCCAATTTATCTGTTGAAAATCACTGTATTCTGTCAGTGCATTATGTTTTTATACTACATCATTCATTAAAAGTTTTTATGCAGTTTAACCTCAAATTATTTGGCAAAAAATTCCCAGCAGATTCCATCGTTATTTCTATTTGGAATTGCGTTTGAGGAAAAATATCAGCAATTTGACGCAGTAAAAAACATTTATCATCGCTTGAATTTCATTACGTTTCATAACGAAACCACCGTTCTTGCCACTCTAATCTCTCTCAATCCGGTCTCCGTGCTTGGTCATGGCGCGGCCAATGGAAGCAGTATACGAGTCGTTCCTATACCCTATCATAGAACTCTTTGGTACAAACAAGAACAAGCAGTTTTGGACAAGAAGTTTTCGCAGTAGTCAACGGTTGCGATAGTTGAAAATAAATGCGAAATACAAAATACAACCTATTTTTCTTTTACGCATTTTCTGTTTTTTCGTGAGAAATTTGGTTAGTAGAACTATTAGTAAATAATTATCTTTGTGATCGATGCTTCCTTCCGGAGATGGAGTGTTGAAATGTATGTTTGTATTATTGAATAAAAAACCGTTTTCTTCCATCATAATATATTTGTTCTTTTTTTTAAACGAAACGTTTCAGAGAGAATCTGCATTTTCAACGGTACAAGTATCTGTAACATCAACAAATTTTTACAATTAAATTTGGTCCTTTGTAACATCAATCACTGTATATTCATTATATTTTAAAGTTGTGTAATTGAGATAAATTATCTGTGGTAAAATTATATAAACAAATCAAGTTTCAATTTACATGACTTTGGTAGAATTCCACTTTTAAAATGTTTGGACCCATATTAATATTGTCACTTTTCTTCAGAAATTCACTAACATCGAAAACTCGACCTATAGCGAGGTACAAACAGACATTTATTTATTTATATTGGGCTTTTGAATTGAATATTTCAGTGAATCCAAGTGTGAATCCAAATGGATTCGTATTCACAGATGTAAATCAGAAATGATTTGGATTCATAGGTCTGAATCTGAATAGATTCGGATTCATAGGTATTCATAGGTTCCAACGAATTTCGTATTCGGATTCGCACTTCTGAATACGAATGTATTCGTATTCGGATTGACACGTTAAGGTACTGAGAATCAAATTCGGATTTGGATTTACGAATACGGATCTGCCCATCTCTGTTTCGCTGTAGGAGCAGCATCGTGAGGAGCCCGTCGACGGTGATGGTGCGGAGGGTGACGGTGGGAAAAATCAAAAGACGCCAAAAAGTCAAGTGAGAACAATAAGCAATCGTGATTGCTCAAAAAAAAAAAAAAAAAAAAAAAAAAAAAAAAAAAAACGAAAGTCAATATTAAAGTCGCACACCCTCTTATATTTTTCTTTTTAGGTCAAAACAATTGTAAAAAAAAAAGTTTCAATTAATTTTAATAGAGGCAACCCGTGCCAACTTGCTCTTGAACGTGTGCACCAGCCCTGTGTACTAGACAGATTTTTTTTTTTTTAAATCGAAATTTCATGTTGACAAAACGTTGCCGATATAACCCCAAATGTACCACAAAAATATTTACTAGGTGTCCCGCATGAGCCCTAAAATTTAATAATTTTCTTCAAAAAAAATGTTTTTTTTATTTAGGGTCTGGTGGGGGAAAGTGGTCAATGGGGTAAAGTGGTCATACGTCAAATAAATGACTATAGCTTGGAAATAAATGTTCGAATGAATGTGAAAATTTTATTTTAGGTTCAGGGAGTTAGAAACTACATTTTGAATACGAAATTTTCAAACCTGGCAAAATTTTATTTGGTTAAAAAAAGATTTTGTGTAAATATGAAAATTTTAAAAATCTAAACACCTCTTTTAACTTTTTTAGGAAATTTTGTTTGTTAGAATTATGAACAGATTGACGGCACAGGAAGCTTCCTACATGTCTTAAGATCGCTTACTCATTAGCAGTTAGCTGAATATATTTTAGATCATTTTTTAGAACAATTTCAGTAAGATGGGGTAAAGTGGTCATAATATTAGGCTTAACGAATATTGTTCTTCTAATGTCACTTAAGAGTTATGTATAAGGCAGATATGAATTAAATATTAATTTCACTCAATATGTATTGTTTTTACCGTAAATGGGGTTAAATATACGAGTACATATGTATGCATACGCATATACTCGTGTAGGCACGTATACAAATGTATTCACATAAATGCACCAATAAATACGTATATGGGTATCTGCGATATGAGTATTTTTTATCTATGCAGATATACATTCGACTATACAAGTATCTACTTGCTTTTACTCGTATGTATACGAACACTTATATACTCAGGTAGACACGTATGTACACGTACGTACTCGAGTAGATACTTACATACAAGCATATGACATACAAGTATACAGGGTTAGTTTAAACTCTTGGGAAAATTTTTGCCAGGTGTTAGAGGGGAGGATAAGAAGCAAGAATCACAAGGAACATATGGTCACAAACACAATGCTGACGCGCTACATGCACGCAAAACCAAAGACTGGTGGATGCAAAACAGGTCACAAATTTGTTACACTAAGACAATTTTGCACAACATTTTAGGTTGTAAGAAGGTTTTAAAGCGATTGAAGAAATTTGCGGCCTGCAGCTGTAATGCATGCGTCGCAATCACAAAGCACTCTCTGTTTTAATAACGAGACTTTTGAAAAACTCTCATCCGTCGCTGCGCCTTTGTTGCGATGCGTATATTAGAACTACTACGGGCCGTAACTTTTAAAAAGTGCTCTAAATATTTCTTAAAAACTAAATTTTGAGTAAAATCATCTTTGTGTAAAAAATTTGTGACCTGTTTTGCATCCATCAGTTTCTGACTTTGTGTGCATATAGCGCGTCAACGACCATAAACTCCTTATTGTTCTTTGCTTTTTATCCTCACCTCTCACACCCCTTAGATTTTTGCTCAAGAGCTTGGATTCACTCTGTAGGCATACATGTATGTAAGCGTATATACTCGTGAATACATATATGTATTGGTTGACGAGTATGTACGGACACATAAATGTACGTATATACGTTTTTTCAGGTATATAATTGTGTTTACACGTATACATACGTATATACTCGTGCTTCCATATATACGTGTATATACGTGAGTAGACACGTACAAACACGCACTGGATGCATCCACGAATTAACTCGTGTATACCCGTATATACATTTATGTACAGTTATGTATATACCCACATGTACACTTGTACATATATGCGTATATACGTCTACTATACATGTATATACTCAGGTATGCACGGTATCTACTCATATATGAACGTGATTACTCATGTTTACACGACACGTATATACTCGTGAATACACGCATATATTAGTGCATATACTTGTAACCATAAAATAACTGAAATATACAAATATTAGGGTTATTTAATACAGTTTTGCATTTATTTTTAACTATGACCACTTTACCCCACGCTATGACCACTTTCCCCCATCCCATGGGGTAAAGTGGTCATAAATACTAAGGGAAAAGAAAGTGTTATAAAACTAATTAAATCAATATTTTTTTTTCTAAACTTCAGTGTACTGTGTTCTTTAATAATGCAATGTAAAATAACAACAAAAAAAGTTGAGATGTTTAAATTATTTGTTGTATTTATTATCCACCAAAGTTGAAAACCTACGATTTTATGACCACTTTACCCCACCAGACCCTATCTTTTAAAAAATTACTTACACATTTAAATAAAATATCAAGTTCAAAAATTATTAGCGAACACATTTAAAAATTAACATTTGCAAATGAATACTAAAATTTTTTCTATATATAAAATGAGAAATTTAACTTAAATTTAAAAATCCATATTTTGAGTACTGTTTGGAAAACTGAAATATTGCAAGAGAGCGAACACTTCTATTTAACGCTAATTACAGTGAAACCTGTGTAAGTTGACCACTTGCGGTGCAGTACTTTGGTGGTCAACTTAGACAGGTGGTCAACTTATAAAGGGGGTAATGATTTTTTTTTTTTTTTGTCATTTCTTGCACCATGTATTCATTTTTCGACTAATTGACACTTACTATCTCCGTTCAACTCACTTTCACTGTTTAACATTACTTTGAAACAATAATTTAAAATGTTATTCAAATATTTTTAGAGGTTATTTTCTCAGAATGACGCATAATGTGTCATGTAAATTTAAAATTTTAGTAAATTGATCAAAAAAAAAATCATTGTTCATAAAAAGTTATTTGATATTAATAGTTCCTAAAAATTCATAGCTAATCAAAAATAACAAATTTTTCGTTTTTTTTTTCTCATATACATTTAATACATTTATAACCATGATGATCTACTTTTCAACAAAATAACTCCTCATTGAGGTTTGGCGCACTTATTAAGACACTAGTTTTGGAAATTTCATATGTGTCAGCTAATTTTCTCTGGGTTTCTCCCTTTTCAATTAATTTTAATGCTTCATACTTTTTATCAATCTCAAGTTCAACTAACTTTCTTTTTGAAGCCATTTTATGTAAAACTATAACACAAAGAGCAACAAGGTGATGAACTCTCCTAGTTCAATATGGCAGTTGAAAATGAAAATGTACCATTTCTTTATCCCTTGCACCAGAAATACTGCAATGCAAGTAACTTTTGCTCTAGCACAAATCCAGTGTTGCCACAAAATATTGCAACTGGAAATAAATACTTTGTACTTTTCTACTGACACATGTTTTCATTGAACAGAGAGTACAAAAGGTAATCTCAAATAGAACAAAAGAAAAACAAGTTTGGAGAATAAAAGGGTTCTTCGTTCTTAGTAGTTTTCCAATGTGGTTAAACTTATAAGGAGGTTTAGTTATGTTGCTGTTTTATTTAGTTGGTAAAATGCTGGTCTGGCACCAAAAATATTCCTGGAAAGCTATAAAAAAAATAATAAAATAATTTGCTAAATTAAGTTTTAAAAAATAAACCAAGTGGTCAACTTACAAAGGATTTTTTACAATACTCCAAACCAAATTTGGGGTACATTAGTGGTCAAGATAGACAGGTGGTCAAGATAGAAAGGTGGTCAAGTTACAGAGGTTCTCCTTCATTATACAAGATAGGACTAATTCCGTTCCTGACAAAAGCGGTCAACATAGACAGGTGGTCAACTTACAAAGGTGGTCAACTTTACAGGTTTTACTGTACCTGCTTTAATGTTTATATTTTCCAGCTTGATAACTTCTTAAAATTTACATAATCTTTTTTTAAATATGAAGAAAAAATCAATTTTTAAAGAAAATTACAAATTTTAGGCCTTCTGCTGGACACCTAAATATCTTTTAATTTGTAAAAAATATTTTTTGTGGTAGGGGAGACCGGGGCAAGATGACGAATGCCCATTTTTTCTTCGTTTTAAACTAGGTAACAGCATCAACTGCATGCTAATGGCTCTCCTATTCGCTGTTCGTTCAGCAATAGTATAGAGACCCTGAAATAGCCTTATTTGTGCTAGTTCTGAAGCTCTGATTGTTTACCGTTGCCGCGGTTATAACTTTTATGCATGTGTAAATAAACTCTGCTACAGATACAGATTGGATATGTCGTGTCTCTTTAGTATTTATGAGTAACTTAGTTAAAATACTACCTATTACCGTGAATAAATGTCAATTAATCGCCTTCTGTTATGGCAATGGAGAAGAATCCGTTTAAACAGGCAGTCCGGGGCAAGATGACGAGCTCGTCATCTTGCCATCGTTTCGGAATTCATTAAACTATGTTGTCCATTTTATTAAATCATGTAAACACTTATTTGTCTGTGTGTTTGTCCACCCAACCTTACGCTTCTCCTTTGGGGCTAAAGGACGCATTGAATCAAGGGAGATATCGTTCGAAAACGGGTGACCAGGGGCTATTTATAAACTAGTTGACCAAATGACTAGTTGAATGAATTTAAACCAAGCTAAGAATCTCCTGCTCTGTTGATTATTGACAATCATAAATCTCACATAACTTAGGCTATCTTATATTGCAGTGAAAAAACATGATTACTTTTGGGTTGCCACCCCCACACATCGAATCGTCTCTAACTCATGATGCGTCATTTTTCTGCCCATTAAAAACCCTACTATAGAGAAGCATGTGATACCTTTATGGTCATTCATCTAGGACAAACTATCAAATAATATTGGTGAACTTTTGAGCATTGCTTACTTCAAAGCAGCTACAGTTAGAAATGCCGATAAAGGGTTTAAAGAATGAAGGATAGAGACTCATAATTGTCTTGTTTTTTAGCGGACTATGACGTTGTTGGCTATGAAACTGAGAATAATAGTGTGCTATTATTCTGAGCACTGCTGAGGTGCTGAGGTAGGAGTGCCTCAGACCTTGGGAGCAGAAAATTATGGCAAATGCTGATGTCGATGCACCAAAAAAGTCTGTTAGTGTGTCTGATTTCAATGCATTGCCTAAAGCAACACAATGTGAGAAAACAAAAAGGAAAAGCAGAAAACTGAGCTCAAACATTGTTACAAGCACACCCATCAAAGAAATGTCAGAACAAGGAGCAAAGCGGAAGGACAAAAAGGATTATTTAAAAAAAACAGGGAAAATAAGCTCGTGATGCTAAAAAAAGAGTAAAAAAAAAAAAACTCAAACTAAGTTCCTTTAGGTCCAAGTCTATTCAATTCATGCCAAGCAATTCAGTTGCATCAACTTCAAAAAATGGTGTTATAAGATGCCTGCTTGTAAAGAGGAATATTGCGACCCTCCAACAGAAGAATGGATCAAGTGCTGTAAAAGCCAAGAGTGATGGCATGAGGAATGTTCCAATTATGAAAATAGAATTTTTATTTGTGTCTATTGTTAGCTGTATAACTTCACACTTCAACATTACGCTACAATGCATTACGCTTAATTTGATATTTCGTAAGATGTAAAATACAGTTATCATTTGTAAAACTAGGTAACTTATTCAAAACATGAAATATGTTCAACCTTTTTCAACATTGTCATCTTGCCCCAAGGTCAAAGTCATCTTGTACCAGTACTGGGGCAAGATGACAATTTGTTAAGGTTATGAAAAAAATAAAAATATCCTTCATTATTTTTATTTGAAAAATTAAATGGTAATATATTTAATAATACAAAAGACTACTCTAACAGCTCATGTAAAATTAATTTTACTATCTTTAAAAATAAATTAATAAACCCCAAAAATTGTTAACATAGTCATCTTGCCCCGGTCTCCCCTACATGCGGGACTATAGAGCCAACCTTTTATCAACATAAAGTATCGAGCTACCGAAAAAAAAATTTTTTTTTTTTCGATTCGGCCCAGTATAAGACCCCTATAGGGGTTCTAGCCTAGTACACAGAGCTGTTTCACACATTCAGGTGCAAGTCGGCACGCGTTGCCGCTGTTCAAATACAACATGATTTTTTTTTTTTTACAATTGTTTTGACCTAAAGGGAAGAATATAAGAGGGTTTCCGATTTGAAAAATAGATTTTTTTTCGGGACACCCTAGTGCGCATGCTTCTGTCACTGATCTGTGTAACAAATGTACTTAAGAACGAACGACGTCAGGTCGACCTGAGACGGCGCACAGTGTGGCATAGTGGGCAAAAATCCACCGAACTCGCGGGTTTTGAGCTAGGATCTTCTATTATGGCTCAAAATTCGGCACAATTCTTCGACTATTTCGTAGTTGTGCTACAATTTTGAATTTCTTAACCCCTTAAGCCCCGCAGAGCTCAGAATGGACCCAAGTCGCGATTTTGAAAACTAAAAAGTATGACCATATTTTTTTCCTAATATGTGACTCAATGCTTAGTAAAAATCGAGGAATCGGATGATAAAACACAACTTTTGATCGCTGCGCCGGGTGTTTAGAAATGCTTTTTTTCACCGTATAAGTCATAAAAAACATTATTTTTCAGGTTTTTTTCCGTTGAAAAAATGGGTTTTAACGGTCTTCACACATCTCCCCGCGCAAGGAACAAATATATTTTAATTCCAAATCTACAAGTTTTCAATCATTTTCCAAAGTTCAGTAGGCAAAAACCTCCCTAAAACACCGAAAAATTGCCCGAAGTCCGAATTTCAGCTCGAGATCCTACCATTGTCCACGGGAATGCATCTGTGCAATAGCGGCAAACAGCTTATTTTATATGTATACATTTATATGTATACATTTTGAGAATAAATCGTTTGCGTTCGAATAAATTTACATTTAAAATTTCCGATTGCTTTTAATGTTTTTAAGAAAAATGTAATCTATTAAAGTAACAGTTGAGCAAATGTGTAGGACGCAAAATTAGTATGTTTGTCTGTTTCCTCGGAATAATCGTAATATTTGAATTGTAACTCTATGTTCCACTCTTTTACGTAAGTGTTTTTGTTGGAATTCTAACTTAAAATGTAAAAAACACATGTTAAAATTTTAATGTGTTTTAAACTAAACAATTAATGCTCAGATGAACCCTTTTAGCCCAGTTTTGTTCCTAACAACATCATTTATAGGTTATAATACAGCTAAATTTAAGGTAGGGATGAAAGGATTAATGAACTTATATGATTTTACTTCACTCTATTTAATTTTAAAAACAAATAATTCACAAATATATGTCCATTAGCTCGTCACTTTCTGTATGAAAAACAGTAAAGACATGTTATTTTAACTTTATTATAAAGTTTTGTTGAATTTATATTAAAATTTATGTTGTTTTGTTGGTCTAAACACGCAGAAACTAATTTTTAAAAAAATGTAATTTACATAATTTGTTTAAATACTTATTTATGTTAACAGAGGACAAAGTTTTCTATTTTTGTATGCTTATGTAAAAGAGTGAACATACCTGTTACAATTCGAATATTACGATTAATCCAAGGAAATAGACAAACATACTAATATTGCGTCAACACATTTGCTCAACTGTTACTTTAATACATTAAATTTTTCTTAAAAACATCAAAAGCATTAGGAAATTTTAAATGTAAAGGTCTTTATTCAAACGCAGACGATTTATTCTCAAAATGTATACACGTAAATGTATATATATAAAATAAGCTGTTTGCCGCTATTGCACGGATGTATTTCCGTGGACAATGGTAGAATCTCGAGCTGAAATTCGGACTTTGAGCAATTTTTCGGTGTTTTAAGGGAGGTTTTTGCCTTTTGAACTTTGGAAAATGATTGAAAACTTGTAGATTAGAATTAAAATATATATTTGTTCTTGCGCGGGCGATGTGTGAAGACCGTTAAAACCCATTTTTTCAAACGGAAAAAACCTGAAAAATAATGTTTTTAATGACCTCTACGGTGGAAAAAAAGCGATTTCTAAGCACCCGGCAGCGATCAAAAGTTGTGTTTTATCATCCTATTCCTCGATTTATACTAAGCATTGAGCCACATATCAGGGAAAAAATATGGTCATACTTTTTAGTTTTCAAAATCGCGACTTGGGTCCATTCTGAGCTCTGTGGGGCTTAGGGGGTTAAGAAATTCAAAATTGTAGCACCACTACGAAATAGTCGAAGAATTTTGCCGCATTTTGAGCCATAATAGAAAATCCTAGCTCAAAACCAGCGAGTTCGGTGGATTTTTGCCCACTATGCCACACTGTGCGGCGAGATAAAACGTGACACTGACATTACTGTCGTCGAAAGCTAGCATTTGTTCTCGCTGTTTCAATTAAAGTATGGAAAAATGAAGAAACATTTACAGTTATTTTTTTTCTTTCATGTGCTTTTTGTTTGCAGTTTTAGTTTTTAAATTTTTAGCTTCATGTTACTTACTTTTAGCTACTCTCCTAATACTCCAGTCCATAAAAATCCCGCCAATAGGTGCTAAGAACAAACCTGTGACTTGAGAGAGCCCGTACACTTCAGAAAATAAGGAATCTGAGGAGAAAAAAATGATGTCTAAGTACTCAAGAACAGAGAAAAAAATACATTTATGCAACAGAGCTCTTTGGGAGTCCACGGAAAGACGAATTTTTTATGCCGCACGTAACTGCTCATATATTTTATTAAAAATAATAATTAAAATTTTGTTGCATAACACATATATGACATATTAATTGTCATTAGAATATACCTCAATTTATAAAATTTTGTATCTGTACGTTTTTGTTGATACAATTATGCACTTTATTTCCTCAATGTTCCTTATTGACGCCTTTTATGCCTTAGTATTCTAACTTTAAACAGTGTCCCAAGTTTGGAGCATAGTTGCAATTTCTCAAACCTATGAAAGTTCAACTGGATTAGTTGGGTGGAAATGAATTTGCCCAAATAAGGCACAGATACATAGCCGAGATGAATTTTGAAACAAATCTCAGTTAGCGTTCGTAACCAAAATTATTTTCATACTTAAAAATCGCATATTTTTGCAAAATTTTCAAAATCATAAAAATAACCCATAAAGATAATACATCAAAGTTCTACTCACATAGCCTCATAACGTAACTATTCATTTATTCTGTAACACCATTTATTTCTTACTGGTGAAGTACCAACAGGTGTAGCAGTCCTTAAAACAAAATTTTACAAAATGTTCCTAGTTAGGATACTGTCCCAAGTATGGGCACTTGACTGTACTTTTTGATGAAATATATTGTTGTCACGTGCGGGACAAAATATCCATTTTTGCATGGAATCGCCTTTTGGGCATATTTAGGGTAAGCTGATCTGAAACTTATATACGTTGAAGAATAGAAGTTTTAGCAGAACTTTGAAGCTGTGATGCGGTTATTTTTTTTTAATCGCGTCGTACAATGCGATGTTTTTTTTTTTGCGAACTTCGGGGTTATCATGTATGCAGTGCTTATTAGATGCGTTGTGTGATGCTGAAATTAGTTATGGCTTCCTCGAAATTCTTCCCCTATCAGTCGTTTTCGACAAATCATGTGGACGAAACCGTCCACGTGCAGCAACCGATTCGCCAACTGATACCAAGTTGTAAAAAAGTAACGTAAGAAATGATATCTAATCTCTACATAGTATAAAATGAAGTCTCCAAAAAGCGTCTGTTTGTTTGAACGCACAAAACTCGAGAACTACCAGGCCGATTTCGCTGAAATTTTCACAGTATCTTTCTTTTAGCACCAGGAAGGTTTGCAGAACGGTTCAAAAAAAAAAAAAAAAAATTCGTCGAGTAGTTTTTTTTATTCTGACTTACGCCCAATTTGCACATGATTTCCCAAATACGGGGATGCAAAATTATTTGTACATACTAATATTACATATCGTTGGAAAGGGTAGAATTTTACGCGTTCTACGCAATTTGTTTCAATGCTCTAACTTAATTACGGAGGGAGTTATTTGCGGTTTTAGCTCGATTTTTTTACGCTTAGCTGAAATTTAGTCACTACTTTCTTCATTAAATTTATCAATAAAAGTGAAGGAATTATCCCACAGTTTTCTTTTTAACACCATTGGCAAGAACTGTTTTTTTTTACTCCAAATCTAACTCAACCTATGGTCGAAAGTTTAACCCTCTATCTCCATTAGAAAAAAAGTTATAAGCGAACTAAATAAAGTTCAAAAATCTGTTCTTTATTCAAGTTTTAACTTTTTTTTTTTTTTTTTTGCATTTCCACGGTAACGCTTTTGAATCCATTGTTTATTTCCATCTTTCTCATTTTCAATTCTTAAACTTATTTTATTTTGTGTTTCCATGGCTACGCGCTTTTTATAATCGATCTTTCTCATTTTATTTTAATTTCTCAAAAGTATTTTAATATGTGTCGTCATTCTTTGGAGGGGAAATTTTGCATGATGTTTTTTTTTTTACTTATTTATTTAAGCCTGATTGTTGAATGTACGTCACTTGACACAATTTTTATTTTCAAAGTAGACCGGGCAAAGCCGGGCAACGCAGCTAGTTTTTACTAAAACCAAAATGTCAGAGCTGGTTGTTTGAAGGCACAGTGAAACCTGTGAAAGTTGACCACTTGTGGTGCACTACTTTAGTGGTCAACTTAAACAGGCGGTCAACACAGCTTGATTTAAATGAAAAAGGACCAATTCTGTGTCTGAAAAAAAGCGGTCAATTTACAAGGGTCGTCAACTCTACAGGTTTAACTGCATGACAGCTATGCAGCTTTTTTATCCCGTTTTCTTGTGTAAAGCAGTTTTTTTTTTGTGTGAAAAAGGTATTACAGTAAAACCTGTAAAGTTGACCGCATTTTTCAGGTACAGAATTAGTTCTATATCATTTAAATCAACCTCTATAAGTTGACCACTAAAGTAGTGCACCGCGAGTGGTCAATTTACACAGGATTCGCAGTATATCCATTATTTTTGCCAAACTTTTAAGCTATTCTTATGCTTGTAAGTTTGACAATTTAATTTAAATATTGAAATTGAAAATAAACATGCAATCAATCGAAAACAGTTTGTTTTATGTATTTTTTAAAGACTTTAATCCCTTCACATTCCCCAACTGAAATTGCATAGTCATTTCTGTCAAAAAAAATTTCATATTTTACCAGTTTTTACGAAGAAAATTCGTGCTTTAAAGTGGTTAAACAAAGCCGAGCTCATGGTTATATTTACAGTGAATGGGACGGGATTTCAGTGTAATATATTTTCAATAAATTAGTTCATAAATGCGACATTTTGATTTTGCCGGATCTGATTTTACCAATTACTTAGTGCTTTTGTACACCTTAAAGTCATTAATTTTTGAGCTGGCGATCGCTGATTTCGCCTTGGACGCACTAGAACTAGTCCTTAAGTAGCACCTTTAAGAGGAAAAAAAAAAAAGGAATAAATTGGGTAAACTTTATTTTTTCGATCTCTAGATTGGGTATTGTGTTAGATGGTGGCATTTTTTAGAAATTCCTTCTCTTACCTTCGTCAGGGTCAGTGGTCGTTCTGTCGATCCATAAATGAAGAGTTCCAATGTAGATGATAGTGTAGAGCAGCAACCAGCAGAACCAATACTGATGCATCATGAAAGAAGCTGATAATAAAGACTCACGCAAAGGACGTTCCTTTACTCTCAATTCTGCCTCAGCTTCTGAAAAATAATTCATTCACTGTCTTAGTCCGGAACGAAATGTTTCACGAAATCTTACTTTCATCAACCAATTCGTTAATAACAAATAAGACCTTTGTGCTGAAAATTAAAATAATCAGTTATCCAACGTTTCGAAGCACAAAAACTGCCAATTACAGCAGATACTTGTTTCGGTGTTAAAAAGAATTCCACCGTGTTGCTTTTGTCGAATGACTTTTCATCCAGAAGCTCATACTTCTTTGCATTGAAAAAGGTGTTCCTTGTAACACCGAAACACGTGTCTGCTGTAATTGGCATTTTTTGTGCTTCAAAACGTTGGACAACTGATTATTTCAATTCGTTAATATTTATATAAATGAAAGATATGACAAATACGTGTCTACTATTTTAATATGGTAGTTTAAAATCTGCAAGAAAATATCCTTATTCTAGCTTTTTAGCTGGATGCTAACGTTGGGTTTCGTTTTTTTTTTTGCACGAGGTTTTTTAGCTCAAACGCATATTTTCTCCCCTACTGCGGAGACCTTGGTCTCATATCGAAATGTCAAGACGCAGGCTGTCTAAACGCCCTCAGCTCCAGCCTATCCTGTAGAGAAAGTGCTATTAAATATAGCGAAAATAATGGTCATTCGAAAGATGATGGGCTACATCCCAGTTCAACATCAAGATTACTATAACACTACAATTTAAATAGGTTATTTCAGTTGTTGAATTGGTCAACAACTGAAGCTGAAATTGCTGATAGCGATATTGAACCAGAGTCGAGTGTTGATGAAAATTAGCTGTTATAATTATTTTTAATGCTTCGTTTACTGTTTGTTTCCTTGAAATATTTACTAAATATGTTCAATGTATGTTGCACTTATGAATAAAAAAAAACTTTGAACCTTAAAAACTTGATTTATTTTGTATATTCAAATGAACAAAATAATTATTAAATGAATAAATAATTTTTGTTCATTCCTTTATTCATTTTTGAATTTGTGTTTAAAAGGGCGATTTTGTAGATATTTTTACGCATAATTACATTAAAATAGTTGTTCAAAACTTAAAACTTAAACCATATATAAAGCAGTCAGTTTTACGTTCAAAATTCAAAGTAATTTGCTAAAAAAAATAAAATTTCTTTCTAGTTTCATGTCTTGAAAAATTTGTAATTTGTGATTTACGCTCTTTCGACCAAAACAAATTCAGTTTTCTTCGGAATCCTCCGAGTGTGTAGAAATGAAGCCACACGCCTAAAACAGCCCCACAGACCTGTTTTCATTCACTTGAAAAGGGGTTTGTGATAACGTTTTATCAGTCATTATTCTTTTTTCCGTTGCCTCGTGTTTCGCTAAATTGAGTGCAAGTAAATGTCTGTTTTAGCAGTTGAATTCAGTTAATCACCCATTGCATTTCTTTAAAGAGTTACAAATGAAGAAAAATTCCATTCAGCCTTTCAATTCTACACGGTCTACGGCTTATATTTACAGTTGAAAAAACATCCATCTGCGTAACGTGGTAAGTTCAATCATCTAATACTACCATTCGACTTAGTATTGTCTTTTGTTTAATGACTTGATCCTTTGATGAAGTAATAAAGTACAGCCTGGAGCAAGAATATCTCAGCCATATCGTGCGTGACAAAACGTCAATAGGGACGTAAGGCGCTTTTTCAATCATTTATATATGGCAGAGCGACTGTGAAATGTAAAAAAATAATAATAGTATAAATAAAGAGAGTTTTATTTGAGTTTTAATTTCGGTGAAAACATCCTTTTTTAATATTGATGATCTTTTTCTCCTCTTCGCAAGTCATTTTCAAAGAAGTATACAAGAATGGTCTATTATCTGTTTTATTTGACTAAATAATAACTGAAAGGTATTCAAAAAGAGAAAAGATAAATTTGAATTTTCCACACATCTTAAGTTTAAATATCATTTAGATTTTGAGGCATAATTCTAATTAAAAAAAAAAAGGAGCACTCTAACACTTCAGAATTTAAAGAACTTTCTGAAAAAAGATTTTTCCCCCTCGTTTATGAGGAATTTAAAACGTGTTCTTACCTTTCTTTTTTAAATTCATGTCCTTTTTGGGATCCTTTTTTTCTGACGCCATTGATGCTTCTGAAATTCAGAGTGCAAAAGTAAACGTTATTAATGCATTTTATGATATTGTTTCATAATAAACTTTTTCATCCCCATGCAGTATTAAATAGCTTGCATTTTTTAGGATGAAAATAAACAAATTTAATATCATTGATTAAGCTTTATAAAGTGGATGTTTGGGCATTGCTGAAGCTGAAAAATATGCAAATCACTCAGTGTCGTGCCAATTATAATCGTTTGGATGAGGTTACGGATTTGAAGTGCCAGGTAACATAGTAAAGAAGCAAAATTAAAAATTTGAAGATAACGATTATAACGTTATTTGAAGATAACGAACTGCTAGAGGGAAATCTCATTTGTTTTAGGGGAAAAGGTGGTTCTAGTTACAGCATGATTTAGAAAGAGTTTTCGTTGAAAGCCAACCTATGGTTTCAACTTAGCACGCGCGTTTTACTTAAAACTTTAAAAGGTGCTCTTGGGTCTCTTTGCCTCCCATAGCATCAAATTATCTTTATATATTCGTTGAAAACTGCAGTAAAATTGTAACCAATCTTTAATGTCGCCTTTAGTTTTAATTTTAACATAGGGACTCCAAACAACCGGTCAAGGGCCACATCTGACCCGCGAGCAGATTTTATCCGCGGGCTTATGCCTTTATAACTTGAGAGAAATTATGTATCCCCCCCCCTCGCTGATTTGATGAATTTGTTTTTGATGACATTTTTTTCCTGCCAGGACGGAGAACGATTCACACTTCAAGGGCCATCATTGGCTGTTTTGAAGAAACACTTCCGGGAGCGCCTTATCTCAATACGAAGCGATTTGGAGCGTCCTAAGCCCGCTCCCCAAATCGGCACCTTCCGATTTTATTTATTTATTTTGGAAGTACCACGTATCTTAAAATCGTCCAAGGACCCTACAAGACCTGAAGGTTATCATCCGAGTAGAAATTGCAAACATACTCGCTTCTATGATTGTTTGAAGTTGTGAGAAATGCCAGGAAACGGCTTAATCTACCTGATGTGATGTTCAAAACTATATAAAAGAAGACTACATTATTACTAACATCGTTCCTTGTTTCTTCTAACCCGGGAACGACACTAATGGTGTACTGACATTTTTTTTTTAATAGGTAGCAATCGAAAGAGCGTTATCGTGATATGAGGTCTTAAAGCCTGCCGAAATTTAAGAAAAGTCGCCAAATTTAAGGACTTGACGAGAAATGGAACATACTACAATACTTCACCATCTGCACGTTACCAAGGCATCCATCTGCAAAGCGCTTGAAAGGTATGTTCCATTTCTCACCAAAACGTGCTAAATTTGGCGACTTTTCTTAAAATTTTGGCAGACATTATGACCTTATTTCGATATATTCGGGACACGAGAGCATATAACTTATGCAAAAACTATGTTTTACCATGCTCTTTAGATTGCTACTAATTTCGATATTTTCATTACTACACTATCGTATCCCTGGTACGTAACTTTTAAAAAACCTTGAAGAAAAGATTTGCTTACTCGTGAAAGGCAATTCATCTAGAATGTAAGTAAATGTCCCCCACACAAAGGGTGCTACAGACGAAACTTCTTTTTGAGGGGAAGGGAAAAGACCTCCTTTACTGTCCTCCTCCTTTACTCTGTCTGCTGGCAATAAGAAGAGAGTGACGGGCAGCATCAACACGCTCAGCACCACCAGCAGGAAACAAGCCCATTCCCAAGGAAGACCAGCATCGAAGCCATACTAGAAGTAAGAAACCATCACGTCGATTGAAATTTGTGTCCATTTATTTTTGTTTTTTGCTGACGTAAATGTTGCTGCTAAAGGCTCGGCCTCTCGCGGTGGCTCAATGCCGCCTGCGGCGAGTGACAATTATTGCTTAAGACTACTTTTGAATATATGTTAGATCTGTTTTAGCCGTGTACTAATAAAAGTTTCATTATTAGTCTACGTTTGTTCTTAACCTGGAAATTCCAAAAAAAGGGAAATATTTGCTACTTATTTTTGACATTCATTTGTTCATCCTCAGACCTTTAATCTCTTCAAAAAGGGAAAAAATCTCTTATTTTTTCATGCTTTTTATTTTGCTTGTCACAGCATAGATCTCTTACCTGTAAACTCTACATGCCGTGAAACGTTTGCGAATTTATTTTGTAAACAATATTGGTTAAATTTGTCATGAACTGAAGTAGGGATCCCTTAACTAGATGATTGACAGCAGTGTCTCTCTTTAAAAAAAAAAAAAAAAAAACCGTTTGTTTTATAATAAAGTGCAATCCTGTGAAGTTGACCACCTGCCTAAGTTGACCACTTTTTTCAGGTAGAGAATCAGTCCTACATCATATGAATCAACATCTATTAGTTTACCACTAAAGTGGCGAACTTTGGTTTAAAGTGGTAAGAACTTTGCGGATGACTTCAACTGGTTTTTAATGTTTCAAAATCATATACGGGATTCTTTACTACTAATAAACATCTTTACTCGTATCGCCCCCAGATTCTCTTTAATAACCAGTTTCTCTCATATGTCAAACACCCTAAGTACCTGGGTTTCGTTTTGGATCCAGAGATCACGTGCAATGGGCACTTACTACATTTGGTCAACAAGAGTCGCAAGAGACTGAACATCCTTAAGTACATCTGTGGAAAAAATTGGGGTGCTGATGCAAAAACACTAAGGGCAACGTATATTGCTCTTATTAGACCTATCTTAGTGTATGGGTCCCCAGTATACTTCAGCGCCTCTTTAACGAATCTCTCCAAATTAGAGAGGGTTCAGTTATGTGCAGCTCGTATCATAACAGGTTTGAAAAGCAGCTGCCTGAACGACATTGTACTCTATGAGGCAAATCTTCCATCACTTGGTCTTGAAAGAAACTCAAACTTGGTTAAATATTTTAACAAATTACGCAGCTATGGAAACCATAATGGAACATCAGAATATTTGTGCAATTGGATAAATAATCAAAGATTAAAGAAATATAGCCCATTTAGTTTGGCTGATAATATGCAGATAATTTCTAAATCAGTAGAGCAGTCTTCTCTAAGACCTTGTGTGATCCCGATTGTGGGCCTACCCGGAGTTCACTTCCATACTGAACTTATGTCCGTCACTAACAAAAACACAGATGCTCCAGATTATTTAAGACAGTTGGCTCTAGAAGTTATAGATGGCATCCCGAGTGATGCCATTTTGATTTACACAGATGGCAGTAAAGATGAATTGAATAACACTGGGAGTGATGTCTTTATCGAAAGTCTTTCTGTCCAGCTTTACAGACGCAACCCGGATAACTGTTCGGTATTCAGAAGTGAATTAATCGCCATAAATGAAGGATTAAATACCATCCTTCACGACACTAAATATGGTGACATTTGGATCCTTACTGATAGTCGGAGCTCGATTCAATACCTACAGAACTGGAGCAGTGTGTGCGACCTTGTGGGTATTCAGATTATCACCCATCTCAAAAATCTAACCAAGGGAAGGGAAGACCACTTTAAGTGGATTCCCTCTCATGTAAACATCCATGGCAATGAAGCCGCAGACATCTTGGCTAAAAGAGGTTGTTCAGAGTTGCCCAACAAGGACTTCATATTAACTTATAAGGAAATTTTCTCTATGAAGAAACAAGGAGACAAGCAAGTCTGGATCACCCCTCCCGCCCATCCCTGGTACTGCAGGATGACCCCGGGAGGCTCGTTAGATTTCGAGGGTGACAGACATAATCAAACGGCCGTCTCGAGACTCATAAGTGGTTATCTGAAGAACATGACTTTCGACTCTGGGTGTAAGATCTTCTCTTTGTGCAGCAAATGCAATCTGAAACCGGCATCCCCCGACCACATCCTTGATTGTTTGTGGTTCACTCTGGCAGATGTCTGTGCTAGCCCACTACTGGTTCTTGACTTCGCTAGGGTTCATGGCATCATGAATCTGATCTAGCTGCCGCTGGATCAATGAAGGATTGTAAACAACAACAACACTAAAGTATCGCATCGCAAGTGGTCAACTTACACAAGTTTCACCGTATCAGTTTCTTCAAAAACACTATTTTAATCTGATCTACTTTTAGATGAATGCGGTGGTATAAGTAAGACAGTTCCAACAAAAATTGAATTATATTACTCCTTTCATCTACAACCTTCAATCCAGTATTATAAATACGACAGAACTTACTTTAATGAAAACAAAAATGGAAGCTGAGGCACTACAGGCGCCACTGTATAGGGTGATGATTGTGGAGCGGTATTTTGGAAACAGGTCTGCAATCTGAAAGAAAAAACAACAAAGTTACAGCGTTATTCCAATGACATTCCTTCCGTAAAGAATTATGCTTGAAAATATGTTGCGATCAGATTTGAAACGATAACCTTCTGGCTCTAGTATAATATGTAATAGTATAATATGTAATAGTACTTATGTAGAACATTTTATTTTCAGTGATACAGAAAAAAAGTTTAACATGAAACTGAGGGATCAAAAATATGTATTTGAAGTTAAAAAAAAAATTCCATGCTTCGTGATGCATGCGAAAGAAACTTCTTCAATATTTTTCGCAGCTTAACTTTTATCTATTTTGCAAATTCTAAAATTAACCCAGCCGTTAATGGAATTTTAAGCGTAAACCGACAGCGTAATGACGTACAGAAATTGCAGTTTCATCCTTGTTGTTGACTCATCAGTCCGAAATAGTCAGTCGAGCAGGAGGCAGTTGCCCTCTCATTGAACCTGAGATTAGTACCTTAATACTAGATATATATAGAGCTAAAATTTTGCTCATCAGTGAGAGTCCGTAAGCAATGGTGTGACTCAACTCGTAAAATGATGGCAAACGTTTCAGGCAATAAGCTAAAAATTACTACCCACAAGCCAGGGCTAAGTCATAACTTCAAGCATATACCATCCAGAGACGACTTCAAAGAGAGAACATCTAGTTCCAGCTCGGTTAATGACTCTTTTGGCCTAATGACTCCGTAGCAAGTACGAAAATGTGACTTTGGTGGTGTGACTTTGGAAAGTGTAACTGGTGAATTATGACTTTGTGTGAAAAAGGGGAGGAGGGGTCAACAAATGCTGAAAAAAAAGTGTGAAACCATTTATAGACAGCTCTTATGCAGGTTTTCTAGTAGTACCGTAGGTCAGTAGTTAAAAATGTATTTTTAAAATTTTAACGTCTTCAAAAAAAAAAAAAAAAAAAAAAAAAAAAAATCCGGCATTTGATGTGATGTGCTTAAAAAAGAGCATTTCATAAGCACTCAAAATCTATTATGTTTTAAAATATTAGTTATAGGAATAAAGTGATTTAACTTCACTACGCTGGACCATGCACTTCGTTCTAGGATTTTGTTAAAAGATTAAGGGTTTTTTGTTTACCCGTGAAATATTTTATATATATATATATATATATATATATATATATATATATATATATATATATATATATATATATATATATATATATATATATATATATATATATATATATATATAAACATAATATTTTCACTAAAAGCAATTTTTTTTTCGCTAATTAATCTAAAATGCACATCTTATATGTTATTTCCTCTTTTTTTTTTTGTTTTGTAACAACGCCTAACTTTATGAATGAATCATCAAGTTTCCGAAGTAATGCATCATTTTAAAGATATTTTCCACCGCTTTCATCGAAAATTTTCACATTGTTGCGTTTTTTTTTTTTTTTTTTTGAAAAAAAAAAATCAGTTCATTCTGTTTTTGAATATGCGTTGCTTTAATGTATAATCATCCTCGGGTGATGCCTTATGACTCAGCTGGTTAGAGCGTCTTGCTAAGAAAGCGAACTTAGTGGGTTCCCAAACTCAATGGGTTTCGTCGCATTTGAATGACTTTTTCCCTCTGAATAATTTTGATCCAAGATTCCAAGAATATCTTATCTAAAGTCATTGCAAAATTCAGAACCACAGTTGTACTGTTGCATCAAATTTAGAAAAGAAAAAAAAAAAAACGTTTATTTTCATAAATACTGTTTTCTGAAGGGCGTGTTTTTTTTTTTTTTTTCGAGTTCTTCCTTAATACTTCCTAAAACTGGTAAAATTACAAAATAAGACATTATTTTATTTATTTTTTCGACGCCGTCGGGAGGAAATAAGCAATTCTCATTGTTACTATTTTTCATAAAACTCCTTTTGAAAAAAAAATGGATCTTTGAATTACCACTATCAAGCGCGAATACTTCGCACGGGTCAGCTAGTACTTAAAACATTAAAAAAGATTGTGCACGTAAATAAAAGGCTTCTCCGCTCTAGCCCTGGATGTTATTTCTCTCTTTACGCTGCATAGCTTTCCTGCCCTTCTTGTACTATCTGAATATTTGTATCAAGTTTCTATATTAACTTTTTTTTTTTTTTTTGGAGTAGACGAATTTTACACCATCTTTTAAGAAATAATTGTTGAGAGTTCAATTTTAATATTTTTATCACAATTTTCCTTTTATCATTTTTTCAGAATGATAATTGGCAAACTACAATTGTAGCAATCACGAAATTTCTGTCAGAATTGTTATTTACACGATTTTGGATTTTCGTCCTCGATCTTGGGATTTTTACATGCTTGGGTTTTGAAAAAAATCCCAACGACTGCCTCGGTTACGCGCATTAATGCATCGACCTCTCTCTTTCTCTCTTTTTTTTTCCGAACTAATGGAAGTAAATAATATGGGAAACTGGGGAAATGGACTGACCATAATTCGAATTGCACCAGACAGTAAATGTCACACAAAAAAAAAAAAGCATTTCTTTTTTTTTTTTTTTTCTAGTTTTAAGCGTAATTTTCACAAAAATTTCCCGACTTGAGGGAATGAAATTCCCACACGATTTTAATTTTCATACGGTACGAAATGTCTGATTTTTTTCCCCTTTCCTTTTTTAAGGATAAGGTGTGGTTTTTTTTTCAACTTGAAATCAGTTGTTTTAAAAATAAGATCTTTCATATTTTTCTGAAAGTAAAATAGAAAATATATTTGTATTATATCTTATATTTATCTAAAGATATTTGTGTTATGAAAGATTTCGCCTTCAACAAGAATGCGAACATATTGGATTGGAAGTCGCTAAACGATCAGGAAAGCACTAAATATAACTGGTCGACTTTTGAACCACAAGCGTTGCTGGTATATAGCTATTAAACTACCATTAATCGTTAAAAGTTAAAAACAAATCACAAGGCCAGTAGGCCAGATTTCCGCAGCAACTTCAATTAACGTTCCAATTTGCGTAGTATCTATTAGAATTGAAGAACGCCATTTTCTTTCTATTTATTGTCTCGGAATGCATTTATTCTTTCTAATAATGATGGTTTAAAGTAGAGTTAATGTTTTCTTAGTCTGTGCAGAGCAATTTTCTGCGCACCGGCCTTGAATGGCTAGTCCTTGAATGTTTCGAATTTTGACCGTGTGGTTCGAAAATGCTTAATTTGAAGAGAAGAATAAAATATTGCTCGCTTTGTCATCCGCTGAAGTTCAAGATCGGTAGCGAAGGAAAAAAAAAGCTTATCGCGAAGGTCGATTATGCATTTCATGTTTGTTAACTGCTTTGCATGTTGCATCACGTAAAGTTAGAATTTTCTAGAAGTTTGGGACAAAATAAATTAATAGGCTTCCAATTCTCTAAAATCCTAACAATATCGTGCCCGGGAAGAATAACACGAGAATTGCTTGACCCACAAAATTTTTTATAGTTCGAAATAATTTTCCCTGTGTATTTCTGTGTAAATGAAAACTTAACTAATTTATTATTATTTTTTAAAACGTTTGAAAAACCAGAAAGTCATTCTCCTGGCCGCATATAAGCTACCTTTACTCCTGCTCGGGCATAGGAAAATTTCAGCCCTCTCATTGGCTTATTCGAGTGTCAATCAAAGCTTCAAAGCTGGACGTTCTGCAATGTTGCTTGTCGTTTCTCGCAGTGTTTCCTGTTTGTAATCTGCTAAATAAGAATAAGCATTTGCAAATGAGATCTTTAATTGAATGTTGTTGACAAAAACAGCATTATTATTTCCAATCAATTTCATCCTTTGCAAAACAAATTAAAACTGCCTTCGAGGAACTATGCTTCGAAATAAAAATAGGTGGCGCCATTTTTAAGCAAAAAATGCATGTTTTACGACATTGTTTTAATTTAAATTGAAGTTATTTTTAAAATAATTCTCACGGTAAATTATTTTGTTGATGGAAAAGCGAATTCCGCAATTTTTCACATTCTTAATGATATTTAATACAACTCAAACAGCTCTTCTTAAGAAATGATTATCATTTAAGTTAATAATAAATACTTCTAGTGAACTATTTAATACATAACAATTTCTAGCTAATTTCTATTGAATATGAGTTAGCATCCGAGAATAAGACTTCCAATTGAATATTGAGTGAGTCTGGCGAATATATCCTTGTGGTCTCATACTAATTTCATAATTCATAAAATAAAGTAATGCTCTGCTTTAAAAAAAATAATTAAAAAAACAAGTAAAATACATAATTAAACGAATAAATAGCATTATCTATAAGCAAAAAATGGCGCTTTTGAAGAAGGTACTATTGAAGTTGATTATGCTCATTTGTCAACTAATTCTCAATGGAAGTTTTTTCAATTAAACAGCGAATTCTTTATCTTTTAATATTCTTCATAATATTTAAAGTTCTGTAAAAAGGAATAGGTAATTGAAACCCTTGAAAATAACATTAAAAAGCTATGTTTCTTAATGTAAAATTATATATATATGTTATTTCAAGTCAAATCATTTTTAAGTCAAACTTTCAGAAATCGCACCCTTTGACACCTTAAATTCATTTATTATTTTGAAAAAAAAAATATCACACACAGTTGATAAGGCAATTCAAGAGAATTTCATGCAGTTTCATTAACTATTTAACGTAAATACATTTGGGGGAAAAAAGTTTCACAAAATTCTAAAACTTGAAAACTCAACCATTTTTGAGACAATTTTGAAAATTTTGAAATCAATATATGATTTTTGTTGTATTGTAATAAATACAACTAAACATTTTAGACTGGGCCCATGAAAAGATCAGCAGCTGCTAAATATTTTCAGCAAAATTAGCAAAAACGTTTTCCTTATTTTTTTGCTGTATTGCTGATAAGATTATCGTGGTTTCATGAATAGTTTTGAAACCATTTGAATGTAATCATTCAAATACATTAAATATCATACGATCATTGAAAAATTTGAAAGTATTCAAAAAATTTGAATTTAAAATATTGTGAAAATAATTCTTTTTTTGAGAAGTGTCAAACTTAAGTTATCTTTGAAACAAGCTGTTTTACAACTCTGTGTTTCTCGCAGAGTTTGAGAAGTTGAAAATTGGGGTGAGCACCCTTTCATGATTTGCATTTTTTTCTCTTGATGTACATATTTTATTCATAAAAGTATGTGTGTATGTATGTGTAAGTGTTAGAAAACTGCTTTGGTTCTGAATCGTTTCAAAACTGTTTTATGAAAATGTAATTTCTCTTCATATGATGTGGAAGAATTATTATTTTAATGATACTATGGCTTTCTAGTCCAATCACATGTATTTGAAAACCAACAGGGGGAACTAATCATAATTAATTCATATTGAACTCACATAAAAATAAAGTAAATATTGTAAAACAGATGTACATAATATATCAGCCAGATACAATGTGAAACAATAGATATAGCAACGAGAAAGAAAAGTTATACGATAAACAATTTATTTACTTTCACAAGAGCAAATTATATTAGAAATTAGCATGTATAAAATTATTCACAATAAGTATTTGTTATTAACTTAAATGATAATCATTTCTTTTATATATATATATATATATATATATATATATATATATATATATATATATATATATATATATATATATATATATATATATATATATATATATATATATATATATATATATATATATATATATATGAACAACTGTTTAAATTGCATTAAATATCATTAAGAATATGAAAAATTGCGGAATTCGCTTTTTAATAAACAAAATAATTTAACGTGGGAATTATTTAAAAAATAATTTCAATTTAAATTAAAACGTTGTCAAAAAACATGCATTTTTTTCTTAAAGATGGCGCTACCTATTTTTATTTCGAAGCAGTTTCTCAAAGGCAGCTTTCATTTGTTTTACAAAGGATGAAATTGATTAGAAATTAAAATTTTGTTTTTGTCAGCAACATTCAATTAAAGATCTCATTTGCAAATGTTTATTCGTATTTAGCAGATTACAAACAAGAAACACACTTCAAAGACAACTAAAAACATTACAGTGGCGTCACAGCTTTGAAACTTTGATTGGCACTAGAATAAGCCAATAAAGGGCATGAAATTTTTTCTATGCCCGAATAGCAGTAAAGGTAGCTTATATGGCTCCTGGCCAGTCCGAACCTTAGTAGCAGGAATAAGTAAATGGGAGGAATAATTCCACGCATGGGCTTAGCAAAAGCTGTTGATAAGACACCAAGTCATGTGACTCAACTGCGACAAATGGTTGACATGTTTTGTGGGAAACGAGCGAAAGAAACCCGATTTCCTCCAATGCTTTGCTTTAAAATCTATCACGTGACTTGGGATCTTTGGTTTGTGTAAGAAAGTCTTCACTCCCTCCATTTTATTTCTTCTCAATGGCCCTAACCTTCTCCTCCAATGTACTTAAATCATTTGAAAATTTAATGTAAGCATTCTAAAAAATGAATTTGTAGCATTAAATTATGCATACTCAAAAGTTCAAAACAAAACAGTATTTAAAGATGGTTTGTCCCGAAGTTTTCATGTCATTCTCCTGGCATTAGGAATAAGTTCAATTAGTATAGGCAAAAGGAAGGGATTTATGAATCTGCTGTTTATCGCATCAATTTACTGAATTGCTAGAGTATTTTGAGATTCTGATTTTCCTGGCTGTCTTATTATAATTTTGAAGTTCAAACGTATCTGGCACTTTTTGCTTTCACTCTTCTGGACAACAATTCTGTTTTATATAAAAGGTTTATTTAAAAAAAATGATAGTAGCATTTTATTAAACCTTAAATATAATTCTAGGCCTTGGTAATTGTCTCCTTGTAAGTAAAATGTCACTCTCTTGGCATTTTATATTTCAGGCTTGCATAGCTGAAATGTAATATGGTTAAAGTGCTCCTTTCTTCCTACCCTTCATTTTCCTCTTATTTAGCTCCTCATAAAGATGCAGTATAAATATTTGAAACAATTCTTAGCATTTTTATTTTTGATCAATTTGTGATTAGATTCAGGTCTTTGGAGAACAACCCAGGTTGAAAAAAAAAAACATATGCTAAATATAAATGTGACTCTTGCAGTTAAGCTCAAAATAAGGAATTCATGAATTAAATTTTACAGTCTCGTTTTTGTTACTTAATTCAATATTCAACTCATTGTGACTTGCATAAATGGGCGGTCTGACCTACGCGAGTGCATTTTTAGTGAAAGACTTTTTCATAATTAATAAACCGAAGTGCTGCGACTTTTTCTTAAATTTCGTTTTCATATACTGAATTGTTTCACCCGTACACGAATTTATAGTAAAATGCAATTTTTATTTTACATTTTTGTTATACATTTATTATTTCCTACAGTGGTTAAGGCTCATAAAAAGGAATAGCTCCCGCATAGGCGGAGCGAGGAGTACTGTATATACACACAACTATAGGGATAGACTAGAGTACCGAAAAACAAAAAAGTCTGGCACTCTTGAGGGCAAAATATAATACAATCTACGATGTTTTTTCTGCGATCCAATCTATATCGATTACGATTACTTAAAAAAATAGAAGGAACACGACGAAATGTTGCTTTGAAAGACATGAACAGATGCAATTAGAAAGACCCAAAATCAATTCCCGCAACATTACAAACAAAAGCTATGAAAATATTACATAACGAACTCCAGTCAAGTACACTCTCTTGCAATTAACTGAGTGACAGATCAAGGTCAATCAATCCAAGCCAACTCAAAACGTCGCCAGCTTTGTGGGAAAGAAATAGGCAAATCGTTCAACTTACCATTCCACTCTTTTTAACTGTCCAGCAGGCAGAACTAACCCATTGCGTTCCAAGGCCAAGAAGATATTTTTATTTAAGCATAATTACCCCTTACAGATTGAAGTGATGGGGATTTGATGGGGAGCAGCGCATTTGGACAAAAGATTAGTTCTTCAATCGTTTGCTTATTTCATCGAAAGGATGGCCTTCGCGAAGCTATACTTATGTGCTCTTAATCCAAATAATAGGAAGTGTATTCAAATTGTAAAAAAAAAATAGACTGATGTTTTCTCCACACAAAGAGAAGTTAAGAATTATCATCGTATATGAATTTCGAGTGAAATGTGTGTTTATTATTTTTTTGATGATTATTTTAATATTTAAAAATGATAATAATAATTACGCCTAATAATAATTTTTTCAATCTTGAAAACGATTCATTGCCATTAAGATTCCTTACTAATGACAAAAATGCGCTAAATTTTGCGTGGTTGTACCAATTTTGGAAATGAATCCATGTTTTTGGATACTACCTTACAAATGGTAGAAATGTGCTAAATTTTGCATCAAATGAGTTTCGAAATTTATTGCATTCAAAATATGTTTGCTTGCAAGATATTCAGAAAAACACTCGCTGGGCACGGAATTGTGCACAAAAGTACATCAAACCCGTAAAAATCATCATGAGTAAAATAATGTCGCACTCTGTGGGAAGTAGAAGGAATCCCAAACCCTTGAAGTACATACAGCATATTAGAGAAGGAATATATACTGTGAGTGCTGAAAATTTAGGCGAAAATGGTTGCTGCCAAAGGGGACTTTTGTAAAATACGTAGTAGAACACAAAAGCTCGGAGACTATTTTCAACAATGACAGCCAAAGCAAGGAATAAAACGCATTCTGTGATCTGTTCTTCAACGTTTGGACAGTTTGACGCATGTCATGTGATTCAAATGCGAGTGCAGATGGTTTTTTTTAAGCTAGCCAAACTGCTTAGCGACGGCTATGTTGGAAATGTAGCTTTTGAAATCCAACGCTGCAATCTTAGGTTTTGTCAGCGTTTGATTAAAGCACATTTTTGGAAACCTTAGAAGATGCTGGGGAAGGCGTGATTCCTCTACGGCAGTGTTTCTTAAATTGTGTTCCATGGAACCCCGGGGCTCCATGGAGATTACTCAAGGATTCCATGAAACTTGCATTGTTTTTTTTTTTTTTCGAAACGTTCAATTTAGTGACTTAAAAAATAGTGGTTTGAGTGAAATGTTCATTGTTCAATGAGTAATTTCCGAATGAATGGTTAAAAAATATCAATAGTTGATTGAATGGCCATTTATTTTCAATGTATAGCCTTCAATTTTGTCAACCCTAGAATACGACTTTTTTACTGAAATGGCATTTGATTCTTCCTACACCAGAAATTTAAAATTATGCCATTCAGTGAAATTATGGTGCAATTAAAAAGATGAATGCTTTCAATAAATGTTCTCAATTGTCACGAAATTCCTTGTTGTCACGTTTACTGTTTGCAATTTAATTTATGTTCTCAATTTGTCTGTCGACAAAAACTAAATATCATACAGACTTCGTGCTGAACCCGATTTGAAAATAATGCTTTCATCCATAAAGGATGTATTTGTCGTAACAAAAACAGGTACCTCTCATATCATTAAAGTAAAAACTGTCACATTTTGGGGGAAATGAGTTGCAGACGTTTCGAGAAAATTGTGTTTTGTTTGAAATAACTTTTTAAAGTAGTAATCTTTTTAGACAAAAACAAGTGCTTTATTGAAAATAAACTATTTCTAGAATGTTGAATGCAAACTATGCTGTTGAGGAAAAACCAGGGGTTCCGCGAAAAAAGTCGACACTCAAAAGGGTTCCACTTATCAAACAAATTGAAAAACGCTGCTGTACGGCGAGAGTGAAGGTGTACGAATGGTATCAGTTTCAAAGACGAAAAAAAATCCTTCTCTGAAGATGATCGCTCTGGTCGATTTCCAACTTCACGGAATAAAAAATTAGTATCTCAAAGGGGTTGTTGTCGAACCCTTGGGAACATCTCTAAGACCAATCACTTGACGAGTTGTAGCTAATTTTGATGAAGGATTTTAACATGCTTATTTTGACCCGTCACGTTGATACGTGTGACCGGGTCGCTCATCTTTCCAGAAGAATATTTGTTCGTCTTTGAAACACCCGTACCATTCGTACATTTTTATCCTCGAAATTGTGGAGAATCACGTACTCCTTCCTAAACGTCTCTTCAGTTTCTGAAGGTATTTTAACGAACTCTGACGAAATATAATGTCACAGCGATAGTCTTGACAGCCATACTTCGATCGTCGTCGAAGAGCTTTGGCTAGCTTAAAAAATAAAATGGTCTGCACTTACAATTGAACCATATGACATGAGTGAAACTATCCAAACACTGAGGGTAGAAGTAACAGAGTGCATTAAAAAAAATTACGTCAACTACATGCTTTGAATGCAATTGGTGACCTTAGTCTCTTATCTTTTGGGTCCTACACGTAAAAGTACGAACGTTTTTTTAGACATTTAAAAAACCAGAAGTCGAATCAGAAAACTATCTTTGAAAAATAATTAAAAGTGTTTTTACTATTATCAGGGCTGCCAACTGCTCCGCAAAAATGGCGAAACTCCGCGGTTTCGCAAAGAAGTTATTTTGCTCCGCATTTTCCAGCCGAACGTTTTCAAGCTCATGTTTAGCTATTTTCATGTTAAAAATGAAAATATGGGGAATCAAAGATGCTTATACACAAAGATTGAAATAGTGTTTGAAGCTGTTTTTTAAATAATTATTTTTACACTTGTACAAAATGATTAATAAAGCTTTAAAACAATTTTAGATAAGAGATTTTGGTAATTTTTATTGATTTTCATACAAAATACTAAACTACGCCGCAAATTTTCAAACTGCTCCTCAAAATCACCACACATGCTCCTCAAGTTGTTCCTCCAAGGTTGGCAACCCTGCTATTACGTATCACTAATTTATGTCCCGTTTTAATGATAATGTGTATTTGAGAAAAATGAAATTGTGTTTAAACTTTCATTCAGTGGTCACATACTACCCTATTTCACATTAAATAATGCTCGGCATATTTAAAAAAATTACGTGTTTTTTTAAAGTATTATTTTGTGAATAAAGTTAATGTGTACATTTTTTTTTAAAAGTATAATAAAGGCAAAATGAACCAACATACCTGCATGTTTGCCAAGCGCAGAGGTATTCCAGCTGTGCACATGAGTATTAGTGACGGGAAAAGGAAGAAGGATGTTTCTAAAAAATAAGGTCATGTAAAATTTTCGGAAATATTCATTAATGTACAGGGTGTTCATAACGTTTTGCACGAATAAAGGAAATTCATTTACAAAAATATTTCAGATTTATATCGATAGTTAAACTTTGTTCACACGTACTCGATGGGGACAACAAAACATTTCGCGTTAACCGAATTTCGTGTTAACAGATTTCCACGTTTACCCGGTTTAAAGTAAACATGCAAAAAGTTTTGGTTTCTATATTTTCAGTGCGACAGAAACTAAGTACATTTATTCCGAAATACACGCATAAGTATTTATATTTATGAAAAAGTCTGAAATTTATTTTAAATCTAGTAAACTAGCCTTTAACAAGATTCATCAGAGTTGAAAAATAAATTTTCTTCATCGCGTTTGATGAGCAGAACTGCGAACAGTCAACACTGGTTTGCGTCCAAGTACAGAGGTTTCACCCGAAGTGTACTTCTTTTTTTACTTCGATTCTTATTTCATCAAATTTTTCTCCTCCATTGGTGCGGTATTAATTAGTAAAGCTATACCTACTGAATGTCCGAAATTTCTTTTTAAATGTCCGAATTTCCCTTTTCATTAGATGTGCTGCATACCCTTATTTTATCATTCGGTGAACTTTAGAGTTCTATTCGGAAAATTGAAAATTTCCGCCTTCCCAACATTTTTAGTTTAGGGCACCCCTGACAAGAATTTAGTATATCGCACCTCGGCTAAGAAAGGGACAACTGAAAAAAAAAATTAATTTGAATTTTGACATCTTGAATTCAAATTATGTTTTTCGCAATCACGAGTGTGTGTATGTAGGCGTGTGTGTTTGTGTGTGGGGGTACATGTTTGTGTGTACGGGTTATGTGTATGTGTGTGTATGAATGTGTGTGGGGAGGGGGTATGTGTAGGTGTGTGTAGGCACATGTGTTTGTGTCTGTGTGCATGCATGAATGTGCGGGTACTTGCGTATGTGTGTATGTTTTTGTGTGTGTATGTGTGGGTGTCTGTATGTATACGTGTGTGTATGTGTTTGTGTGTGTAGGTGTGTATGTATGCGCGTGTGTGTAGGACATGGATGCAACCTGGAGACGGCTTTCGCTATAGGAGCAGCATCGTGAGGAGCCGGTCGACGGTGATGGTGCGGAGGGTGGCGGTGAGAAAATAAAATGATAGGACATCAAAACAGTCAAATGAGAACAATAAGCAATCGTGATTGCTCAAAAAAAAAAAGAAGAAAGAAACGGTATTGGGGAGAAAATCAAGGTTTTACGCAATACAGTGAAACCTGTATAAGTTGACCACTTGCGGTACACTATTTTAGTGGTCAACTTAAACAGGTAGTCAACTTGGAGAAATTGACTTATATATGCTATAGATCTAATTCTGGGCCTGAAAATAGCGGTCATTTTTGACAGGTGGTCAACTTTACTGGTTTTACTGTAATAGTTTTAATCAATTTAGTCTTAAATATTACAATACACACAACAAATTTATGATGTAATGCTTATTGGTTAGTTTTTGTTGTCTAAATTAATAACGTGTACTAAAAGTTCGAAAATTGTTCTTCTACATCATTAAATTTTAATTATGTGTCACAATTGATTTTACCGTTTTTACGCCACTGCGCACTAGTTATGAAAGCTAACTATGAGTTTTTGCGGCAGGAAGGAGCATTAAATTTAGATTTCAAATCGATAGCTAGTTTTTTTTTTTTTTTTTTTTTCAAATTTTGTGTTACGTCACTTTCACTGCAAGGGTGCGATATTTGGAGCACTATGAGGTATTTTGTGCAACTGCTGATACGTCTGTCACCGTGGAATTTCCTAACTATGGGGTATATTTTTGTAATCTTTAGCAGCTGACTCTTATTTACTCAAACGTTGCGTTAGAAGGAAACACACATAAAACTTTGACATTATCGTAACTAAACATGAAGCTTAAAAAAATAAATACTTGAATATAGACTATCATTATATTTCTTCACAGGTTCTTACCTTTTATCGTCAAAGAAAGAAGAATGCATCCACTTGTAATCAAACCACTGCCAGAGAAGAGATTAATGATTCAATAAGTAACAAAAGAAAAATAGAACTTTCCATTTTTTCATGTGGTATAGACAACAAAGTAAAAATAATTTAAGCAAGAACTTGCAAGTCTCACCCGAGAAAAGTTGGACGTTAGCGTTCAAATATTTGTAATGTTTTCATGTATGGCTTTATGGGTATATCTCTTATGGAGACTTTATATATATATATATATATATATATATATATATATATATATATATATATATATATATATATATATATAATATATATATGTAACACAAATGTGTTTATATATATATATATATATATATATATATATATATATATATATATATATATATATATATTGTTCACCCCTGTTTCAATTGTATTTATATAAATAAAAAAAATTCAAAAATCATTGAAAGTTTTTGAAAGCTGTAAGCTTGCGTAAGAAATGTAATGTTGTCGTTACATACCCCCACCTCATCACCTATATTAAAAAAAAAAGATAACTACAGCAGTTACGAATTAAATTTCTGTTCAGCAACAGTCAAAATTTATAATTTTGATGAATGTTTCGTTTTCCACTTCTTCTTCTTATTATTTTTAATTTTCAAAACCCGCCATGCATTTCGCACCTTGGCAAAAAATGATACAACTCAAAAAAAAAAAAAAAAAAAATCCAACAACAATGGAGAAAATCAAGGTTTTTACGCAATGTAGTTTTAAGCGTTTTAGTCTCCAATATCACAATACACGCAAAAAAGAAAAAAAAATAATAATGTGATGTTTTGTTGTCTAAATAAATATTACATACTTGAAGTTAAAAAATGTTTTTTCTAAATCATAAAATTTTAATGAAGTGTAAAACAATATAACATTGTTGGTTATATTGTTTTTAAGCCACAACTCACTAGTCGTGTAACTAACTTTAGTGCGAGTTTTGTTTTATTGAATTTGGGTTTTAAATCAATCAAATATTGTTTTAAAACAATATTAGTACGTTCATTCAAATATTTGAACTATGTCAAACTCTATCGACAGCTAACGTACTGATAATTTCTCAGTTTTTTTCTTTTTTCCTCCAATTTTGATGAATTTGAAGTATTAATGGAAAATCACATCTTAACATAATGTTCTTTAATAATATAATTACTTGCGAAAAAATGATAGGCTAGCTCCAAGAATATGTTTTTCACAAAATTGGGAAGTTATATTATGAGTCGAAAAAACAATGAAACTGACAAATTTATTGCGGTTATTTAAATTAATCACTAATTAAATTTTTGAGTTAGGTTTTGGTTAGCTTTTCAACGAACTTTTTGTGAATATGGAAGTCTTTCAGTTACTGGGATAAAACCTCGCCACAATGAGAAATAGTCAAAATTTCTCGCCAGCGCCCAACGTGATAAAACGTCTTCCTTATTCTGAACTTTATGGGTAAAAAGATCCAATTATCAAAAGTCATCAAATAGGGGTTTATTCAAGCTCCATCAGGGACTTAAATTGCATTTTTTTTAGCTCACTAAGTTTATTACACACATTAAAATGATTTAAAAGAAATGTTTCGTAAAATCTTTCGGGAAGAAAAAACCGTTAGTTCATATAATCGAACCTGGGTGCAATTTATTCCCCATTCTTAATCCTTCTTTTAATAGCTATTTCTTAAACAAAAAAGCAGCTTTTAATTAACGTTCAAAGTGCAAAACAAGAAGATGCGAGCTTTTTTAAAGAGTATTAAAAAGGCTACCATCAAAAGCGCAGTCAACCATGCCATATACCTTACTGAAAACAAGCTATTAACAGCGGATATGTTTTACTTGAACGCACAATGTTCGCGACATGCTCACTTGAGCGCGAATGTCGCATCTTTCACCACTCGCGAAACCTCCAATTTTATTGATGCCACTTACAAGAAAGTAATTGCCAGTTACAACGTTTTCTGACTTCATTGTTCGTCCGCAAATAAAAATAATTTAGATTTTTTATGCATTAGTTGCGAAGAGCAATATGCAAATGTCATTAGGACTAAAATATTCAGATAAGGCGATGATTATGCGTTTTTGGAATCGTCAGCTTTGTGAAAAATTCGGTGGAACACGAAAATAAGCTTAAAATTTTCGAGAGGGTTCCAGCTTTTACTATTTGTTTGACAGACGAAGTCATGTAGAATCGTGATAGAAGCATTTTATAGAGAAAAAAAAAAATATTATTTTCAATAATCTTTTTTATATTGATTTCAACCTTACTGCGACAGACAATTCGTTTATTTATAATGAAACTACGAACTTGTATATGATAAAGCAAAAGTTTAAAAAAAAAAAGAAAAAAGGACGAGGAAGGGGATATTAAGCCCAGATCGTTGTCATCGAGCAAAAGAGAAATTCATTGTCTTTTTTTTTTTCCCCCGATATCCATGTAAGATTTTCTTGCAAAATTTGATAAGCCATTCGATACTTAAAGTTCGCAAACGAAAGTAATTAAATGATTCAATACATTAAACCAAAGTGAAGGGAATTCAAGAAGCGTAAAATATTGAAAACTATTTTGTTTTTGATATAAATGATTATTGATGGGTCTTTACTGATAATTAATTTTTAATTACTTATTCATATTTGTTTTTGTAACGATTAAAGATCTTTCTTTTCCTTACATAAATTGTCACATATCCTTACTTCGAATAGATGAAATTTTTAATTGCCCATCGTTCGCGCATTCACGTGGCATTCCTTTAGATGATCATATTTTATCGAATGGTCATTATTTTTATTTCAAATTTCAGTAATACTTTTTCCTTAGTATGCTGTCAAGTTTTCTGAAAGTTTGGCAGAAAACTCTGCCAGGTACTAGCCAAAATTTACGAATGATGGGAAAACTGCTTCTATCTTGGTGAATATAAGTAATAATTTTATGACAATTCATAGAATAATTGTGTACGCTACAACATTCAACATTCTTTAAGTACACCTCATTTGAAATTTTAGAGCTTATTCTCAGCGGTTTAACAACACGGAATGTATAAAATACTTTTGCCACTTCAATTTGTTGTTGGTCTCCTAAATGAATGCATGGTTAAATTGGAAAGTGTAAGCTCAGTTATACCCTTTATATAACCAAAGTTACAGAACAACATGAGCTAAAAAAACTCATGTATTTCTCTAGAAACTCAGAAAAATGACAGTAAACGAAACTGGCTGAATACTTGTGGAAGCATAGCATAAGTGAAAAGATGTTGTATTGCTGATTTGTTTTTCCCTCAGTAGCATTTAAAAGCTCTAATGGTAAGGAACCTATATTCGTTTGTCTACGCAACGAGGTCACAGTTTTAGATGTTATCTGAATGGTTTTGCACGTTAGCAAGGAAATACGAATTGTGTATTGTGTATTTTCAACTCCTCCGTAGCTAAATTATCATTCGCTAGTAAATGCATGTGTGTAGTAATCATCAGTTAATTTCTTTAATTCTTTTTACCATTGAATACAGACATAAATGCTTTTTTCAAAAATTCATTAAAAAATGTAAGAACTACCAACAGTAACAGACGTGCTTAAGACATCGCTCTCAGGTTAACTCAATTTTCTGAGCCTTTTAATGAATTTAGGCTTTTTGAACTATTTTTATCTCACGCAACTACATCTCATCTAACGTTTGGATGCTTCTGGATTCTCTGAATGAGTTAATTCTATTTTTATTTGCTCAATTTCGAAAAAAGCTCAGACCCCCCAGTAACAGACACCGAGAAATCTGATGATGCCCAGTAACAGATAGGATGACGAAAGGGATGTGTACTGAACAAAAATTCCTTTTTTTTTTCCTTTTCTTCTTCAAAATGCGCAAAAGTTCTTTATTTTTAGAACTCAAGCTTTATTAAATTCAAATGAACATGAAACACCAGCTGACCTCGTGGTGGCTGCTCATAACATTCCGTCACTGCCTTGTATAAATACCAACTGGCTCATAAAATTCACTCTGATAGCACTAGATGGTTGAGTATTCGTGGGTCACAGCAATATCAGTTTTAGCCGTTTAAATTCTTTTAATTTAAATCTTAACTGATAAATGTCTGTTACTATACCCTTGTCTGGCAATGGTGCCGTTACCCTATTTTTATCCTCCCCTTATTTAAAATTGGATTTTCTACACTCGGATTAAAACATGTGCTTCTTACGCAATTTGTTCTGCGGTGTAAGGAGTGCTGAAAATTATATAATTTTTCTCTAATTTACCAAATTCGCAACAAAAGAAGCACAATGGAGGCAAAAAATGAAAAAAAAAAAAAAAACTCTACCAACTTTCATGTTTCTGTCCTTCCCGTTTCCCCGGACAGCGTGCCATACACATGAGCACACAAACTCCTTATTTCATAATATGAATGGATTTTCCCAGACTCTAGACTTGTAAAAGTTAGAAGGATCATTAACTTTGCGGTAGAGTTGTATGAATTTTTTTATACATAAAAACTATTAAATAGTGACATAGATGGCATCTGCGTCAAGTTTTGTGGTAATTGGTTGAGTAAATTTGTGTGAATGGTTTAGTTCACAAGATCTGTACGGACCTATAAAATCTATTTGATTCACAAAAAAAAGGAGAAAAAACAACAATTTTAAAAATTTTGTTCATTTTTTATTCAACTGAAATATTTCGATAATAATGACATTACAGTGAAGAACCGTTTGTGCGTTTTTAAAGGGACTGTATAAAAAAAGCGTACAAATGAAAAAACGTATAATAGGTATAGGTTAATGTGTATTAGATTTCGCAGGGACCATTTTAAAAAACGTATAACTGATAAAAACTTATGTAAGAGAAACGTATAAACGGTGCTTCACTACTTACATTTAATCTTCAACTAAAAATAACCTTGATTAAAATTAAAGGTATGACAGTATGAATCCAATGTTTTCAATTGGTGTATTTCACTTGCGAAGTTTGCAAAATAAAAAGTTTATTTTAAAAGTTTTTTTTTTCCTAATACATATTACCTGAAGACCAGAAACATGGAAATGTAACTCAATATGAAACATATTACAATCTTAGCTAAAAGTATTATTTGTAAATCCGTTGGGGGTCGTCCAGAAATGGCGTCACTCTTTAAGGGAGTGGGGGCTTTGGAAAAAAAATGACTGTTTGTGAAAAGGTGTAGAGGGTGGGGGGGGGATAAGTGTGAACAAGTAATGCCTTTTTTTATAAAAGTTTACTTAGATAATGTAGGCACGGGGCAGAGAGAGGAGAGGGGGAAGGTCCAGTGTAACGTTTTGTGACAAAACGGGGGAAGGGGTGAAATATGATGAAAAAAATATGAATCATCAGTGTCTCCAGTACTAAAGAAAAATATTACTGAGTAAATTGAAGAGGAAAAACTGTAATAGTGGCATGACTAATTCCCATTGTTTTCCCGTTTTTTTTAACCTACCATCAAATGAGAAAGCATTGTTTCATGTTTTAAAAACTTTCAAGTTTTTTTTTCTCATCCCATTATTTTTGTGGCAGTAGATTCGTTGAAAACAAAAAAAGGTATGAAAGAGAAAAGTAAATATCCTTGTTTTTAAAGCGCGTTGTATCGACCTTACAAGTCACTGGGTACCAATGCATTTATTGCGCAAGTTTTCGTTGATGAACTTGAAATGCTTCTTGAACTTCTGAATTCGAGTGAAAAAAACAGGTGATTGTTGAAAAGTGGCGTTGCATAAAATGTTAGAAATCCTAGAAATTTCTAACGTTATCTTCGGTGCTTTTACTTTCATTCAATTGTACAGACATCGAAGAAGGGCAAAACCTATGGATCATACTTGTACGAGTCATTTTAAAACCGAAAGAGGTGTAAAATGTAGACGAAACTATTTTATAAATCGAAATAAATAAATAAATCCATAGTTGGGGAGCAAGGTTAAATGGCGTGAGCAGGCTTTTTGAATGTTTCAAAATGCTGCCACGTTAATTTGCTCTGGCTGTAGGCAATATTCATTGTGGACAACATTGATGCACAAAATTGGAGGAAAAGTTATTCTTGCTCAGTTTAATTATCACGAAGACAGTACATTACACAATAGCCAGAATTTGTTTAAGAATCAATAGAGGGAGAGTAAGAAATGAGTGATGACGCAAAATATCCGATATTATAAAAGCAAAATCATTGTCTGCTGGCAGGATGAGTTATAAAAAGTTTTGTTAAGTTCCCGGTCAAACACAGAGAGAGAGAGAGAGAGAGAACACAAAAAGAGTCATGTCGTAAAATATCCAATGGTAAGGTCAAGTGCTTCGGTAGTGGCCTCTTCAAGTTTATATTTAAAAGTAGGATTCAAGGTTTCCCAATAGACTCAAACGTGCAGGAGGTAATATCAAGTAATACCTTCTGGACGTTTGATGCACTTTTGAATCCATTGGGAGAACTGGAACACTATTTTTTTTCAAATATAAACCTTGAAGTGACTACTATTGAAGCACTGGCCACAACACTGTTGTGTTTACCTTATACACCCAAACCTCTTTTTATGCGTTGGATAGGGACCGCATAAAAAAATTGTTCAAAACTTCACCAGTAGCTTTAAAAAGTTGTTTTCGCAACACAGTTATTTTTTTTTTCCTGCAGTGGGTAGGGACCGCCTAAAAAAAGTCTCACATAAAAAATAACCCAAAAACTTACAAAATTGTAATAGTGGATAATTTTTTGCCGAGTACTCGGACAAAGTTTCCTGAATAAGGAAAATTTTGGGAGGTCTCGGTGGTTTCCCATCGGGTTGCCTATGTCGTCACTTGAAGATAAATTAAAAATAATTTCGTCAATTGAATACCAATCCGATTGAAATTTTAATATACCGCAAAAAAAAAGTCGCATAAAAAGAGGTTTGAGTGTATAAGCTACAACTCTCTGTGGCCAGAACTTATTTTACTATATCCAGAATTTATTTGAGAGTCAATCGAGAGGGAGAGAGTGATAAAAGAGTAATGCCCAAAATATCCACCGATATAAGACTGAAATTTTTGTCTCAAAGCAAGATATGTAATAAAATTTATCAATAAGAACTCTCTTTAATACAGAGGGAGAGTGCGAGAAGAGAGTGATGCCATAAAATATCCGATGGTACAAAAGCGAAATCATTGTCTCAAAGCAGAATTTCATAAACATTAATTACAGACCTCTCTAATACAGAGGAAGAGAGTGATGCAACTATCCAATGGTAAATAAGCGAAATTATTAATTTGTTATAAATATTATTAATAAGAGCCCTCTCTAATTACAGAGGGAGATTACGGGAAGAGAGTGATGTCACAAATAATATTAGAATGTTGTATTTAACGTTGTTTTGTTAACAAGCTTAACATAATTAACCAAAAAGGAACACCACATTGAACTTTGTACACAAAAGCAAGCCCGGCGTTGCCCACTATTTTCAGAGTTTGCGTTTTGTGCTGATTGAGGAAAACCTAATAATAAAATGCCTACTAAAAAAAACTCATAGATAGTGATAAATAAATTAGAACCTTGTATAGCAACAAGCAAAATGTTGAGAATGCTTTATAGACCAAGAGCTGACCTCCCAAAACGCGATTTATCTCTTTTATGGCTTGTGGACGGTTAAAATAATAAAAAAATGCAATTAAAAACTTTGGCTCGAATCCCCCCCACCACTAATTTTGGATCACACGGCTGCGTGGCTGGATAAAAGGTAAAAAAAAGAAAAAAAAAAAGGAAGAAAGATATTAAAGTGATGAGTTTAATGTTATTATATAATTTTTAGCCATTTAATTAATAAGAAAAAACACGTAGCGAATTTCTCCCCCAGCTATATGCTGGGGCGAACGTGGTGGCCCCCAGGGGTAACGTATCGATTATAAAACTTTTAAAAAAATGATCACTTTCGTAGGGGGGGGGGAATTTTACAGGGTATTAGTTTCATTATTTTGATTGCCAAAAAAAATCCCCCCCCCCAGTAACTATGGGTCAATTTGTCAAAAAAGATTTTTTATTGTTCCTCTTTATTTGGTCCACGTCGAGTATTATTCGAACTTACGCATGACTGTTTAAATTGCAAAAAAAAAAAAAAAATCCCAAAGTTTGAACGTTTATTCGATAAAAAAGAAAAAAAAAAGACTCGTAGCAATCCCCCTATGGAGGGGGTTGGTGCGCGGTTTTACAACGTGGTGCCGCCCGCAGGGGTGAATTATCGATTGATTAAATTAAAAATAAATGATCACTTTCGTGGAGGGAATTTTACAGAGCATACGTTTAACTGTTTTAATTGCAAAACAAAATCTCTGCTCCCCAGCAATTATGAGTCTACTAGCTGCATTGCCAGGCGTTGCACGGTCTACCTCAAAAATGTACGTGTATTCGGCGTTCCAAGCATTTTATACAATTATATAAATTTTCCCGTTTTCATTATATTTCTTATTGCTGCTCCACTCCTATTAGTCAAAGCGCAATGTTATATAGCCTATAGCCTTCTCAATAAATGGACTATTCAACACAAAATGAATTTTTCAGTTCGAACCCGTCGTCCCTGTAGACCAAGAGCTGAGCCCCCAAAACACGGTTTATCTGTTTTATGGCGGGTGACCGGTTAAAATAATAAAAAAAATGTAATTAAAAATTTTGGCTCTAATCCCCCCCCCCCTCCGCCCACTATTTTTGGTGGATGAAAGGTCAAAATAAAAGAAAAATATTAACATGATAAGTGAAATGTCTAAAAATTATATAATAACATTAAATTAATAAAAAACCACGTAGCAAATCCCCCCTCCAGCTATGTTGGGGCGAATGTGGGAGCCCCCCCCCCCAGAAGTGAATATCGATTGTTAAAATTAAAAAAAAAAAGATCACTTTCGTGGGGTTGGGGATGGGGATTTTTACAGGGTATTTGTTTCATTATTTTGATTTCCAAAAAAATCTCTCCCCCCCCCCTAGTAACTATGAGTCAATTTGTCAAAAAAAAAAGTTTTTTGTTTCTCTTTATTTGGTCCGAGTCGAGTACTATTCGAACTTTCCCATGACCTATTAAATTGTAAAAAACAATTGCAATTATTTATTCGGTAAAAAAACACGTAGAAAATCCCCCCCCCCAGCTATGTTTGGGCGAACTTGTTGCCCCCCAGGAGTGAATTATCGATTGATTAAATAAAAAAAAAAGATTACTTTCGTAGAGAGGGGGGATTTTCTCAGAGTTTACATTTGATTGTAGCAGGAAAAAAATCCCTCCCCCCAAAATGTTTTTAATTTAAATTAGAAATTTTGAAATATTTTTCAAAATGAAAGGAAGCAATTCAGCGTCCGTACATCTGCTTCACCATTGTGTGCTCAGCATGAAAAGAAGGAAGGGGAAAGTATACGCCTGTGATGATTTCTTCTTGCTGTTCCGAGGGCAGTTTCGTCAGTGATCAACTGTAGCCAACACAGTGAAGTCGTTATAGCTATTGTTTTTTTCTTTTCGGAGCACCCTGTACCGCATCCTTAAACTGAAAACGTAAAAAAAATCCTTTTTTCAAAAATATATTTTGCTGTTTTTATATTATGAGTGTTTTAAAGGGTAATTTTAAGTTTAGCCAGCCACCAGATAAAAGATAATGTTTTGACAGAAACTTTATTTGAAGGATTAAAAGTTTCAAAGATTCGAAAACATTGAAAACTGAAATTCCGTGATTTAGATTTTTCCGAGTTCTTAACAGAAGCAGATTTATATCATCGAGATTGCAGGAACATTTTTATCAAACTAGATAGACACTATCACAACCAATATGCCGAAGGTAAATAAATCTATATGAATTTCCAAATTATTATTTTAAATATTCATTTAACACATCGGATTAACGCATTATCATTTACAAGTAAAAAAATCGTTATTGCAATTTTAACATAAAATCACTTTTGTTTGTGAAATAAACTCATAATTACTGGGGGTAGGGGGAGATTTTTTTTTTTTTTTTGCAATTAAAACAATTAAATGTATACTCTGTAAAATTCCCTCACGACAGTTATTTGTTTTTTATTTAATCAATCGATAGTTCACCCCTGGGGGGCACTACATTGTAAAACCGCGCACCGCGTAGCAACCCCCCCCCCCCCCACAAATAGATAGGGGGAATTTGCTGCGAGTTTTTTTAACGAATTAACATTCAAATTTTGTTTTTTGCAATTTAAGCGGTCTGGCTAAAGTGCGAATAGTACTCGACTCAAACCAAATAAAGAAAAAAAAAAAAATTGACAAATTGATCCATAGTTACTGGAGGGGGAGGGGGGGGAGATTTGTTTTTTCAATTAAAACAATTAAATGTATGCTCTGTAAAATTCCCTCCACGAAAGTGATCATTTATTTTTAATTTAATCAATCAATAATTCACCCTTGGGGGGGGGGGGAGCACCACGTTGTAAAACCGCGCACCAACCCCCTCCATAGGTGTGGAGGGGGGATTGCTACGAGTTTTTTTTTTTTATCGAATAAACGTTCAAACTTTGGTTTTTTTTTTTTTTTTTTGCAATTTAAACAGTCATGCGTAAGTTCGAATAATACTCGACGTGGACCAAATAAAGAGGAACAAAAAAAAATTTTTTTTTGACAAATTGACCCATAGTTGCTGGGGGGAATTTTTTTTGGCAATCAAAATAATGAAACTAATACCCTGTAAAATTCCCTCCCACGAAAGTGATAATTTTTTTTAAAGTTTTATAATCGATACTTTACCCCTGGGGGCTACCACGTTCACCCCAACATAGCTGGGGGAGAAATTCGCTACGTGTTTTTTCTTATTAATTTAATGTTATGATATAATTTTTAGCCATTTAACTCATCACTTTAATATTTTTCTTTTTTTGACCTTTCATCCACCCACGCAGCCTTGTGACCCAAAATTAGTGGGGGGGGGGGGGGGATTCGAACCTAAGTTTTTAATTGCATTTTTTTATTATTTTAACCTGCCATAAGCCATAAAAGAGATAAATCGCGTTTTGGGGGCACAGCTCTTGTTCTATTATGGGCGTTATTAACCAATCAAGGGCACTACATTGATAAACTTTGTACACGAAAAGAAAACCCAGCGTCCCCACCAGTTATTTTCAGAGAGTTTGTAAGTTTTATATCTGATTACCAAAGAAAAAAAAACCACTTTAATAAAATGGCCATTAAAATAAAACGCATATTTAATGACAAATAAAATGGGGTACGTGAATTAGAATATGTTCGAAACTCCTGAATTAACCCCCATAGGAATTATGCATCTGTTAAATTTACAACTATTATAATTATTTCAAAAGCTTAAATTGACGAATTCTCAAAACTAAACTTGGACTTGGTGGTGTTAGCTTGGACGCCGACGATATCCTAACTAGTGAACAGTAAATTTTTGAGAAAGCTAGGTGCCTCTGAGAGCTAACCTTTTTTTTATGAAATACTAAAACTAATGGTTTAGTTGGCGAAGCATTAATACAAATTATGGCATCAAAATAAATGATGTTAAAATAAAAGAAAAAAAAATGCAAAAACACACAAAACCTGTAATTTGAATCTTACTTTTACTATTTAAGAAATGAAGCATTGCTTAGCAAAAATACAACAAGTGCAATAACAGTCACTTAGCGAAATTAAAATAAATTTCACTCAATCATTTCAAGCTGGGATTTTTCAAACTTTTTGAAGGACTCTTGGATGTTTTTCATACCTATTGCGCTCGTCTACCGAGCGCACTAGTAATGTATGCTTTTCCTGCTTCCTGATTTCAATTTTTAATAATACAGAAACTTTTAATAGGATTTTCGTTTTTACAAAGTCCGAGGTATTTCAGGTTCAAGAGTTAAAATGAGGCCCCTATTAACGATCATTCGCAGACAAACATCTCTTGACACAAACATCATTAAACTTGACCGCCAAGGTTTCTTGGATGTAAGCAATTTTAAATAATGAAAATAATGGAAACAAAGTGCTGTGGGGGAGGGGGAGAGTTAGAAAGAGAGAGAAAAAAACGAAAGTTTTTTACGCGCATGGTAAACAAATAAAGAATTTTAATCGGGAAGTTTGAGAAATAAGTCCCCCCCCCCTTTGCGTCTGAACGAAAGTGATGCTTGAAATCAGAATAACTATAATGCTGGCAAGGAATAACTGCTGTACTTTAAAAGTTCGAACTAAATTCATCTTAAGTGAAAGGGTTAACCGTTTTGACTGAAATTTGAATTAAAAGTGAGCGACTACTTTTTGTCCCCAAATTTGAAAATTTATGAACAAATAACGCTTAATAAACTGGAATAAAAAAGAACAAAATCGAATTTTTTAGAAAATTACATTTTGTGCGCATTTAAGCGGTTCCTTTTCTCTTAAATTTAGTAACAAAAAAGGGGGGAAAGACAGGTTTTGATGTTGACTTTTTTAGTATAAGTATTATTGCAATTGAGTATTTGAGGCTGCTTTAACACTCTGGTTTTCCCATATGCTATTAAGAAACCTCCAAATATTTATAGACGTATTTGTTTTATTTATCAATCTGAATTTTAACAGAGGCACGAGTGTGAAAGAGAACACGAGTTCTGTTTGGTTGGTTTAATTGGGTTGTCTTTGGCGCAAGGGCCTTAGTAAGCTACACTGCGCCAAACGATCGTTAAAAAGTTTTTAAAAAGAAGTGTCAGAAAAGTGAGTTTTAACTAAGGTGTAAAGAGCATAAATCTTCTCAAAAATTTTAAGTTTACCAAAAAAAAAAAAAGCATAAAACACTTGAACGAAGTTTTAGTTTTGAAAAACGAATAAAAAAAAATTAACTTAGAAATCATTTTGAGTAACATAAAAAACGTTAATAACGAAACAAATACGTAACGAAAACAGGGACATCAGAACAAAAACTAAATTAAAGACCAAATTTCTATCTCTTGAAGAAAGGAGAACAATTTAAGACGAGGTGTGTTCTCTAGTAGTTCCAATAAAGATGGATGGAACTGATTCAAGAATTTACAAAAAACATGATTAAAATTTATGCAGTCTGACAGTATATGCAACACTGTCTCATTGCACCAGTTCAGGATGTTGCTACTGAATCATTCAAGACATTCCAGGAATACCTGCTGAAATGCTGGAAAACACATGGAGTTGAATTGAATTTGGGTTTGACGTCTTACATGCTACTATGGTAGCTTATGTGGAACTTTATAAAAATTGATTGCGTTGCATAAAACTTTTATGATGTCTCTCCAATTAAAAAAAGAACGTGTACATATTTCAGGTTTTTTTTTTCTTTTTTAAATTCAGGCATGAAATACTTTTGACCCTCCCTGTATCTCCATTCTATAATTTTTAATTTAAAACACAAATAATTACATATTCTTAAATTTCAAAGAAATGAAGTATGAAGACAAAGAGGAATATTCAAGTCGGATTCTTCATTTCCTTCATCAATGCAAAAAGGATTTCGGATTTTGATTTCGGAAAATGTGTATGCCTTTTTATAGCTTTGAAACAGCTATTGGCTGCAATTCTTTGAAAGTCTGTGTTTCAGTTGAAATAAGTTTTCATCTTATTCATATTTCACCGTGAAATGTTCTATAATTTAAAAAATGAAGTTTTATCACAAATCAGAATTTGTTTTATTCTGCAGCTCATAATAAAGAACACTTACTTGATGATGATTCGAACGATTCGTAACCCCCATTTATCCAGTAGAAATCCCCATATGAAGGAGGTCGAGCCCATGCAAAAGCTTCCAATTGTGTAGGCTAAATTGAGAATGCGGTCTTGTTCTTCACAAGTACGGTAAGTTGGCTGGAAAATGAAAGAGAAACTAAATAAATTAATTAATTCCAAACATTCAAGAAATTAGTTTTGGCGTTTATACTTTTAAGCTGAATGTATTGGCGAAAAGTTAGTCGCAGTAATTGGTTCTACAAAATCTAATAATTACGCATTCGTGTAGCCAATTGCTTAGTCATGGGATTTTTTTTTTATTTCATCACTAGCCCTCAAGCTTATATCTGATACCTAAGATTTGACAAATGTAAAGCTAGTGAGGCTTTATGCAGGGCCTGATTACTGAATAGGCCGTGGCCTAGGCCCCCACTCTTTAGGGGCCTCCAAATGGCAAAAATTGTTTCAGTCAACGAATAAAATTGCTTTAGTCAATGATTAAAATTGTTTTATTCATTGGCTCCAACAAATTATTTGGCTTTGGGCCCCTTGATATCTTAATCGGGCTCAGGCTTTACGACCTTTTCTTTCTTTTTATGCACCCTAATTCAGAGAATTTTTGAATATTTCTAACCTGTGTGTCCTTACAAAAACCAAGCTAACCTTGCTAAGTGCCATCTTGTAGCAGTTTTACACCATACAATGATGTACTTTTATAAGTTTAGCATAAGTAATTTGGTTTATCTCACTATATTTTTTTTTCATTTTCTTTCCTAGCAATCATTTAAAAAAATAAATAAAATAACTAAATGAATATGCAACAGCTTATTTTTATAAGACACAAAATATTTTCTTGACTAGCTGCGTCGCCCGGCTTTGCACGGTCCACCTCGAAAATAAAAGTTGTGTCAAGTGACGAGATTTCAACACTCAGGCTTGAACCAAAAAAAAAAAAGTCAGTGAAATTTTGCGGCAGATTGCGGAAAACCCCAAAAAGTAAACATTTTAAATCCCCTGATTACAGGAAAAGCCTCAAAAAAAAAAAAAAAAAGAATTTTACCTGTTCATATTCGAGAAAAAAATGGCAACAGATCTTTCATCTCAATGATTTTCTTCACCCGCTATACATTTTATTAAAAGCATTGTTGCGGAAAGTTGAGATGAAGCACTGAATAGTAATAATTTGAATGGAGGAAAGCCTTCGAAAAATAGGGATTTCATGTCGAAATCCAAGTTTCATAATTAATAGTTTTTAATTGATATCTCCGCTAATTATTATCGGAGGATTATGTTAAATATCCAAACATGAAGACGGGAAGATTACGAATCCATCGATACCTGGTTCGATGGTCAGTTCACTGTCGTTCAGGAGAAGAAGCTTGGACATACATAGATACGCTCAGTTTTTAATTATATAAGAGATTGCTTTGAAAAACGTATTGCACAACATTAAGCAAAATTTGCCACTTATGTCCTGCACTTAGTTGACGCAATAAGTTACATGATCAATGACTTGTTACTGTGCTCTGCGATTGGTGCCATTTTACTGAACCATTGTTATGCGCTGGTCATTGGCTTTAACGTCAATTCTATGACTTACAGAAGTCTTGTGGCAATTCTTTTATTTCAATTTGAGACACACTACAGACTTGGTTTCATATTCATTACTTTGATTCTAGTCCAACTGTCGAAGATCTTGTGTACTAATATTTTGCTAAACAGGTGGAGCACGAAGACTCATGAGGATCATTGGCTTCAATCATAATGCATCTACAGCTTAGAATGCATTATGTACCACTAAGACATGCTCGGAAAAAAACTCTACACTGATCAATAATATTCACATTATACACCTGTCACTATTCGAAGCCCAACCCATGATTCAAGTACCATGTGTTCTACCACTCAATATTTTACCGTTCCTGAACTGGGTGCCGTAATAAAAGGCGTGGGTTGCTGCGAGCTGTGCATGTTATCAATATATGAGAGTATCCGAGACATAGTAGCATACTATGGGAAAATTCTAATTCTTCAAAGGGTGCCGCCAATTGCAAAATTTCGGAAATACCTGTTTTAGTAAATTCATAACAATAAAGGCAATCTTAGAAATCCCAATAACAAAACATAGGTTGAAAGACCGTTTATCAGACAACAGCGTTGTCCCACGCTAATTAGTGACATCGTTAGTCTAGTTCTTTATGATCATAATCTCTTACCATTTTAAAGTAAAAACGGATTAACAACGAATTATCCACCGACTTTGCTGTTGCCACGTTTCAAACACAAATAGAATATTATTTAACAGAACAATGAATGAATCACGTTTTCTGAAACTAACTTGTAATCAATCATGCTTGGAAGAAGTGGAGAACATGGGAGATAAGAGATTAAACAAAAAATGATTCTTAAAACTCATCGCATCAGCAATCAACCGTTCTAAAACCTTCATCTTACACTTTCACACCTCAGCGTTAATAATATATTTTTTCTTTTCACTACTATCTGTTAATTTATTTTTTAACACGTTTTACCATTTTAGTATGCCTTGACCTCAATTCGCCAAACGACATTTAGTTGGAATAATAATTAGAAAATTGATTTTAATGTCATTTAAATTTTGTTGCACTGGTGTAAAGCTTTCTTCTGGGAAGAATCGAGTGAGTTTTACGAGAAAAACATTAGAATGAATGGTACATTTGTAGCGGAACGAACAACCCGCGATGGTTGTTAAGCCCATTCAAGCTTTTTTCTTCGTTGTTGGAAAAAATGACTGACCTAGACCTGCTATTAGGTTTTTTTTTCTTTTTTTTATGAATTCTAAAAACAGTTGTATCTTGCTGGACTTGTTTGAGTAAATCGAACTGTTTTTAGAATTTTTTATTGCTTTTATCTTTAACTAGCGGTACCCGCACGGCTTTGCCCGCAGTAGAAAATTAAGAGTTCATTTGGTTAGCTTGTATATTTACAAATAATGGACGATGAATTTCTCGCCAATTTGATATGTTCATTTGCTCGCCCATTTTCCACGTTATGATAATTTTTGTACTCGTCCACGTTATGATAATTGCTCGATAAAATTTTCTTAAAATTGGAATAGAAAAAGAACAAAATCGAATTTGCGAAAAATCGCTTCGAGGTGCACAGCCCCATGTTATAAACTAATCGTGTGCCAAATTTCATGAAAATCGGCCCAACGGTCTAGGCGCTATGCGCGTCACAGACATCCAGACTTTCAGCTTTATTACTAGTACTAGTGACACGGCTTTGCCCGTAATAGAAAAATCAAAAGGTCTTTTGGTTCGCCTGTATATTTACAAATAATGTATGGTGAATTCTCTCGCCAGTTGGCTTGTACCCATCTTACGGTTCCACGTTATGATAATTTCGTATCTCGCCAATTGGCTTGTGCCCATGTTAGGGTTCCACGTTTGATAATTTCGTAATTTACTCGTCCATATCTTATGATATTTTTTTTCTTAAAATTGGAATAGAAAAAGAACCACATCGAATTTTCGAAAAATCGCTTCGAGGTGCACACCCCCATGCTACATACTAACTTTGTGCCAAATTTCATGAAAATCGGCCGAACGGTTTAGGCGCTATGCGCGTCACAGACATCCAGACGTCCTCCGGACAGAGAGACTTTCAGCTTTATTATTAGTAAAGAAGTAAAGAAGAAAAAGATAATGCAAACGATATTCAAAGAACTGATCCTCACACCTCGTCCAACAGAAAATAATCTTATATTTGGAATAAAATATTGGTAGTTTAAACATAGTCATGAATAATATATTTTGTGCACGAATTGAGTACGAGTTGAGGAGAGTGCTGTACTGTTGAACTTTTTTGATTTTTCCCCTCTCAATTTTTTTCTTTTTCCAAAAGTTACCTAGAGGCCATTGTTTATCCTTCCAACACTTTATGGAATCACCAAACAATTGTACTACTTGAAAAAAGTATGGTACTTTATTAACGGTTTGTCATGAGCAAATACCCCCGTTAGAAAATTTTGAGTTATAACCATTTAGCACCACGGATCCTCTGGTATGAGTTTGCAAAGTTTTATACTTTTATCTATGGCTTACAGCATAGCAAAAAAAAAAAAAAAAATGTCAGATGAAATTTCAAATTACAGAGTAATAGATCTTAGATTAAGTTTTTACAAATGAGATAGTGAGAAGCAAAGGGATGCAAGTGGCAAAATTAAAAATTTGGAGATAACCAGTACAAATGGTAGGTGAACCCCTCCTCTGTCTTGGGGCAAGAGATAGCACTAGTAGTCCTGGTAGGTGCTGCTGTACAGCATGATTTTGAAAAAAACGAGTTAATGTGTGCATCAGATGACTTCCTTTTACTCCAATTTTAATGCCATTTTCCCATTACTGTGATTTATGTGGGACAATGTTACTATCCCATTAATGTGATTCAATAGTTTACTCTCTAAATATCACCCCAGTGACCAAATTGAAGCAAAATTTCAAAAAAAAAAAAAAAAAAAAAAAAAAAAAAACGCCAAATTTGTCGCCAACTTGGCGACCAAAAGACTGGCGATATATCGCCAAGTGTCCGCCAAATTATAACACCACTTGAGTATACATCGAAATTAACAATGATTTCCCCACAAAAGGGAGCAAAAGACCCATTAAGAAACACTCGAATGCAACCAAAAGGGGAAGTGCACAACTAGACCCCACTAAGAGTCTACGTACCAAATTTCAACTTTCTAGGACATACCGTTCTTGAGTTATGCGACATACATCCGCACATACATACGGGCGTCACGAGAAAAGTCGTTGTAATTAACTCGGGGAATATCAAAATGGATATTTTGGGTGTTTATACGTTCTTAGGCACTTATCTGCGTGTAGTCGGGTTGAAAAAAGAAACTCAACATTAATTCGGGGGTGAGCAAAGTGGAAATTAAGGCCGAATTTTGAGTGAAAATATTTTCGCGAATACAATGCTTCCTTTTTTGTAAAAGGAAGTAAAAATCAATGAACGCCTACCTAGAACGTTATATTTATACGCGTTTTATTCAAAACTTGAAAATGTCCACATGCATCCCTTCGCTTCTCATTGCCTCAAGTATAATGTTCTTTCAAATACATTTTCACCCAAATTTTGTTTTCATAATTCATTGCAAAAACATGCCTCCAGTGAATATAAGTATCTAAATATCAACAATGTTATAAACGTGCAATTTCTCTTAAAATGGTACGCACTTTTGCTTAATATTTTTTCATAAATAAATTTTTGAAGATGAAAAAAAAAGAAAAAAACTTTAAAATGAACTCTTTTTTTTTTTAATAGAAAAAAAGGGTTCATTTTAACCCCGACTGCTATTTTTGCAGTTTCAGACATTACATTTATTTACATATACTTTTTTACTGAAATTGCATTTATTTATTTACTATGTTTCACGTTGATGAAAACATTAATTTATTTTTTATTTTAATTACAGGATTAAAAATGTGACATGTGTAATACCTGAGACTAATAACTTACAAAAAATGCATAATCTTAGGAGCCAGGACTAATTGTAGGCAGCGGACAAATTATTTCTCATACTTTATAAGAATATTTTATACAGTTCTGTACTATAAGAACTGGTGACCAAGTTTTCTTTTTCTTTTTCTTTTTTTAATGGTCCGGAATCAGTCGGACCCTGCTTTTAATTGAATTCACTAGTTAGTAATTGATTTCACTGCATGTATTTTACTTACTTAAAATGCACCACCAGCTCAGTTATTCCATCCGAGGACTGCAGTTTCGTGCTTTTTAGCACTCATCAGCTCGGAATAGGAATCACATGAGCTGGTGGCGAAAATCCTCTTAAGGGAGAGCTTCTGCCTTAGCCCTGGCTTAGGGCGGTAACTTACTAAAAAATACCACGCCTTGCCATCAATCTTTTGATTTGAACCGCACCATTGCTGCGGTCACTCGTCTGGTGTGCTAATTCTACATTATCTACCAGTTTGTTTGGCTCTCTTGGCTCCCTTAAGAGGATTTTCGCCACCAGCTCATGTGATTCCTATTCCGGGCTGATGAGTGCTAAAAAGCACGAAACTGCAGTCCTCGGATGGAATAACTGAGCTGGTGGTGTATTTTAAGTATTTCTGCCTTAGCCCTGGCTTAGGGCGGTAACTTACTACAAAATGTATTTTACTTGCTACAGCATAGCATTGCTTCAACAATTCATTAAAATGTAAGCCTTTTCTACCATCTAGATTATTTTGTGGCAAATCCAGCTTTCGACGGAGATGAGCGTGTCCTTGGTTTACAAATCACCGTTGATACCTCTCATTTGCTCAGTAATTAAGCGTCAGACACGAGGAAATTAAGTAACTGAAAGAAAATCCATTTTGTAACACGATTTTGTTAAGCAGTTCATTCATATCAACACCTGGACAATGAAAGCAGACGTCCATTATCCTTGACATCCCATTCATCAAGACTGCTTTTTACACCGTCCTTGATCTTGCCTTTTTATTACATGGAATCAGCTACACAAAAGAACGATATGTTTCACCTCGAGTGTTTCATTACCTTTAACTTTTTTTTCCCCACATACACTGTATATGAAAGCACTCTGAGCGTTATTTGATCGACTCATTAAGAATGACGACATAGTGCTGAAGTAATTGTAAAATTATTGTTATTTAAGGAAAGATATGCATGTTAAGTAGTTACTTCGTGTTACTAATTGACATTTCTACAGTAATAGTATCGAATGCGTAAATTATGTAAATTGTGGGATCGCAATTGTTTTTGAGCCAGACAACCCTGAGGCCATGAGCTGGTAACTCTCAGTCGGGTGATTCGACAATAGTTGACCATTGTATGAACGTTCCTACAAGTTCAACTTAATTTCACAAGAAACAATTTGAATTTTTTTTTTTTTATGCGTCAATAAAACTATCAGGATTAAGGATTGCTAGTCATTTTTCTGTTTTAGTTACTATTTTTCAAATTATTTTCAGTAGTAGTAACAAAGGTTTTGGTTAAAGATTTCGCCAGTAATTGACCACTCATTTCCAGTAGTTGACCGCTTTTTAAAACACAGTAAAAACTAAAATATTTTTTTATTAAAACCCGACTGTATGTATGACTGTATGTAATGTTCACCAAAAAGTCACCTCTGATTGTCTGGTGTCTGGACAAACGTCACGTGACCTTGATCATGATGGTTGCATGCAATAATGACACATAAACAGAAAGAAGTCGACGAAATTGGCGAGTTCATTCATTCAAGCTGAATTTAGTTATTTAGTCATCAATCAAGTTCGGAAAGATGTCGATTTACAAGAAAGCAGAATGATGTCCTCCCCTCCCCATACATGTATACAGTTGTAGTATATCTACGTCTTTTGAAACATTCTAAACTAAAGAAGGAACTTTTCTCAGAAGTTTTTATTTCTCTCCAGTATTTGAAGAAATGTGTCTCTTGAATAGTTTAGGGATACTTTTTTTTTTTTTTTTTCTAGTTTTTAATCTGTCTGCTGTTTCAAAGTGTTTCTTGGCGACAATGTTTGTCGGATTCTATATGCATAATAAAACAAACGTGAATTGTTGGAAAAGAAATGTTCCGACATTTTACTGCCGGTATCACATGTTAAAAAATCCGAGACAAACGTGAAAATTATTTCATAACACACGATTCTCTGCCACCTGTTAATATAAAAGTGTAAGGTTCTACACTTCCTTGCTTTTAATAGCGTCACGTTGAGATCGTAACTTTTTATGTTTTCTGCCAAATTGTCGAGATGTTTTCCGACAGTAACTCGTGTGAGGAAATTACGCAGATAGATAGTATCACCTCTTAGAATACACTGTTTCTGAAAATAATTTTATGCAATTAAATCTTTTTGCTTCAGTTGAAGTTTGTTTAGCTTGAACTTACCTACCTCAAAAGCGACTTCTTGTCGAAATTTAACTGTTGAAGATGTTTGTATAAGAAGGGGGCAGCTCCGTTTTATAAAAACTTTCAAGAATTACAATAAATTGTTGTAAAATATTTAATTGTCTTTGTTAGAATTTACCTGTATGAAACCTCTATTTTAATAATCTATACACATAAAAACAATTAATGCGTCACTTGCGTCACACATAAAGGTTGAGGATCAGAATTTCAAAGCCCTCGCATAAAAAGTTTTACTTCGAAAATGGCTGTATGTGTCTGTGTATGCGTGGATTTGTATCAATTTGTAAGTCGGATCTTTGCCAAATTTGGCACAGAGGTACTTTGATACTCAGAAACTCACATAGGGGGCTTCCTTATACAAATCCACAGTTTCTTCTAATTTTTTCTAAATTTGAAGTAGAAGTCTTTTGATGGGCTCAGGAATTCACATAGACAGGTTTTCGCCACCCTATGGGGGGGGGGGGTCGCCAGAAAATCCGCGATACAGAATATTTACCCCACTTAATAAAAATATCCTGTTTGGAATTAATTTTTTTTTAAATCCACACAGGTATAAATTTAAATTTTATTCATGAAATTGCTCTTTTCTACACACTAACGGGAAATTTGACTTTTTCTTCTTCTTTTATTTGAATGAGATTGTTGATCATAAGTCACTTGACACAAGTTTGATTTTCGAGGCAGACCATGCAACGCCAGGCAGCGCACCAAGTATCTTTAAAAAATATATTGCTACCTATGTGGTGTATTGGAACCGTCCCGTTCTCGTTCCAGTAACTTGTCTAAATTGATTTTCAGTATCAATAAAAATTAAAAAAATTTTTGTTTCAAAACAAAAACTAAAGTGCGAATTTTGTGATAAAAATATTCTTTTGTTTCAAAAAAATATGTTCATAAAATCATAGGAATTCAAAACAGTCAAATGAGAACAATAAGCAACGTGATTGCTCAAAAACGCTTTCTTTTTTTCTCTTTCTGAAACAATTTAGTAGTATGAGTTCAAGGAGGTTAAGGATATCCAAAAATAACTTTTTGATTATAACACAAAATCAAGGATTTTTAACGGATTCCGATCATACCTGTACATGGAAAGTGAATAGAATTTCTTCAGAGCAATTGAATGACACAGTAAAGGATCTAACTATTCTTTAAATTAGCGGTGTTGATGTTGCCAGAGCGGGGAGGGGTCCTTTTTTCCAACAATAAGTGGACAGTTTCAACGCCAATCAGTTTTTCATAAAAACCCGATTTTTAAATTAACTTAGATAATAGGGAACTCATTGTGACTCAAAATTTGCTGATAGCGCTTTTCCAATGATCACTACATTCATTATACCGAACATATATTTAAACGTTAAAACTGTGAACTCAATCTGATGAAGAATAACCCATAATAAATTGCTCGAATATCTATAATTGTGTAATCAACTAAATTGATTAAATTACACACAAAATTCCTAAACGGTAATTTCTTAGTTATTTTTGGAAATACGAACAATTTGAATATCCGAACTACCTATGTTGCCAGTTAGTTCGGATTTTTGGCGCTCAACTATTAAGCAAAAATATTTTTTCTTACTGTTGCTATAGATTTGTTCACAGGAGAAGACAAATTCGTGTCCCAGAATGTTGCGTTCCATCCAGAAGTGTTCACACTGAGACTCTCCTCTTCGCAAACCTGCTCGTAGATCCCTTCTTTCCTCAGCATGTAGTGGAGGGCTGTCCATCCGAAGATGTTCCCCGTGAAGACGAATGTTTCCAGGAGGCCGTACCAGAGAAGGAAGTGCCGGGTCAGCTGACGCATTGCTGGATGCTTTTCAATTCACTTCAGCTCAAGTGTCACCTGAAAATTGTTAAAAATGATCTTAATGTTGTATTGTGAGAGAAGCGCTGAGGCGAGCTATTTTCTTTGTGGCATCATTATGCAGTTTTGTTTCAATCTTGCAAGATATGTGTAACAAACATGCTTAAATGCGATGAATGACTTACTCAGAAATGTTGAAATTAACCATTATTACTAAAAGAAAGACAGCCGTAAGGTAAGTTAAATGTAGTCAACTAGCTGACCAGTGCGAAGCATTCGCACTCGACATAAAGAATTCAAAAGCCTGTTATATATACAGGGTGATTATAATTAAAGTTCCACTTTCAAAACGCTGTAAAATTAAAACCGCTGGTCAGAATGACGTCAAACTTCAACGAAATATTATTGAAGAAGGGGGAAAACGAATGGCTGAAGAAAAATAATTAGTTGGAATTTTTAGCAATAAATGGATCTGCAGGTGTCAAAATATGTAAATCAAAACACCTGTATGCGCACGACTCATTGAAGTTGCCATTTCCCTACAGCCTGGCCGTCCTGATCACCTGATCTTAACCCGTGTGATTTCTGGCTATGGGGTATCTGAAAACTGTTGTGTTCAATGCTCCGATTGCAAACATTGCTGAGCTGAAGGCACGCATTGCGCAACACATTCTAAACGTGACCCAGGAAACACTTCGATCTGTTGTGGAACATGCTGTTTCTCGATTTCAACTTGTTTCAGAAAACAGGCGGGGGACAGCATATTGAACAACTTTTGCGCCAGTCTGAGGAAAATTAAAGACCGATTTGATTTTTACTGCTGTTTTTTCTGCGGTTTTTGGCCTCATTACAATTAAAAATCAATATAATTAAATTATGATGCTTACAGCGCCATCTATTGCTAAAAACTACAACTATTTATTTTTTTCTGCTATACGTTTCCCCCGTCTTCGATAATATTCCGTTCAAATTTGACGTCATTCTGACCAGTGGTTGTATTTTTACAGCGTTTTGAAAGTGGAACTTCAATTACAATCACCCTGTATATATATATATATATAGCCTTTTTGTAATAACAGCAAAAATATGACTTGTTTGTTTATTTTCCGCTGAGAGCGTTACAAAAATCTTTAAAATGTCCTACTTTTGATGCTTGATGAAGTATTAAAGAATTTATTACGTACCCATAAAAAACACCGTTAAGAGCAAGAACACAACGGTATTTTTGAATTCTGCTCCCAATGATTAAGATTATATATTCATGGAAGTTTTGATCAGAATTCAGCTGTAGAAAATCAGTCATTCAAAATCTACATTCTCTGGCCCATTGGGAGATTCAATCCCAGAAACGTCACGTTATTAGCATTACGCTCTTACCAACTGGAGTAACGGCCCTCCATCTCGCGGTGCTATATACTAAATACCTTTAATGCAACAATATACATTAAAATATATGCCTCTATTTAAAAAACACTTTTAAACAGTTACACAGCGATTTACTATGTTAAAGCTGATGTCTTATTTCTTTGATTTTATCAATTGGGGAGTGCAGCTCAGAATCCTGCAAAGTGTTTAGATCATATATTTATGAAACTTGAATCGGAATTCTGCTGAAGAAAATAAATATTTAAAACGATATTTTTTCCACCCATGAGGATTTGAACTCACGACCTTAGCACTATATGTACGACGCAACTAGGTCAATGAGTCTCCATTTCGGGATGTTATGCATTGAAGCGTGTGTATTAAAAAACAGAATAAATCAGTTTTTTTTCCTGCAAAACAACAAAATTATGAATTGTCCCTTTTTTTTTCACTGAAAGTGGTGAATAAAATATTTGAAATGATGCCGTATTTTAAAGTTTGGTAAAGTATTGAGAAAGTTATGGCGTTCTGCCCCCTCCCCTTCGTATATACAAAAGAGAAAGAAAGTAGAAAAAAAAAACACCATTTGAAAACAATATAATCCATTGTAAATAATGACTAAAGGAAATACAGTTAAATAAAGTCAATTCGAAGTGAAAAAAAATGCGCTAAAAAGATGAAAGTATTTTTCAGTGGCGTTAAAAATAGTTATTTGACTAAATATAAACCAAAGATTTAGGGAAGTAGCAGTTTAACCCTTTTTAATGAATTTAAAAAGTGTCCATTTAATTGACTGACTTGATGTCATGATGATAAATTGAATATCGATGGCTTGTACCATTGAACCAGATTACTGCATGATAAGTAACTTTTCAGGACGCAATAAAAACATGTCGGATTCACAGCACGTTGTGTAGTTAACACGTCTCAATGCAACGAATTTCTCTGTTTAACGGCAACATTTTGAAGTTACTCTTTTTCCTTTGGTTGCAGCTCTGCGATTGTTTTATAGTGATTCTTCACTGATCATGCGATTCCTAGATTTACATTTTTTTCTCACTTGTTAACGGTTGTTTTGTTTTACTGTTTACAATGCTATTCACAATAGCATTGTATTTAACTTCCATTTAAATTAATGTAATGATTGATTTTTATTTCATTTTTAGGTTCATTTGCCAAATATTTTTCAATTTTGAGGTAGTTAGTTAAGGATGGATCCCTATTGAGCTTGATCTCATTTCGGGAAGAAGTGACCGTCACCGCTGAGCTCAGCACCCTCAGCTCAACATGGATAGACAGCAAATTTACTTGCGGTTTTGGGTGTTCAGACGTTTGTTATTTCACGCACAATGGTTAAGAAATTTTTCTTAAAAAATTTAATTTACCACAGGTACAAAAAGTGTAAATACAGTTAGTGCAAAAGTACGAGGCGTATCCGGAAAGTAAGTACCGTTTTGAAAAAAAAAAGCTATAATTTTTTTTCTAAAGATAATTTAATGTTTACATGAAAGATCTTACCTTAAATTATTTTTCAACATAGTTTCCACCATTGTTGAGGCACTTGTCGTAGCGGCTCACCAGCTTATTTATACCTGCCTCAAAGAAACTTGCCGCCAATGAAGAGATCCATAAATTTACAGCGTTTTTTGCGTCGTCATCACAAGCAAAAGCGCCTACCTCCAAGTTCTCGTTTCATGTGCAGGAACAAGTGAAAATCAGACGGTGCCAAGTCTGGGCTGTACGGCGGGTGATTAAACTGCTCCCAACCGAACTGTTCAATTAGTCTTTGAGTGTCACGAGCAGTATGGGGCCGAGCATTGTCATGCAGCAACACAAATCCTTCACTGAGCATTCCTCTACGTTTGCATTCAAAAACCGGATCACAGAACGAATTTCACAGTCGGCGGGATCATCGATTTTTTTAAACATTATATACGGCCACAGTAAAAGCAAAACACAAGACAAATCAACCGTAATGGCGCGAGTTTGTAGCCGATGAACAGAGGAAACAAGTACGCATGCACTGAGCGCCGACAGCAGCGCTGCAGCGGCATTAGAACGAAACGGTACTTACTTCCCGGATACGCCTCGTAGTAGTTTAAAGAGAAACATCAGAATTAAAACCACATGAAAATTTATTTGTCTTTGAGGGTACAGACTTTTGTAGTGAAGGTATCTAGTCTTTTCTGAGGCTCTGTGTTTGTTTAACAGTGATTATTCACTGATCGTACGATTCTCTTACCTTTTTTTAAAACTTACTAACGGTAATTCATTCATTTAATTTTCATTCACTAAAGTAATTATTCGTAATTTACTAACAGTAGTTTTGTTTTACTGTTTTACTTGGTATTGCAATATCATTGTATTACTTATTGTATCATATGTTTTTCCAATATCATTGTATTATTTGCGTTTAATTTTCATTTGAATCGCTGCATGTTTGCTTATATTTTTAGGTTCATTTAAACAGTATTTTTCTCTTTTGAAGTGGTTAGCTAATTATGGATTCTTACTGATCAAGTTTCGTGAAGAAATAGCCATCACCGCTGAACTCAGCACTTTCAACACAGTTAGACAACAAATTTTCATGCGGTTTTGATTGTCCTAATTCTAAAAATTTGATTCGCAGTTATTAAGAATTTTTTTTAACCAATTTAATTAACCACAGGTACAGAGAAGTACACTTCTGCCAATTTAAATCACTCTCTACTATACCTGACCAATATCTAAAATAAGGAAAAAAATCATTCTAAAAGCATAATATTCTTAAAATGGTAATACGTTACGTCTTTATAAACACTTGACAAAAAAAATGGATTTTATTATGTTAATTCAGCAAACATGCGATTGCAAACTTTTTTTTCTTTCTTAAATCTTGATCGAGTCTCAAAACTTTATACGCAGGTTCTATCCCCTCCAGTCATCGCGTTTGTGATTTGATCCCCCATATCCTTTTTCTTTAGTAAAGTTTATTTCTTAATTTGGCAATTACATCAATTTACGTTTTCAAAAGCAGTAGCAGTGTAAAAAGTGAAACAAGTCCTTCTAAAAATGAGGAATTAGTTTTGATTAAGTACTTTTCAGGTGTTATTTCTGTTTCAGTTACTAATTTTGCAATTTGCAAAATCATTCATACCCGTCATGATCAAAACTTGTAACACATTGTGAACGCATTAAGATTACCGTGTTCTTTCAAAAATACGAACATTATTTTAGATCGTTTCTTAAGATTCTAGTTCCGGTGATCAAAGACGCTTAAGATAGTACCCTACTATATTTACCGGAAACTTCCATGTAGAATAAGATTTGGCTGCCTTCCGAAAAAATAATTAATTCATTAATTATTAAACGCTTATGTAAGGAATGTTTTGTAATCGTAGCACGTCCCGTGGTTTGACTCATACTCAAAGCAATAGAAGGAAAAAAAAATAAGTGTGGACTCCGCGTGACTTTCTTGCACGCTTATTCAAAGAAATATTTTTTTTAATTACCAAAAACAAATTCCATTGAAATATGAAAAATCTTTAGTGACTACAAAACTTCTTTTACTGCTAGTAATGAAAATGTAATGGGAGCTCTGTGGCCACATGACTCGCCAAGTGGCGCGAAATACTGAACTGTTGGCAATAGTAATCTCAATAGTAGGCGAAATATCTTTGGTAAAACTCTAAATTAGTGGTTGCCAGTCGCCAACGGGCGACCATTTCATTGAAAATGGCTACCAAAAAATCAGGTATTAGTCGCCAAAGTGTGTCACCATGTGTTTTTTTATATGTAAAAATTCATACCGTATATCGTGCTATGACAACACGTTTTCAACCCTGAGACGTTACGTCTTCACCTTGGCAACGTAATTCGGGCAGACCTCAGGATTTTTCATTTTTTGCGTTAAATATACAGGGTGTCCGAGAAAGGTCCGTACAACTTCAAAAATTTATTGAAAAAGAATCAATAGGGTTACAGCGAAACTAATTAGTACATTACATAGAATAACTCAAAAAGTTTTTTTCTGCAGTATGTTTCTGACTATATATGACGCTATATGTCACGCAGAGGAATATTAAAGCATTTTAGTTATTTCAATGGCGGATCGCGTGAAAAAAGCTCAATGTGTTGCGTGGTTTATTGAAACAAAATCCGATACGCAAACACAACGGAACAAAACATCCAAACAGCTGTAGCTACTGTTGATGTTAGCATGCTGAAACGATCGTGGATGGAATTCGATTATCATCTTGATATTGTTCGTGCTACAAAAGGATCTCATGTAGAAATTTCCTAAGGTTGCTTAAGTTATAGGAAAAAAACTTTTTGAGTTATTCTATCTAATGTACAAATTAGTTTCGCTGTAATCCTATTGTTTCTCTTTCAATAAATTTTTGAAGTTGTACGGGTCTTTCTCGGACACCCTGTATAGATTTTAAAAAATGGCTACCAAAATTCAAAAGTGGCTACCATATTTTGTGACTCTGGTAGCCAGTTACTACTATTCAGAATTCTTAGTGTAGAGCTTTAGTCGTCGGAAAAAAAAAATTAAGAAGAGCTTCTCGATAGGAACTACGACCTGATACAAACAATTACAGTGCCCTTGCGGAACATTCGATTTCAATCAAAATAAAAGGCTCACGTACACATGCTCTGTTTATAGGGGTTCCCAAAGTGGCTGTCGCACTGAGAAGCGAGGGGTGCTCCGAGGAGTCCACAGCATTAATAGGATCAATTGGGATACAGGGGGGGGGGGATGCAGGCGCAACTAATTTTCAACACCTAAACATTTTTGATAAATACAAGACACATTATGCGAAATGCTTGTTCACATGCATGTACGCACAGACGTTACGGCAAACTTGTCACAATGAAATCATGTCAAGCAAAAATAGATTTTTAGGTTTTCCAAACGTGTGTACTTACACATGTACGTATAGACGTCAGGAAAGAGCCAAAATTCATTGAGGATTGATTCAAAAGAAAATCTTAGTTGAATATTAAGAGAAATGTTTTGTTAACACTAAACTTCCTTTGCCTTCGTACAAGCATACAACGTTAAAACTAGTTCAGAAATAAACCCCACAAAGTTAGTTTGGTATAAAAACCACAAGTTTGTGGTATAAAAGCCACATTTTTTGCTTTAATTCGGTTTTCGCTTCGAATCGAGTAAAACTTGTGGTTTGTATACCACATTTAGGCATGAATTAAATAAATAAAAAAAAAACGTTAAATAAATAAAAATTAAACAGTTTCTCTCTACTTTTGTTTCTTACCCTGTATCCGTTTATTATTTTTTTAATGTCATTTATTTAATTAATTTTTTCTTTTTTTTTTCTTTTTTCTCTTTTAGGTTTAAGGTACAATGCATGAACTTGATGTGATATTTTCGCAGAAATAGAGATTTTTAACCGACTGAACGTATTATTGAAGCCTTTTAAGCATATAAAGCTTAGTTTTCCATCACTCACCTATCAGGTAAATCTATTTTAAGTAATATGATAAAATCCTGCTGAATTTAATAAGCTCTTTTGAAGAAAACCACTGACAACGGAGAAATATCAAGAGCTGAAAAGTTCAAAATTTAAAAGAACAATGTCTTAATATCAACTGTTCAACAAATTTTTCCATTTGATACAGTTAAGATTATCGTATTAAAGAAAACCTAGATTGCATAAAGCTAAGAAAAAGAGCAAGCAAAAAAAATAATCCGATTTTCTCGGATTCGCTTCTTTGTCTCGAAACGTGTTCTTCTCCAAAGCTCTTCAATTGCTAAATATTAATATCTTGTTATTCTCAATCTTTTTTCATTACTGTCTCGGTCATTTTGAACATACATAAGAACTCACTTCATTTTAAAAAACAAAAAAGTTTTCCAACGTATTGTTTCTCAAGTATCGTCTAAATCAGTTATTTTTGTAGCGAGAATAAATAATTTATCATCAAAAGCACATGCATTTGTTTTTGAGCGAGCAATAATTTACTTTTGTATAGTAATCACTCAGCTACAATAAAATATTACATTGTTTTATAATTAACTCTTATGATTTTTAAAAAACAGTTTAAAATATGTTCTTATGGTGAAATACTATGTTCTGGCTTTAAACTTCTATTAAAGAAAAATATTTAAAAAAAAACAGTTTAATTTAGGCATGGTTAATGGTTAAATAGTTATTTGGCAATGTCGGGTTTTAACTGAAAAATGAAGTAGGAAGAGAGTTTGTTAAACATTTAATAATGCTATATTTTTCTACTTTAAAAGTTGCACCACTTTTATTGAAGCAATTTGTTTTGCATCGAATATTTTACGTGACTTTAATTACCAGATACTTTGTAACAGGATAATATTTTGATTGGATTTCATACCTATTATTTCTTGATTTTAAATAACAATTCAGGGCCATTCCACTAAAAGTGACCATTTTGTCCCGCATGTAACAATTCATATATTTCTTTAAAAATTAATAATTTCAAAAAGTAGTGACAAAACATTTTACTTAAGCATCCAGACTACGTTTGGGATTGCTTAAGAGCCAGTATCTTGTCCAAATGTTGAGTCCGCAACATGACACTATTTTTGACACAATTATTTAAATTTATTGTTTGATTAGCACATTGTTTTATTTTGAGTATAGATATTGGTAGGATTATCTCAGAATAACATTTTGTGCTAATGAAACAGCAAATTAAATAGTTTTGGCAAAAGAAGTGTCATGTTGCGGACTCGACGTTTTGACAAAATACTGTAAAATGGGCCAGCAACAAAATTTTTTTAACCCTTAGAAGGTTTAAAAAAGTTTTGTTATTAAAAATTACAATTTTTGATGAAATATAAGCGGCGTCACTGCGAGACAAAATGACCGTTTTCCATGGCTCTACAACATTTTAGGAGTTTTATTCAGTTTTCTCTCAGCAAATACAATGAAACCATCAAAATATGAGTTGGGTCCAAATTTATATGTATAAAGTGCGGATTAAAGTTACCATGAATGGTAATACTTCATCTGATGCAATATAACTTTCTGTCATCAGCACGATGTGGGTCGCAGATTCTTGAGAAAAAATGTGGACTATTTCTTTTTAGAGGGTATTTTAAAAACATGTTTTTAAAATAATAATTATTAAAGTCAATTCCTAATTGGCAAAGTTTTGTCTTTGTGTATGGAAGCTATATTTATATTTTGCTTTATAAAAGCTGGAAATAGTGCTAATTTGAAAGCTTCAATACAAATTTTTAAAAAAGCATTGTTCAACAATGACCATGATCATCAATGAATTAATTTCCAATTGACCTACATTTTAGAATGAAATGAGTTAAAAGTAATTATAATTCACGTTTTAATATTGTCTTGGAACATCGGAATAAATTTTATCTGATGCAGAAAAAAACAGCAGAGGTTTCTATAGATTTTTTTTCCTAATTTTTGAGCACATTTTTTCGTCCTCATACTAGAGGATTTATGCAAAAATATTAATTAAAATTGAAACAATTTAGCAATTAATTGTTAATTAATTTTATTGCAGAATTTCCATTGTCGGTTCTGAGGCTTTCAGAAGAATGCGATCACGTGAAGTTTGCGAAAATTGAGTCGCAAGATTTGAACAAGATATGTATATGAATAAATGTACGGAGAATGTGAGCTAATATAAGGAATTGAAAAAACCTTAAGTTTTCAAAGAAAAAAAAATCATAAACTTCGGCTAATGAAGATTTGTACCGTATTTTCTGGGATATAATCATCCGCAGGTCATACTTGAAATAGCATCTTATTTTTAAGCACTTCTGGGTTTCGATTTATATTTTTCGACTAATCTAATGTCGGTTTATCCTTCAGACGAGAGGTATATCCGCCTAGTCGCAAAGTAAGGGTTCAGCTCGGAATAGGTGTAGTATAAATTTAGCAAATTTAAGGGGTGGAAGGGGGCCCGGTGACCGAACTGAAAAGAGGCCCACCTTCTACGACTCTGCATGTAAACTATATTTTTAGATTTAATGAGCGTCGCAGACTGCTGAAAACAACTCTACTACTGGGCTTGTTACACTTCTTCCATGAATTGCTGTACAGACAAATATAAAGACTTTGTTTTCGAAAGAAATTGCTCCAAGAATTTTATGCAATGTATTTTTTTTTTGAGCAATTACGATTGCTTATTGCTTTCACTTGACTGTTTTTGGCGTCCTATCATTTTATTTTCCCACCGCCACCCTCCGTACCATAATCGTCGACCGGCTCCTCACGATGCTGCTCCTATAGCGAAAGCCGTCTCCAGGTTGCATCCATGTCCTGCACGCACGCGCATACATACACAACTACACACATACACATACACACACATACACCTACATACACAAACACATACACACAACTACCCACACATTCATGCCTGCACACAGACACAAACATATGCCTACACACACATACACATTCCCCCCTCACACACAGACACAAACACACATGCCTACACACACATACACATACTCCCACACACAAATGCACTTGTGATTACGAAAAGTATAATTTGAATTCAAGGTGTCAAAATTCAAATTATTTTTTTTTTATGTTTATATTTTCTCTCGAAGAATTCTCAGCAACATCTTGCACTGAAAAAAGCAAGATTCCATCAATTATATCATAAGAAGAACTGAAAACTTATTATTGGTATTTATTATTCAAAACAGGCACACTCCACCTGTTACCGGTTGTTGTGCAATCGTCCGGGGTGGTCTTGTTTCGTTTTCGAACAACCACATGCTAACACTGTCCGCAGATGACCGTTCAGAAGAAAAATGTTCTTTTTCTAAGGCATGCAAGTAGTTTGTGGGCTTTCCTCGACCCTGGGGTAGATTCACAAGTTTGAAGAGAGGTGAAAGGTGGAAGTTCTTTTTTATATTGTGCTTCTAAATTATATTTAGAACGTAAGTTAGATACTTTTGTAGAAGCTTTTGAGAACAAACGCCTCCGGCGATGTTTCTGCAAATGAAAGGCGGATAAGGAGGAAGTGTTTATTCGAAGAATCCGCGTCCTTGGCTTTCGTATATCGTTTCTGAAAGTTCCAAATATCTTTTTTGGGCACTGATATTTTTATGAAAAGCTCAACAAAAATTTTTGATGCATCGTAAAATAACTTTACTGATTGTCAATGAACAAATGAGTTCGATGGTGTTAGGATGAAAAATTAGATTTTTAAATAGCCATTTATTTGAGAACGTCTAGTAGAAGCATTGCTGAACTTTTACCTGTAATTTTTACTCTCCAATATGCAACATATCGCACCCCAGAAAGAAAAGTGACAATACAAAATTTGGAAAAATTGTACCATTTATTGATTTAAAATCTAAAGCTCTATTTCACCACAAAACGTGCGTAAAGGGAGCTCACATAACTGGTGCGTGGTGGCGTAGAATCTGTACAATCAATAGTGACACATCATTACAATTTCATAATTCAGAAGAAAACATTTCAAAATTTAAGTTCACATTATTATTTTAGGCAACAAAAAGTAGCCACTAAACATCGCGTATTGTGCGTATTGTGTTTAAGACAAAATCGTTTAAAAGTACTACGCAAAACCTTAGTTCTCTTCAATACCGTTTTTTTTTAGCAATCACGATTGCTTATTGTTCTCATTTGACCGTTTTTGGTGTCCGTGCCTTTTTCAACTTGGTCCAGAAGCCTTTGCAGCACCACCGCCCACCGTCCTCTGCTGGCGGAGCGGCGTGGCTGCACCGGTTTTGAGCTACCCGCTTCTCCTGGTCGGAGGCGTCCATGTCCTACACACACGCACGTTCACACACATACACACGACTTCACACACATACCCTCACACACGCTTACGTGCATACACACAGGTCTACGCACACACACAACTCTGCACACGTAACCGCCCAGGAGGAGAGACAGGCTGGGGGGGGGGCAGGAGCTGTTTCTAGAAACAATAACTCCAATGAGTAGGGTCCTGTCTCAGTTCGTGCGAAAAACATAATTTGAATTCAAAATTTCAGAATTCAAATTTTTTTTTTTTTTTTTTTGAGCTGTGTCACTTTCTTTGCCGGAGTGTAATATGTAATGTCAATCGGACATCCCGTTAGCAGAAACAACGTGACGCCCGTTAGATTCTTGAAGAGCTCTACAGATTCTGAACAGGAAAATTATCTTTTTGTACGAAGCTGTAGAATTTAAAGTGGAAAAATACAGTTCGGAATGAAACAGAAAGAAAATATAAAAACAAAAACACGCTAAAATCTATGAAGCAGTTTTCGGTGGTAGCATATTCTCCAGTCGCTACTCCCCCCCCCCCATGCGCTCCACAACACCGTTTTAATTTGAATATTTTTTGCCTGCGCTTCATTCGTAGTTTTTACGTTTAGAATTTTGTTGTTAGACATTCTTTAGCGATGATTTACGATAAGTGTTACGACGGATCTAATGCTGGCTTACTTTGAAGACTATTTTGCAGCTTTTTAGTATGCGTCGCAGACTGTTTAAAAAAAACCTGCTAGCATGTTGAACAGTATTGCATATCATCATTTTCATCCGTCTTTGAAGGAATTGTTAGAGAACATATACTTAATTGCAAAATTTGTATCCGCCACTGACTACAAGACCCGTGAAACCAAACCATGTTTAGCCAAAAACTAAATAACACAGATGGTTGTTTGGTTGGTTGGTTGTGGTTGGTTGCAGTGGCGGATTTAATAGAGGGGCGGTGGGGGCACCGCACCCTCCGTAACCGTCATTTTCAGAAAAGAATAATTTGAAATTGAATAAGTTTCCAACAATTGCTACAATTTTTATTAGGTAAATTTTATGAATTTGCTTTAAATTAGTTTTAGACAAAAGTGTAGTCGAGGACGGACGAAGAAATGCACTTTTTAACTTTTTCCAACGCAGGTAGACTATATGTCAGTTCCTGAGCGAAGGCATGGGGTTGAAAGCTCTGCGAGGAAATGCGTCGGATTGATGTTTCAAAAATGAAATTTTAGACACGTTTTTGAGATGTTAAAGAGCGAGGAAGTTTGTTGTCTTCTCTTGGTTTTGAGTCTTATCCCTTTGTATCGCAACAACTCTTATTTTAAAAACACTTGTTTTCATATTATTGTAGAAAATGCTATTTGAACCTTGGGAAAGATAACTTCAAAAATCTGGAACAAAAAAATACAAATTTATTGACAAAAGTGTTTATTGGCTTTTCTGCTGCTACATCACGGGGAACACTCGTTTTGGATAATTTTGATCCACGATTTTTCGAGTTTCAGCTCCCCAAATCTTATTTCAATCGTTTTGTTTTTAGGTTTACTGTATGTTTTCAAACCCAACACTGAACGTACTTACGTTAAATTCGTTAGTACTTAATTTCTGTTTTTTTTTTTTTTTTTTTTTTAAGTTCATGTTGGTTTTCCCAGAATGAAAATATGAACTATAACTAAAACTACCCATACGTTTTAATATATTTCAATTTCAAGTACTAAACGTAGGGGTGAAACAGCTCATGGGGCAGTAGCGGAGCCAGGGGAAGGTTTTGGGGTCAAAACCTTTCCTAGAGCTCTTGGTTTTAATGTATATTGTCAATTGTGACGGCTATAACCCCCCCCCCCCCCATCCAGAATGTATTTCTGGCTGCGCTACTACCGTGGAGGCCAAGGCCTTCTGTGCCCATCTCAGCTTTTGTGATAGAAGGGTCTGTAGTGCAAAAACAGATGTTCAGATTAGGAGGCAGCCGAACGCAGAACCGGCTTTTCACTACGTAACTTTTTAAAGAGACTCATTTCTTTTATTTCCTTTATTAAAAAAAAAAAAAAAAATCGTAACATTAAAGTTAATACATTAAAATAAATAATTAGAAATATTAAACAATATGAGCAAGAAGTCTATACATTTTATTGCACTTCAAATATTCCCTATAATTGAAAAAACCCTCTTAGCTGGAACAATGGGGTCGTTTCCAAAATTTTAAAAGTATTTATTTCTGAAAGAGCGTGCTTAAAAACATAGAATCTGACCATTTTTTTTAAATAATTTCTTTAATTTTAATATTTTTAAAACATTACTTAAATCGATGCTCTTTCATCGTTTAACGCTTCTGCCGATGACATCACAAATAATGAAATGCCATTCAGTGTTGCCATTCACGGTCCAAAATATTTAATTCGCATCTTTACTCACGTGTATTGGCAACGATATATTTGATAGCAAGCGTAGAGCGCAATTGTAATTCGCTTCTTGATTATCATAACGTGGAAATGCGGTAGAAAGAGTCTCCATAGTGCATCATTTGTGACGTCATCAAGATCACGCCTTGTTTGAAGAATCGGACATTTTAAAAAAATTAAAAAATAACTGTTGGGGAAAATGAAAGTATTTTTTGGGTCCAAGTTATTTTTTTTTGCTTATTCCATCAATTTCAGTGACAAAAAGTACTACTTTTGACTAAAGGAAACAACCCTATTGCAAGCTCGGATGTTTTAAACTTAAAAAAAAAAAAAAAAAAAAAAAAGAATCAAAATGCTTCTGACATAATTCTTACCGATTCTTATGTAAAATGACCCTTTGAATTCAAATACAATTGCCGTTTTTCCACTACATGTCCCCTTTTTGGAAATGGCGCCCCCTAATGTTTTATTAGTTTTCGACAGTTTTATTGCCATTATTTTTATTTGGAGGAAAAGGGAGCGTTATATTGGCCATTAACACTGCTGTGAGGAGCTAGAGAGGTGTAAAGTTCGAAAACATGTACATTTGGAGCAAGTTGGGAGACTCATGGAGATATCCCCCCCCCTTAAATAATTAAAAAATCAACAAAACCGATTTTTTTCCGAGGGGTTTGTTTCACAATGTCTTCACTCATTTTCGGCGTACTACCAGACTTTAGAACTTACTCCTATCGAGACCATACTCCTATGAGCCTCATGTTCGAAAAAATATTCACGTTGTAAAAGAGTTGAAAGCATCTTATCTTTCATAGCAAATACCACGCTCACTTATATGTAAAAAAAAATTTTTTCAAAGCCCTAGAGAGTGGGGACTGGGGAGGAGCAATTGACACTCTGACACACACCCCTACGTGACGGGTTGGGGGAGGGGGTTTTTACAGTTTTCAACCGCCACCCCCTTGAATAGACTGTAAATCCGCCCCTGGTTGGTTGGATTGGGTTTTTTGGCGCAAGAGCCTTAGTAGCTTGTATTGCGCTACTCGATTGTTTAAATTCGAAAAGGTGCTAAAGGAGAGAACTTGTTGAAGGAGTAAAAGACAAACTGTTAGAATTTTGGAAACTTTTGCCGAAATAAGCCCATAAACGAAGTTTTAAGTTTTGAATAACAAGCCAAAAGAGTACACAGAAAAATAGTTTTGAGCAACATAAAAACATTTGTAACAGCACAAAGACGAGACAAAAACAAGGACAGGACAAGCACTTAAATTATAGACTAAAAATACCCCCCAATCTCCTGAAGGAAGGGGAACAATTTAGGATAACATAGATGGAAGAACCACTCTCCTGTGTGCAACAAATCTGTCATTCTTTATGAACACTGAAGAGCAGAAAGCCAAATTTCGCAGCTGCACACTGTTCACTTAAACTTGCCATCATAAAAAACGAAACAAGAACAAAACACTGCAGATAAACAAAACTAGCCAGAGGTCGAATAGATAGTAATATACTGAAAGAATTTTAGCTTCCTATTTCAACTGAAAAAGAGCATGCTCAACTCCGTCCCCCAAGCTTCATACATATGGGGAGGTGGGTTAACAAAATACATTGAACTGAAAAACCAATGCTACACATTATCATCTACACTAGTAATGTGCATACACATTGCAATAAAATAATTGTTCACATAAAAATAACTTGGTAAATTAAAAGTCTCTAAATTTGTGGCATTTTCTACACTGTTAAAACCAGGGGTTCCAGACGAGTGAAAATATTCCCTCTAAGGTGAAAGCATAGTGCCTGAAGGTGCAACACAGGCTAGAAAATAGAGCAGAGGAGCCAGAACATCATGCAATCGCAGAAAGACTCATTGCGCATGCGCTTTTTGCCTTAGACATACATTCAACCACCTCAATATGGCGGACAAATGATGATTGCGTTTGTGTGTCTTTCACATTGAATGAAGTACACTATTGGATTAAAAGCAGACTTTTCTAGGATTAATTATCCGAAATTACAAGTACAGCTTTTGATCACTTTGTAGTTTTTAGGGCTTTCAAACATAGTTAAGTGTTTAAAAGTGCATTTATTGCTTTTCAGTAACCGTTAGTCTTCTAGTTCCCGTTTACCGTTACTATCGTGAAATTTCCATCATTCAAAACGCTACTAAAAATATCTGTCATTATTTTCTTGAATACTCGATAAACAGCTTTTATTAGTCACCAAAAGAACCTTAATAAAAATGTTTCTTGTGCTTTGTAGATTATAACATAAAGCTAGCGAAAAAAAAAAAATCTCTCTGAGTCTAGCTCTTTTTTTCTTCTTTTTCATTCAAATGTTAGAATTATTTCCTGTTAGCGGTCCTCGAAAGCGTTAGAACTTTCTTTTGGTTTTTTATTTAGCTGTTGAAAAACTCTATGTGAATTTTCTTTTGTTAATCTTGATTAACGTTTATGAAACGATTTTGTTTTCCCGTAATTGTAATATCCCTGAATATTTTTGGCTCATCATTTAAATAATCCATAAGTACAGCTATGCTTCATTTTCGGAATACGTCAAGTTTTAGTAAATGTATAATTTCTCACATGTTTTAAATAATTACTCGTTTTAAAATTATAACGTATTTGTGACAGATCTTTGATACAAATGAAGGGGTAGATATTTATTGTTTTATTAAATTTTAACATTACTTTTTGTAAAAAAAAAAAAATCATCAGAACCCTGAATTTTTTCACATGTTTTTTAACGACCCCAGAGTTATTATTCATATTATTTATTTTATGATTCTTTAAGAAAACGATAAAGATTTCACCGGTCCGCAAAGTTTTTCATTTTCTTTTACCGCGCCCGTGGGTCAAAAGAGGTTGAGAAACACTGAGTTAGAGCACGATCAGATGAATTAACGCTATGAGCACTTCTCAACTATGTTGAAAACTCTGAAATATGATCAAATGCTGTAATTACGTGTTTTAATCATTTCCAATACCGAGTTCAATGTGAAAAATGTCCAAAACGTAGAATATCATAAATCAAAACAAAACTAAAAAAAAAGTACACAATTGTATTCAAAAACGCACACAATACGGGGGAGGGGGGAGGAGGATCTATAGTAAGGGTGCCATTTCTCTCTCCGAAGGTTCCTTTTTTTCACTCCGGCTGTCTAGTTTTTAAAAGGTGCCTGTTTTTCACCCTATTTAGATGTGCGATTTCGGCTCCGTATTGGGTGCCGCTGGTGAACAAGCGTTTCTCCCCTGAAAGGTGCCGAATGCATCCTGTAGTTTTAACAGTGTATGCTACGGCTAATGTTAAACTAAGGGGTCATTGAGCACCCTCCTAAAATTTGAGTAAGAAGCTAAAACTTTTACAGTATCTATTAGCAAGTCTTAAAAAAATAGGGGTGTCCTGGACTCGATAGCTAGAAAGAAGTTTTTTTGAACCACCCTACTGTACACGCCTAGCGGCAGAAAAGCGTACTGCGTTATTATTGCTGTACTTGTATGTACTGACACGAGAGAAGCATTTGCGCTCAAAATTAATTCAATGCTTCAAAAATACCACGTATAAACACTATGTAAAAATTCATACCTTCGGTTGTCGAACTCAGTAACTCACGGACTAAATTGTGATAATGACTTAAAAATGTATATAATCTGTAATCGTTCAGTATGCTTAATGAAAACTGCATCAATGAGTCAGAAAAAAAAGAGCATTCCCGACGCATTAATGGGGTTGTTTCTTTCAGTCAAAAGAACTAATTTTAGTCACTGAAATTGATGGAATGAGCAAAAAAAAAAAAAAAAAAAAAAAAAAACATGGGCCCAGAAAATACTTTCATTTTACCAACATTTAATTTTAAATTAATTATTTTAAGTGTCCGATTTTTCAAACAAGACTTGGTCTTTATGACGTCACAAGTGATGCACTTCGGCAAGTATTCCACTACTGCACTGAATGCTTACGCTTGCTGTCAACCGCGTTTCCTTGTTATGATAATTGAGAAGCGAATTAAATATTGCGCTCTACGCTTGCTACCAACCGTATATCGTTACCAGTACATGTGAGTAAAGATGCGAATTAAATATTGCGCTCCTGCGCTCCGTGCTAATGGCATCAGTGAATGGCAGTTCATCACTTGTGATATCATGAGCAGAAGCGTAAAAACTGAAATTGAGTCGATTTAAATAATTTTTTAAAAATGTTAAACTTTGTCAAATTATTTAAAAAATGGTCAAATCCTATGTTTTTAAGCATGCTCTTTCAGAAAAAAATACTTTTAAAACTTCGGAAACGACCCCATTTTAGCGCCTAAGATCTTATAGGTAAAACGCAAATTTTAAAAATGCTATAACTGTAGGCCACTCGAACAGCGGCTCGACCTCGGGACCATTCGGTTGAAAGCTGAATGCTCTGACGACTGGGGAGGGGCGGAGGGGGCGGCACTTTTTGAGGGGCGGCAATTTCACACTTTTGATGTGAAAAAATTTAACGCGTTTTCCCTATGAGGAAATCATGCTTTTGATCTATTACTGCATGCAAAAAAGAAAAAAAGTTCTCCGAATTGCAAGGTTTTAGTTCGACTATGATAATAAAATTACTCTAATACAAAACATGTGTTTTTTTTGTGGACATCTCAGCACAATTGTTTGTTCTTTCTGTTCCTTCGTCTAAAGCTACAGACTGAGGGAGGTGGTAGTGTAAAGTCAAGGGACCATGTTTTTTTTCCTTTTTGCTGTTATAAGGTCAACTATTACGGAGGAAACAATAAATTTCATAACTTTCGTTATATGATAAAGCTACCACTTGATTTTAAGTAAATTCCGAGAAAAGCACCGTATTAAAAAGAAAAAAAAAGAACACTTTTTTTTTTTTTAAAGAAAAGTGACATCAAGGGTAAAAGGATAGAGGTCTCAAATGGCGGGCGATTTCTTGCTCATTTTCAGGATAGCATTACCTGTTTCAACAATTGCTTTGATTGGTCATTGACTACAAAATTTTCACTAAGACAGAATGGACTTTATGTTTATTTTATTTAAAAAAAAAAAATCACAACTCGAATAATAATTGCTTGTACTACTTCACTATATCAACTAATTCTTTTTTACAATGAGTTTCACATTTAGTCATTCGTTTTAATTAAAGGTTTTTAATTAGTAAAATGATCTCTAGACGAAGCGTTTCACATTTCGACCTCTATTAGTGAAAAAGAGAATCATCCAAATTTGGTCTCGAAACATTTCCAAGGGATAACGCCCACCCAATCCCTTCACATCTCATCTTTTAGCCTAATATTGATTACTGAGTTTTTATAACTTCAATATGAACAAATTCCTGAGGACGGTCAAGCCCTGGCCCTTCCTGTATAAATATAGGACATCAACATCGAACTTCAAAATCCCCATCTCATCCAATATCTCCAAAAATAGCTTAAAGTTGGTGTTTTCTAAACTTAAACTTCAGAAAAATTCTAAGGTAGGGACCCCAGATATGCACGAAATCGCCTAACGTCATAACAGTTGGCTCCAAACTTCGTTTTTAGAAATTTCTGAGGGAAGACCGCGAATCCTTTTTTTTTCTCAGTAGTAAAGAGCTTAAAATCAGCAACAGTTTCGAAAAGATTTCGGGTGGGAAACCCTCCTCCAAACTCTTTCTCATAACGTTGTCCGTCAAATAACGGCTAAAGTCTCGTTTTTAGGACGTCATTTTCAAAAAGTTTCCAGGGGAGACGGAGAAACCATCCGACTTCCCAACATTTTTGGAAACATTTGGAAACTTATGCCGTCAAAGATAACTAACAATTGCGTTTTTGAAACTTCGGTATCGAAAAATTTCCAGAGAGCTCCTGAATGTTCCCTATTCTTTTTTACGTCATCAAAGATAGACTAAAATTGATTTCAAGTTTGAAAATATTTCTGGATGAAAATCCAGTCTTTGTTGGAGTTAGGGGTTATATTTACGTGTTTTTCAATTTGTTGAAAAGCTTTCCGGAGAGCGCCCCCGAACCTTCCCCAATATCTTCACGTATCCAAAAATAGCCTAAAATTGCTATTTCAACACTTCAGTTTCGGAAAAATTTCTTGAGAAGTCCCGACCTCCCTAACGTCACCGAAGAATGCATAAAACTAATTTTAATTTTGAAAACAAAATAAAATTTTGGAATGAACTCCAAGCATCTTTTCTACAAGTTTTACTAAAAGTTGCTTAAAATTCCGAATTTTGACTAACTTTTGGAATGTTTCGGTGAGACTCTGAATTATTTTTTTTTTCTTTTGCAAGAAAAAAAAGAAAAAAAATAAGTTTATTTTCTTGTTTATTAAAATCTTATCAAAATACTTTTGACTCTTTAATGTGTCAACTATTTCCCATAAAAAAGGGTGGCAAATTGAGGAACCGCCCCGGGCGGAAGAAAGTGTAGCTACGCCGCTGATTAAAGGACCTCCTCTTGCTGATTTTAAGTCTCAAATTAAAGAGAAATGGAACATTTTCATGCCGTGGGTCTATTTTTCGTCATTGGCCGGCACAATTAGCTTTAAAATGGGGGGGAAATCATGGAATTTGATGCAGGAATAAGGGAGGTAATTGCTGATAGACAGAAAAACACAAACTAGAGAAATAATATATAAGATGCAGTTATACAGTTTGGATACCCCCTCATATATTAAAATTGTATATAACAATTATCTTTGTCTCAAATGAATGCAAATTTAGCATGGAAAATTCTTATTGCAACCAAATAAAATTCTCCAATAAAAGCCGGAACATGCTAAAACAGAAAAAACAAGCAAGTAAAACCAAATAATGAAAACTCGTTCTCATCCTGTGTATTGTTTTTAAATAGAAAGAACGCGCGAAACTTATTTCGTCTGAATGAAAACAATTCCAAGGTTCTAAATGGCTGATTTTTTACTAAATAAGCTTTTTTTTAACGATTCCAAGCTTTTCGCTGAGTGATTTTTCAACAATTAAATTTTTGGGATGTTTCAGGTTTCATTTAAGTTTAATAAGTAAAGTAATAATTTTTTTATGTTATTTATTCATCTATTTTTTTATTTAATCAATTAATTTTATTTGCATTTTTTTCTTATGGAACAGTTGACTAGATTTGGACGAACATTTTGCCAAACGAAAAGTTAATATTTTCTAACTAACTAATTAAATGTGCGTCCTAGCAAATTCTGCGTTATTTGGGGCAAAATTGAAATGAAAATGTCATACACGTGTTTTGAAGTTACTAGAAAGCTGTTCTTTAGTGAATAAAAAGAAATAATAAAAATTATTTAAGATCCTATTCAGAAATAGAAAAATGTAAAGAGTATCTTTAAAAATATCTTGGCGACTAGTTCTGTCAAAGCAAAACTAGTCACTAGTAAAAAAGTAAAAAAACTGCAACACAAATGTACAATTTTTAATTTACCATTTTCTCTTTCTGTTGCCAAAAAAGTTCCTAGAAAATTAAAATATAACAAGCAAAATAACTGACTCTTGTTAAATTTTACATTTTTTTCTATAGAGCATATTATTGAAAACAGTATAAAATAAGTTAGTAGCTTGTAACTTAACTCATAATTAAAGGATGTAATTATTTAGCAACCAATTCAGAACAAAAAATTGTCAAGTTACAAGAAAACAGAATGGTGGCTTAAATTATAACTGTTATTAATAGTATTTTCATATTCAATACTTGAGGTTTTAGAAGAAATGTCTTTCAACCGGATCAAGGTTAAGGACTTTCTTTCAGTTTCAGTTCTTAACTTTTTGCTGCCCAAAATATTTTCCTGGTGAATAAGATCCCCAATTTTTGTCAGAAACTACTGTGATTGTGAAAATTTTCAGTTTTTCTTTCAAGAAACAAATTTATTTCTCGAAATGAAATTACTTCACATTGCGTATTCGCAGTTCTATAGCTTGATTGCGCCACCTCACAGGGATTTAAGAAATTAGCCAAAGAGCCTCGATATAGTTATCGATTTTCATTGGACGGCGAGGGCAGGGACGCCCCGACCTTACATTTTTGGGAGAAGGAAAATTTTCAATTTTCTGTATGAAATTTCCAATTTTACCAAATGCTGAAACCCAATCATGCACACATAGCTCATACCTACATCTAATAAGAAAAATATATAAAAATTATGATTAAAAAAAAGGCTTTGGTTGCAGTGAACTTCCGTCGATGTGCTCCTGGGTAAAGGTTTTATATCGAATTTTGATGGTAATTTGGAAAAAAATTCTTTGTCAAATATTAGCTTGCATCCTGTAACTTATAAGGGAATAAAACACTTACAAAGACTGGGATTTTCCTTCCACAAAAAGTTAAAAACCCTTCTTTATTGAAAAAAAAAAATCTTCGTTGGTTGGTTTATTCTATTAGTTTTATTAGCGAAAGAACGTTTGTCGACTATACTGCGAAAAACGGTTGCTTTGTATAGCATAAAAAAGGTACCAAAAGTTTGTTGTAGAATAAGGGACATAAAACTTCTAGCATTTTGAAATAAATAGTCGAAAACGACATAAACGAAGTTTTAAAGAAATTCTCAGAATTCAAAAAAACTGTTTTCCGTTGAACTACTTGCAGTGACTAAGAATCGAGTGATTAACTAAACATCTTTGTTTTATTTATGAAGTTAGTCGTGCATTTTAGTTTGGGAGAATAACTATCTCGTTTGTATGACATTTGTTTTGCCGAAACGCGACACTTTGCAGATATCTTTAACCGATCTAATATGAAACGCTTGATCGATTAAAAAAAAGCAGAAGGTCGTAGAGAATGATTTAATAAACGAATTACGCCAACTTTTCAAGGTCTTATACCTTTTATGCATTTTTAATGTGGGAAATGATAGACCGGAAGAATAAAGTAAATTTTGCAAATGGGACAATATATAGGAATGTTAAAATTTCCTTCTCTTATTTTTTAGAATATTCGAGACAGACGTGTACGTTATTTCAATAGTTTCCGAGGGGGTGGGGAGGGCGGTATCAAATAAACATTTACATTAGTCACCCAAAGTTCCAGGGGGAGGGGGATTAAGCTCCCCCTGATCGCTTGAATTAAGGCCCTGCAGGTAGGTATATGTTTTCAGTTCAAATTGGTTGAACTTCGAAATTGCTGATCATTTGAGTATTTGCTCGCATTGGCATTAGCACCAAATAGATCCCGTACCTTTCAAAGTGTTTACTCGAAATCTAAATTAATAACTATAATAATGAATTCTTTATTCATCTTTGAACAGTCAGCAAAACCGTCCAATTGAGAAGACCTCGTGACTCATATGAGTGAAAATTTTTTAAAAACGATTTTTAAAAGTTTAAGACATCTTTAACACTATTTTTGAGTATCTTTACATTAAAAATATTAATATTATCGGAGCATTTGTAAAACTTATAAAATGCATAATTATCAACAGGAAATACTCATAATAGTATCCGATTTTTCCCTCTTTTTCTAGTTATACATTATACTATTCAACGACACAAAGAAGTCTTACCATTTTACCATTACCCCGTAGTTGATTTTTTAATTTCTCGTTAGGTCTCTACTAATTCCAATCAATACGAAGAATGTAACTTTTCGTTGTTCGCGATTTGCCTATCCCATTAATTTTTGACCTATCCAAGTCCTAGTTAATTCCAACTATTCGGATTTACTTTCGTCTTGAACTCTTTCGTTCCCAAACAATTTGAATCAACAAATTAATAGTAGTTGCTCATGAGATCATTAATGTTTTCATTAAAATAATTTTAGTTTCTTGAGACGATTCGGACTTACACCTTATTCTGGAGCTCTTTATTTTCCTGTTAATTTGAATTAATGAATTTATATTACTTGTTCAAGAGTTAATTAATATTTAGAAGAAAATAAATTTAGTACATCGGAACGATTCAGACTTACGTTAGTCGGGAACTCTTTCGCTTAAACTAACTAAACTAATTCACATCAACGACTTAAAATTAATTATTACAGCGCTCATTAATATTTACAAGAAAATAATTTTAATGCCTTGAAATAATTATCTTACGTTATTTTGAAACCCTTTTGACCCGCACAAATTTAAATCAATAAATTTGTAATAATTATTCTAGAGCTCTTTAATATTTGCAAGTAAGTATTTTTTTATATCATAAACGATTTGGATACGTTAATCTTGAGTTCTTTTGGTTCCAATTAATTTGTATTGATGAATTTTTATTAATTATTCCAGAGCTCATTAATATTCACTGAAAAATAATCTTGATACCTAGGAACGATTCAGACCTACGTCAATTTGGAACTTTTTATTCTTAACCAATTTTTCATTAAGGAATTTACATTAATTATTCCTAAGCTCATTAATATTTTCTGAAACATTATTTTAATACCTTGAAACGATTTGTACTACAGTTAATCTGAAACTCTTTAGATTCCAATTAATTTGGATTCACGGTAAAATATTCATTGTTACTCATTTCATTAATATTTACAAGAAAATAACATTAATATCTTCAACGATTCGGACCTGCGTTAATCTAGAATTCTTTAGGTCCAAACTAATTTGCATACTATTCCGGAGCTCATTAATATTCTCTGAAATTTTTTAAAAATTCCTTGAAACGTTTTGGACATCAGTTAATTCTGAAACTCTATTGATCCCAATTAATTTGATTTGACGACAAAATATTTATTGTTTCAGATCTCATTCATTTTTACAAGTAAATAATTTTTACACGATGAAAAAATCATAGACCAAAATCGCATTAACTACTTATTTATTCAAAGCGCTTACCTTGCAATTGTTAGTAAAATCTACCACTAGAGCTTGAAATCAACCAACACACTAAATTCATTCATTCAGGTATCGCGCTCCTTAGAATCCCATCGTCCGAAACCGTTCCTGATTGGTCGAGTATTTGTGACGTCACGTAACATTGAATTTCGGCCGCATCGAGTAATAATAGTGTGTCAGTGACTTAAACGTGCTCTTTCCCCGAGATTAGCATTCGAAGCGGTTGATGACTTCTTTCGTTTTCAGTGTTGATGTGGGAAAAAGATGATTTTCTTTTGATGAAATAATTGCACTCATTTGCGAGAATTTATTTAATTGTTTGGGTTTTTATTGCGCACGATATTTTCTTCAGTTGCGTTTGTAAATAATTGATAGATGATACGACATCTTCTTGATGTTCATCATCATTGCTTTGCTACTGTAAACTTCCATCTAACGCTAGTTTGAAATCTTTCCTCCTAAAAACTTTTTTAGTGACTATCTTTTTTTTTAAACCCTTCAACGCGTGTTGAGGCATGAATGATTTTTTAACTGAAATTTCGTTTAGCTGAAATTCGCATTAATGAAATCGCAAGTTCACATCAAGAATAATACAAGTGCATACTAAGAGAATAAGTGTAACAAATCAATACCGCTTCATAAAGATAAAGATCAGCGCAGAAAACCGTTTTTTTTATGATGTTACCAAGGTCTCCTTCACATAAGGTCGTTTAGTTGAATCAATTTTCTAGCGGACGGTTATCAGAAAGTATATCCAGGTAGAAAAGTGAAAGAATAGCATGAGCTCCTTTACGCGACAGTCAACTCGCTTGGCACTACAGGCACACGTGCTACTAAATTTCTCATTCCGATGAGAGGAATCAATTAAAAAGTGATTGACAACCAGTCAGCTTTTTGAGTAATCTTGGTTTAGTTTTAGCGGCGTTGTGGACAGGGCTGCGTAGCCGGAGGGGAAATGACCGACTCCGACTTCTGAAATTTTAGATCCTTCGACTACGACTAAGAATCTTTTAGTCCAAAATTAGTCCAACTACGACTCTGTTATTACTGGCATAGCTGCGGACTTTAAGGGAAAATGACCGATTCCGACTCCGTTCGTACTGGAAGAGCTGCGGACTCTGGGACAAAATGACCGGACTCCGACTCCGTTCGTACTGGAAGAGCTGCGGACTCTGGGAGAAAATGACCGGACTCCGACTCTTAGAACTTCCAGCCTTTGACCCTCAACTCCGACTCTTTTACTCCAAAATCAGTCTGACTCCGACTTCGTTTGTGTTGGAAGAGCTGCAGACTTAATGACCGACTGGAGAAAATGACCGACTGTGACTCTCAGAAGTCCTTCTACTCCCAACTCCGACTCCTTTGCTCCAAAGTCAGTCCGACTTCGACTCCAACTCCGTTAGTACTGGCAGAGCTGTGGACTTCAAGAGAAAATGACCGACTCCGACTCTTAGAACTTTCTACCTTCGACTCCCGACTCCGACTCCTTTACCCCAAAATCAGTCCGACTCCGTTAGTACTGGCTAAGCAGGATATAACCGACTCCAACTCTTAGAACCAGGGGTGTTCTCATAGGATATACACCATATACGGCGTATACCCTCAAATATTTTTAGACGTATAGTGTATAACCTCAAGCTTCAAAATTTTTCATATTATGACATATTATGTATATGATCGCATACGCATATTGTGCGTAACTGATTACTGGGAGTACGAGTATACCCTCAGAAAAATTGATAAGAACATCACTGCTTAGAACTATGAACCTTCGACTGCCGACTCCGACTTTTTTACCCCAAAATCAATCTGACTCCGACTCCGCAGCCGTGGTTATGGACAAACAGCAAAGAAAAATTTCCAGATTACATATTCCCATCATTTAAGATTGATAAGAAATAAAATTACATAACGTCATACGTTGTACATAATCTTTGTGACAAGTGTACCGATGGATATGGGACATAAAATTTTTATCTTTATTACCGCATCTTAATTAAGACATCACCATTTCTTTTTCCTGCATATGCCTCGTAGAACCTAATTTAGAAAATCATCAGTCATAATAATATGCTGGAACGCATTTCTTCTCCATTACCATTATAATCCTTCTGCAGAAACAAAAAACACAACGAGTAGTGTTCTATCGCAATCCGTAATTAAGAAAAACATAATTTGAATTCAAATCCGTCAATTTCAATTACGTAAAAATTCAGATGCTTTTTTTTTAAATTTTTATATATTTTTTTTATTTTTACGTTCAGGATAAGTGACATGAATCTCACAGCTGTGTGCCCCCTTAAAAAGATTTTATGCCTCTCTAAAGAGGCACACCTTACACATAAGAGATCCTCTGCAAGTATGAATGAAAACTTTTACTATTGGAAAAAAAAAGTTGATCTTTCTCAAGAAATCCGGTTTTTCTAGTTATTACACGCACATTGTGTGTCCCATATTATATACTTCTGAAGCTGCGTAAAAAGTTTTTTTTTTTGAATTTAAAAATTACACTATCGTTTTTCTTTAGAATCTTGATCTGTAGGTGTTCTAATGTGAGAATATCTTGGGTAGACATGTTGAATCCAGCGCGAAATCATTTTATTGGCCATCAAAGATGGTAGCCATTCTGGTTCACTTGCTCGTTACGTTTTTTGCAACGGGCGTACCTACAAATTTACTTTTAGATTAGAACTAGTTTTTGGAGTCTAAGAAGTCAATTTACGTATTAATTATGTCTTAAAAACCGCTCTGGCTGTTTTCACAATTTTACGTGGAGATATCTCTGACATTTGTTGTTGAATATTCCGTTTACTAAAATGTGTACAAAAATTAGTAAATAATCCAGAATGCGCATTTTAAATTCGTGTTTATCACATTCTTTAACAACACAATAAACGAAAAACATAAGATTAGTTACTTTTAAAAAGGTTACGATCTGTTTTTGCATTACATGTTATTGCACTACGACGTCTGTATCATTTGTTGCCGCAACCACTTTTTTTGAATCATTTTTATCAGCCCAGTCTATGTGTGGAACAATTCGTAGATCCACTTCGTCTAATGAGTTATTCTAATTATGTTCTTCAATGATCCATCTCAAATCTCCTATGAAAATTATTGCAGATTGCTTCTTCGATGAAAATGTAGCATTTTTGGACATATCTTTATTTCCTTGCGTGCTAGTTAACTGTAAATTTTCCTTATTTGATACTGAAGACCAGAATTTTTCTACCTCCATAGGTACTAGTGTTTTTCTGTCACTTACAGCATGGTTTATTGTGCCTTTAGTTGATTCTCTTTTCATCCTTTCAGATTATTTCACAGAATGCTACAAATAACTATCGAACACAACATGAAGTTCATGAAAAGAGCATACAGAAATGGATCCGTGCAGAACATTGCTGATAACTTCTCCAAAAGTTTTCTTTATTTAGCGGACGTGTGACATGAAATAGATAACGAGGGCAGTTTTCATTGGGAATACTTTGCTAAATAGAAAATGTTCTGTCAACGGATATTTCTGCCAATTGTGCAACGAAAATATCTAGGTTGATAGGTGAATCACCATCACATAATGTGTTCGTTGGAAACAAGTCATGAGCTAAAATATTTTTAATACATTATCCCTTTTCTTTCGTTATTTCCATGTCACTGTATCCTTGTTAAAGTTGATTCTTTCCCATTAACTTAGAAGTGATATTTTGTGAACAATTGTGTGCATCAAAGCATGATGGTAAGTCGACTTTCAAAAGTAAGTCAGACAATCTTTGAAACAAATGTCTCCTGTTTAAACTGGTGGTACTGTTCTGATACTGAGAAAGCAAATCTTGACACTACCATTCACAAGTTGTTTAGTGAGAAAGCTGTCAAGTTGCACTGTTTTAGAAATCTCATAGGACATTCATAATATACATAAAATAAACAAGTCTTGACATTTGCATCAAAATACTGGTTACGATTGCCTATAAAGATAATGATGCGGGACACTCTCACAGTGATCCATTAAATGAGAATAAAAAGACCCCGAAACACATTGCATATCATTAAAATTCCATGATCCTTTAAATGCCACTCGGCTACATACTTTTTCTCCTCTGCCATGCGATTCCTCCGGCACTTTTCTGTGAGCGCTGAATCGTTTGTTCCAACTTTATATCTGGCTCACAGCATTGAATTTACCATTATTTTTCTTTTAACAACAAATTTACCTTGAATAAATATTTTCTACAGGTAGGGACACTCATTTTCTAGCGTCCTTATCCTCTCTATGTACCATGTTGTATATAGTAGATAACTGATGCAGTGAAATTCACGAAAGATTGGAAACAGTAACTCAACAGTTTGAACGTATAATTTGTAATTTTCTTCGCGATCAGCAATAATCAAGTGTTTTACAAGTGACACCAGTGAACGAAAAACTTCCCAATACCTGCACTGTTCCGATTTGTCATTACACCCCTTAACAAAAACTTCAAACATTGTTTTCAAGCTTTCAATATTTGTGCGTAGCGATTAAATCATTATTTGACTTTTTCCCTCATCCTTTGAGCCAATAGCATCCTGAACCATCTTTACTCAGGTCGCAGAACTTCTCTTGTAGTCTAAAATCAAAATCTATGATGATTCTCTCAAGATGCATTCTGCAGTCTTCACAGCTTCTTGTGAGCGAATTGCAGCAGCAAGTACTTTTGGAGATAAATGACTAGAAAAAACCAACAAAGGTTCATTCTTTCTGTCGGAAGCACAGAATGGAATCCTTTAATTATACGTTGTTACGAGAAATAGTTTTATTTCACTGATATAAACCAATGCATTTTCATCTACATTGAGCATCAATTCTTTTATTTCTGAAAGAATAAATCCATGCCCAGCATTCAAAAGAGAATTTTAATTATTTCATCTGCCTTTTTACACAGTTCAAATTTTGAGGATAGATGTTGCGCAGACTGTGTATTGGTTTCTCGCTCATGATTTGATTTGATGATTTGATTTTTATGGCGCAAGAGCCCTTGAGGGCTATATTGCGCCAAAGGATATTTTATTGTATGCCATTTATTTTTCATTCAAGAGTAAAGTAAATAAAGCATATTCTGAAGAAGAAAGCATAACACTTCAAGTACTAGTATTAAAAATGTGCAGCCGATAAAAACATATAAACGTTAAAAACATTTAAACAATTTGAAGATAAGGACAAAATGGATGAAACAATATCTTGAAAAATAAGGAAAGGACGAAATCACATAACGACGAGACAAACACTAAATTAAAAAGGAGAATCCAATCTCCTGGAGGAGTTTCTCGCTCATAGTTTCGAATATAAGAACTTTTACAGTTTGTATGTGCATTTAAATTCACAGCAGAAACATTCATATCGCTTGAAATACACCGCCAACTCAGTCATTCCAGCCGAGGACTGTAGTTTTGTGCTCATTAGCACTCGTCAGCCCGGCATAGAAAGTGACTGAGCTGGAGGTGGAAAACCTCTTAAGGAAGCCAAGAGAGCCAGAAATTGGTAGCTAATATAAAATTAGCACAGGTTTTCCACCTCTAGCTCAGTCACTTCCTGTGCCGGGCTGATGAGTGCTAATAAGCACGAAACTGCAGTCCTCAGCTGGAATGACTGAGTTGCCGGTGTATTTCATGTATTTCTGCCTTAGCCCTAGCTATAGGGCGGTAACTTACTGAAATTCCTATCGCTGTTAAAATCTGCTACTCCGTCAAAAACTTCGTCTTGATTTGGACCTCCTTCAGTACTTTCTGATTTTTCTAAAACTTTTGAAAGTGAAAACAAATAACTTTGCTGTTCACAGTTTGTTCCATATATATATTCCACCTTCTTACGACTTGAGAAGCGTGGAGTTGCAGACACTGGTTGATCAACTTCCTCCCCCATTTGTCATCTTGGGGGATTTTAATGGCCATAATCCTATCTGGAGGGAGTTCAGACTCCAACAGAGGATTAATAATTGAAAATTTTATTGAAGACAATGATCTATGTGTCATTAATAACGGTGAAACCACTTATTTTCATCTTCCTACCCAGACTTACCATGCCATCGATCTCGTAATATGCTCACCTTCTTTTCTGCCAAGCTGGGATTTCCATGTGGAGGGTGGTCTCTACACCAGTGGCCACTTTCCGATCAGGATAACCTCTACTGAACGCTGCGGCCATCAGCAGCATCAGCAAGCGAGACTTCGCATTGATCGAGCCGATTGGGCAGCATTTACCCAGTTAACAGAAATAACATCGGAAGATGTGACTGATATTGATGTAGCGGTAAAGCGAGTAACCGACATTATCTTAAACGCAGCTAACGCTGCTATACCAAAAACCACTAAAGGTAGGATCAAATTTCCTAAGCCTTGGTGGAACTTTGATTGTCAGGAGGCTCAACAAACAAAACAAGGCATGGAACACGTTTCGTCGTTATCCAACCACACAAAATCTCGTGGCACTTAAACGAGCTCGTGCTGAAGCTCGAAGGATTTGACGGAAGAGCCAGCGGGACTCGTGGCTGGCCTATGTCAGCACAATCACGACCTCCACCCCAACCAAGACTGTATGGGGTAAAATTAAAAAAATCGCTGGAAACTACAATACATCTTGTGCACCCACTCAGGAGAATAATTGTCAACATTTATCTGATCACAAAGAGGTGGCTGACTACCTGGCGACTCATTGGGCAGAAGTCTCCAGTGCAAATAACTACTGCCCAAAGTTTTTAACAATCAAATTACGCAAGGAACTAAGAGTTCTAGATTTTAATTCAAACATTTTTAATCAATACGACACAAAATTTACCTTTCAAGAATTAAATATTGCCTTCAAAAATAAAAAAACACATCACCTGGCCCTGACGAAATGCACAATAGCATGTTAAAAAATCTAGGCCGGTCTTCATTAGAAAATATTCTGCAGCTTTTTAATAGAATTTATTCTGAACATAGATTTCCAAAATCCTGGAGTCAAGCAATAGTTATCCCTATCCTTAAACCAAGTAAACAATCTGATAAACCTGAGAGCTACAGACCTATAGCTCTCACTAGTTGCCTATGTAAAGTCATGGAAAGGATGGTAAACGCCAGACTGATACACATTCGGGAGTCACACCATCTCATATCCTCATATCAAAGTGGATTTAGGCGTGGCAGATGCACAATAGACAATCTAATGCTTCTCGAAACATCAGTAAGAGAAGCATTTCTTAAACGAAAACATCTTGTGAGCGTATTTTTCGATATTGAAAAAGCATACGACCGTACCTGGAGGTATGGGATCCTCAAAACCCTGCGAGGGTATGGGTTGCGAGGTAAATTACCCATCTTTCTCTCCAATTTTCTGAATCATCGTTCTTTTCGTGTACGCGTCAAGTCTGTTCTGTCGGATACCTTCATTCAAGAAGAAGGAGTACCCCAGGAAAGTGTACTAAGCGTAACTCTATTCACAATAGCAATCAATAGCTTAATTGACCCATTGCCTCCCGCTGTAAAAGGTACCATGTTCGTGGATGATTTTCAAATTTCTTTTTCATCAACGAGCATGAGTATCGTTGAAAGACAACTTCAAATTGCAATCAATAAAGTAACCCAATGGGTAGAAGAAAATGGCTTCACTTTCTCTGCTCAAAAAACATTCTGTATCCACTTCTGCCGTAAAAGAAGGCTTTACTCTGATCCAAATCTTCTCCTCAATAACCAACCAATAGCTGTAAAAGATCAAGGAAAATTCCTTGGTCTCACACTTGATAATAAACTTAAATTTATACCACATATACAAGAGTTAAAAAAGAAATGTTCATTAAAATTAAATATCCTTAAAGTCTTAGCGAACACTTCTTGGGGTGCTGATACAGAGTCTCTGTTAAGAATATACAGGGTTCTGATACGCTCAAAACTTGATTACGGATGCCAAATTTATGACTCCGCTGCAAAAACCTATCTGAAAAGTCTGGATCCAATACATAATCAGGCACTGCGCATCTGCACAGGAGCATTTCGAACTTCGCCTATCAACAGTCTTCATATCCTTGCACACGAACAATCTCTAAACAATGGACGCCTCAAACTTTCTTTAAATTTTTACTTCAAATTAAAACCTTGCACCAATCACCCACTGCATCTCCATATTTTAAATCCATCTAATGTTACTTTATTTTTACACCGGCCTTCGATGACCCCAACATTTGGGATCCGAATGCGTCGGGTACTCTCAGACCTGCAGCTATCAGATTTCAAAACCGTCAACACAATAAAACTAACTGAACCATGGTGCGAAGTCATACCTTCTATGATCAATGATTTCTCAAAATTCCCAAAACAAACTACTGCTCATACAGTTTATCAACAAATCTTTCATGAGATCAAAAGCAATTATTCTGACTATAAACACATTTTTACTGACGGATCAAAAGCAAACGATCACGTCGGCTTTTCAACAATAATTAATGATCAAGTTACGGCAGAAAAATTAAACACATCTTGCTCAGTATTTACTGCAGAAATAAAAGCTATATTTTCATCTTTAGAATCAATAGCCCAATCCAGTTATAGAAAGTAGGTGATATTCACTGAATCAAAGAGTTCAGTGGAAGCCATCAACCATTGCGATAGTCATCCAGTCATATCTTTTATTCAAAATAATTTTCAAATCACCTTTTGTTGGATCCCTGGTCATGTGGGCATTGCTGGCAATGAGGCAGCCGATTCAGCTGCCAGAGCTGCAAGTATCCTGGTCGATAATAGTGTCCCTTTCGGTGATATCAAAAACGCCATCGTTGTAAGCCTCAACACGTATTGGCAGGGGACGTGGAATTCAGAAATCCAAAATAAACTGCATTCGATCCAGCCCTCCACTAGAGGTTTCGGATCATTAAATAACACCAGGAGAGAACAAGTCTTATTAGCTCGACTTCGCATTGGACATACCAGATTCACCCACAAATATCTCTTATGTCATGAACCAGTTCCAACATGCATTACATGTGATGTAAATCAGACAGTGTTGCACATTTTATGCAACTGCCCAAATTTTAATCTAATTCGTTATAAATATTTTAATAATTTTAACCCATCTTTGAAGGAGTTGCTGGGGGAGCCACCCCATCGCAATTTGTACTCCTTCTTCCACGAGATTGGATTCTCCTTTTTAATTTAGTGTTTGTTTCGTCCTTTCCTTATTTTTCGAGATATTGTTTCATATACTTACTTTTACTCTTTTAGCTTATACTTAAATAAAAAATAAATAATATATAACAAAAAATCGTTTGGCGCAGTATAGCCCTCAAGGACTCTTGCGCCATTAAAAAATAAGCAAACCAACCGACCAAAAAATCGTTTGGCGCAGTATAGCCCTCAAGAGCTCTTGCGCCATAAAAAATAAACAAACCAACAAACCAACCAAAATAACTTTGTGGCAAAGGGGGGAAGGGGCTTAAGAATGTGACATTATATATGTACATCCCCTTAGAAGATGCTGACTTTCAATTTCATCGTGTATTCGTATCGTGGTTTGGTTTCAGATTTCGTTTTCTTTTACCACCTTTCGTTGATTTTTAACTTTTCACCATCGAGTTTGCTGTAATGAGCTGCCAGTTCTAAAGCTCTGTATTGCATAATAAGGAAACCCTTTATGTGTTGATGCCCTTATTCTGTTCTTTTTGTTTTCTGATTTGTCAGAAGTTTCGGTTTGGTTCTACTGTATGATCTAATTTCAATGCTAATTGATGTTGAGGTCTTAATGTTGAAATTCAAGAAAAAATGATCTATGATACCTTATCTTGTGTCGATAGGTTTTATAACTGTGTATAACATATATTTAATGCTCAAAAGTTTACTTTTCACTTAAAAGTTACATTGCCTCTTTTTTTTTTTAAATGGGGCATTTAACATAAAATGAAAATGATTATTTTTTTGAAAAAAAATTCTGTTCTGTTTCATTCAAATAATCATGCTTTTAATTCTGTCCCTCTCCCCCCCCCCCTCCAGTTCTTATATTATCAAAATTAAAAACCAAATTATGGCTCAATGTTTCTGATTATGAGCTCAAAAATAATTTCAAGAAAAGATCATCATTACCCTTATCAACTTAATATAAATAAATAAAAAGGCAAATTGAGAACCAGAAACTGGTATTGGATTGTAAACTACTAACCAAGCTGGTCTTATTCATGCAATCTGTATGCATATCTGCCAGACAGCCTGGTTATACCACCCAGAGGCTGCTGTTTTGTCCTTGTTATGAACTCATCAGTTTGGAACAGTCAATAACCATGCTGGAGGCAAATATTCTCTTATTGATGCTCAGGGTACCAACAGACTGGCAGTTAAATTAAATTTAGAAAACCAGCGAGAAACCCCACTAATGGTGTTCTTGGGTATTAAGGAGTAAGTTAATGCCTTAAGTCAGAGCTAAGGCAGAACTAAAGTTAAACCTCTTGTTAAACCGTCCCTCTAAAAACAACCACAGTCGTAATTCGCCAAGAAAGATTATTTAAAAAAAGTTGTGTTAGAAATGTAATACAAATTCTCTCATTAAATTGCCACCCCGCTGTCCAAGACTGGACAACACCACAGTGTTGTTTTACCACAGTGTTTGTCCCAGTTATCTCTGGATGAGATAACTGGGCTATTGGTATATTGCATGTAGCACTCTTTCGAGATTTTTTTTATGAAAGCTGCTGAAGGATTTCATGAACATATATTAATAAACATATTATATATACATTTAATTGAAAGTAACTTGCCTTTGTATTGTAATTGTCCATTTAGCAGTGCATCCTGTATGCTTTGAATGACCATCCCCAGAAACTCTTCTGTCTGTCTTATGCACACAGCGATAGCTGATTTTATATTTATTCAATCCCTCTGGTTTTGAAACACGCCACGTACTTTTTGTATCTTCACTGTATTGCTGTAACCAGTTCTGTGTATAAAATAAACAAGCACATTTAAGTTAAATCTGTATAAGCCATTCAAAAGAGAAATTAATTCAATTTCTATTGAAACACAAATACAATCTAATAAATCTTTAACCTAAAAGGACCCAACATAGCAATTAAGTAAAGAACATGTAAGTACTGGTGAAAAAAACAACAAAACTTAACGAACAAACTAAAGAGAAAATTAATTTTAAAAAATGCTGCAAAACATGTGTAAATAAAACTAAGGTTGAATGTGTTCCCCCCTCCCCCCAAAAGGAAGCGATCACACCCCCATCACCAAAAAAAAAAAAAAAAAAAAACATTGGCATATATATATATATATATATATATATATATATATATATATATATATATATATATATATATATATATGTATGTGTGTGTGAGTGGTGTGTTTTGCAAAAATAAATAAATAAATAAAAAAACTAGAAAGCCTAGTGGAGTACTTTTGTAAAAGAGCTGTTCTGACATACATTTTCACACTATATATATGTACTCTCCTCCCCCACCCCCCGAATACTGCATATAATGTTATCTAATTGATATAGTTGTATCAATTAGACGTTGATTAAATTATTAACTACAGCGTAAGACCTATAGGCACATGGATTGTCAAATTTTTTTAAAAGTCCAACAATTTAAATCGGCTGTTCTGTCCCTTTAATAACATTTTTTTTCGGGATTATCCGCAATTAAATTAAGAAAAAAAAATTTAAAACTTACATTTGCAGCATTTTCTTCAGTGATTTCTTTTACTCTGAAAGTTAAATTTTCATTTTGATCGTTTGTAATATTAATATTTGAATAAGTAAAGCCGGACAAGAAAGTGCAAGTTATGATTTTAACCACTATAATTTTAACACATTAATGTTTGCATAGGAAAGTTTTAGTGCTGCCATCTAGTGTAGTATACAAAAATGAACAAACACCAGAAGAATACTGCTGCCATCTGTTAGTAACAATTCGTTCTTCATTTGTATATTACTGTTTGACCATGGATTGTATGGAATTGGCAAACATCCAGCTAAGGCGACTCCATCTGAATGAGGGGAAAAATAAAAATTTTATGCGAGTATTCCGTTCATTTGAATGAGACTCTGCTTAATTTAGAGGCTAACATACATATGCAATATCTGACATCCCTGTAAACTAATAGATGCTTCTATTTCCGCGTGTAAACCGGATGTTTGCCTTTCCATACAATCCGTGGTTAGACAGTATTTTCATTAATATTTTAGTGCCGGTTTAAGTTTTAAAGCAATGTTAGTCTCAATCAACAACAATTAAAGCTGCATTTGACGTAATCTAACCATTTTACTCCGCTGAACTTTCAGAATGTCAAATTACCTATTAAAAATCTCTCTGTATGAAAAAAAAAAAAAGAGAGAGAGAGAGAGAGAGAGCATAATATAGAGCAAAAATATAGAGATATGCAAACTTCAAACTTGTGTGTCCGGAGTAAACTCATCGAACCGATTCTATTGGTATTTAATGAGTTTGTCATTGTTAGTGCTGGGAAGGTTTATAGGCCGTTTCGAAATATAAAAAAATGCTGAATATATATATATATATAAACATATGTTACCGTTAAAGTGGGTAATATGTTATTAATTTGGCACTTTACCTAGTTATTCTATGAAATAACTAGGTATTCTATAAATTAACTGATGAGAGCCAGTTAAAGTGTAAAATAAACAAATTATCTAAAATGAAATTACTATATATATATATATATATATATATAGGTATTCTATAAATAAACAAATGATAGACAGTTAAAATGAAAAAGAAGCAATTTATCTAATATATGCAGCGTATAAACGGTATTTATGGAAACGTACCATAAAATCATTGTTACAACAAGGATTACGAGAATGACTCTTGGAATTACAAAGAGCATTATTTCTAAATCAAAAACATTTTTTGGCACACTGGGTTTTACACGAACATTTTTTTAATCCCTGATTAATACCTAATATGATATAAATTATTTTACACTTTAACGGTAACACACACACACAGACACACACACACACATATATATATATATATATATATATATATATATATATATATATATATATATATATATATATATATATATATATATATAATGAATGTTTGTCTGTATGTCATCCATGAACTCAAAAACTACCCGGCAGATTTGGCTGAAACTTTCACCGTTTGTTATTTTTGGTACTGGGAATGTTTATAGACTAGTTCGAAAAAAATCCGATCGATAGTTCCCTTTTTATTCCAATTTAAGTCACAATCCATTGGATAAATACGAATAAAATTATCGGCTGCAGAAATTAATTCGCGTGAAAGATCTCATTGATAAGAAGTTAGCTGTTGCCATTTTTCTTGAGTTTGAACAAATAAATTCTTTCTTTATCGTTTTATGGCTTTTCATGCAACGGGGGGATTTAAAACTTTTTCTATTTGATTTTTTAGCGATTGATTGATCTTGCAAACTGCGTGAGTACAAAATTCACTTGATACCTGGACCGATTATTATGAAAATTGCTATATATATGTATTTTTCCACGGAGAAGGTGCATAATATGCTCATTGAAGCCACTCGCCACCAGGTGGCACTGCAGAGTAGCAACTTCTGCCCCGTTCAACCAATTGTCATGAAAATCAGTATAATGATGTATTTTTTTGTTGGTGTAGCAACGCGCGTCAGGTACAGCTAGTATGTATGTATGTATATATATATATTATTCAATATTTAGTTTTAGGACTCAAAAAAATAGATTTTTCTACTCGAAATAATCATTTTATCGTCTCGATTTTAGTTTCATTACAAAACGCGGAAAAATACCCCTATGAACATGTTCTACCAACGGTGTAAAAGAACAGGGGTATCTCATTGACGAGGGAAGATATTACAAGGATTTTAAGCATGGGAAATCATCAGTTTTGAACCTGGCATTTGGATGGTTGCATTTTTGCTCAAATACGAAAAAAATGAAATGCTTCAACTTTTTTTAGTCTTCTCTGAAAAAGGGAATTTAAGAAGTTCCCCTTTTTATCTTTCTTTATTATCAAATCATGGTTTTTTAAAAAAATTATTTAACATCTATTTATTTGTTTGTACACAACCCAGAGAAGTTCGCAAAAAAAAAAAATTTTTTAAATGCATAATTGAAATTTTCATTTACTATTTTATTTAATGTAATCGAGACCTACAATTTATGGTTTTAACGTTATTTAAGTATAGCCTAAGCTGATGCAGATTTTCGATTTTGAATTCGACATTTGAAATCGTCTACGCCAGATATTGCATTTTTTATGCAGTGAATTTAGCTGAATACTTGTCATATTGTTGTCACTTCTGCTCAAATGTGGAAAAATAAAACTGTTCTACTGTTTTTAGGCTTCTTCCATAATGAGGGATTAAAAAATTTCCTCTTTTGATTATTTTTTGCCACATAAAATCTTTTTTTTTAACCTAGCAACGGTCGCCAAAAAAAAAAAAAAAAATTAAATTCGAAATTTCGTCATTGTTGTACCTTAAACATTAAAAGTCTTAAACATCCATCTATGTCATTGTCATTACTATTCCTGGTGACCAACATAAAACTGAGTATCGAACCAGGAATCTTTAGATTTCTTATTTTCCAGGCTACTTGTCCCCCCCGTGTCCGTTTACCTTGTCGTGGTGGGGGGGGCTTGCGGTGTGGTGAGTTCGGGGCGAGCTCTTGGGAGGAGTCGTGAACCCCCAGTTGCTCAAACAGAATATTGGCGGGAGGGGATTTTTTTCCCTTCCTTCCCTCATCACACTTGCCAAATTCGGACGAAAACCCCTAAGCCAAGGTGTGTCAACCGTGCCGATGGCTGCGTGGTACCGGGGGTAGTCGGTGCTTCAAACGGGAGTCTTCAGGGATAGCAGGCGAACCCTGTCGTACGCAGCCTTACCTCTGTGTAGGGGGGCTACACAGGGGCTAGACCCCACTTTTCCCCCTAGTTCCCAGGTTTATTTATGGATGATAATATAAATAACCCTTCTCCCCCCTGCGGGGAGCGTCAGAACGTTTTGTCGAGCACAGCTAAGTTTTTTCTTATTAAACGCAACGATCCAAACCTCAATTTAAGCAAAGTTTCCCCCTTTTTGATAAATAAAGCGCTCACTCATTTAATAGGAGAATATCAATCCGTTAAAAAACTACGCAGCGGTGAACTTCTAGTTGAAATTAAAGATACAAAACAAATTAAATCTATAATGGCAATCACACAAATTGGTTCATATCTTGTTACAACTTCAGAACATAAAACTCTTAATTTTTCACGGGGAATAATTTCCGAACCTGACCTTCTCTTTACACCCGAGGAGGAAATCTTGGAGGGAATGAAGGATCAAAACGTACATTCAGTCAGAAGGATCACCATCAAACGGAACGGCGAAATAATAAACACCAAACATGTCATTCTGACATTCAATACACCTGTCCTCCCGCAACGTGTTAAAGCCGGCTATCTCTCTTGCCCAGTTCGCCCCTATATTCCAAATCCGCTCCGGTGTTTCAAATGCCAGCGGTTTGGACATTCGAAGTTTGCGTGCCGTGGTACTGACACCTGTGCCAGGTGCGCAGAGCCCGGACACGACAGTAATACATGTAACAAGACCTACAAATGCGCAAACTGCAAAGGGGACCATCCTTCATACTCCAGATCATGCTCAAAATGGCTCACAGAAAAAGAAATTCAGATAATTAAAACAACACAAAAAATATCTTATCCAGATGCAAGAAAACTAGTTGAATCCCGCACACCAACAACAGGTGTTTCATATGCTTCAGCCGTTAAGAAGGTACTGAAGTCTGTATGCACACAAACAAATACCCAAACAGATGCTTCTACTAATGCCAAAACTGTAAACACAACCAAATCAAATAAACAAAATTATAGCCCCAAATCTTCTTTTAAGGAAACTAATCAAAATCAAAAACAAATACAAAAAACAAATACTGTATCTGTTACTGTTAATGAAAAGAAACCACTCACACAGAATTTGAAAAAACTTAGTGAAAAAAAGAAAAATATTCAAACGCGCGCAAAAATCGGGGTAGCCTCTAAACAGAGACCCCCAAAACTTTATAATTTTAAAAAAGAGGACTTTTTACTCTCTAGTAAGAAAGTAAAATTAACCAAGTCCCAAATTGAAAAATTCCAACAACCTCCTCCCCAGGAGGAGGACGAGGATGTAGATTTTGAAGATCTTCCGACATCCGACGATGAAGGGTGGACGGACCATCCTCCTTCATGAGCTGCTTTTTCTTCTTCTGGCCGTTTCTCCTTCCTTTTCTCTTCATGGCCCTGAGCATTCTTTCTTGGAATTGTCAGAGTTACTCGCATAATGTCACAGACATCAAAGATCTTGTCGAATATCACCAACCGGCCATATTTTGTCTGCAAGAAACTTTTCTGTCCCCTGCTGATAGACCGAGGTTGAAAGGTTTTGACATATACCGCAAGGACTGCTTGTCAGGAGACCGTCGTTGTGGAGGAGTGGCATTGCTGATCAACAATGATTATGCATCTAGCCAACTCAATATCAACACATCCCTACAAGCAGTAGCTGCGCGCGTTCACCTTCACTCGCTGTTCACAGTTTGTTCTGTGTATATCCCACCTTCTTATGACTTAAGAAGCGTGGAGGTGCAGACACTGGTTGATCAACTTCCTCCCCCATTTGTCATCTTGGGGGATTTCAATGGCCATAATCCTCTCTGGGGGAGTCCAGACTCCAACAGTAGAGGTTTAACAATAGAAAATTTTATTGAAGACAATGATCTTTGCATCCTTAATAACGGTGAAAACACTTATTTTCATCTTTCTACCCAATCTTACCATGCCATCGATCTCGTAATATGCTCACCTTCTTTTCTGCCACGTTGGGATTTTCAGGTGGAGGGTGGTCTCTACTCCAGTGGCCACTTTCCGATCAGGATAACCTCTACTGGACGCTGCGGCCATCAGCAGCATCAGCAAGCTAGACTTCGCATTGATCGAGCTGATTGGGCAGCATTTACCCAGTTGGCAGAAATTAAATCAGAAGACGTAACTGATATTGATATCGATGTAGCGGTAAAGCGAGTAACCGACATTATCCTAAACGCAGCTAACGCTGCCATACCAAAAACCACTAAAGGCAGGATCAAGTTTCCTAAGCCTTGGTGGAACCTCTATTGTCAGGAGGCTCATAAGAAGCAAAAAAAGGCATGGAATACGTTTCGTCGTTATCCAACCACACAAAATCTCGTGGCACTTAAACGAGCTCGTGCTGAAGCTCGAAGGATTCGACGGAAGAGCCAGCGGGACTCGTGGCAGACCTATGTCAGCACAATCACGACGTCCACCCCATCAAAGACCGTATGGGGTAAAATAAAAAAAATCGTTGGCAACTATAATATATCTTGTGCACCCATTCTGAAGAATAACGGTCGTATTTTATCCGATCACAAAGAGGTGGCTGACTACATGGGGACTTATTTGGCAGAAGTCTCCAGTGCAAATAACTATTGCTCAAAATTTTTAACCATCAAATCACGCAAAGAACAAAAAGTTCTAGATTTTAATTCAAACATTTTTAATCAATACAACACAAAATTCACCCTTCAAGAACTGAATGCTGCCTTACAAAAATCAAAAAACACATCCCCAGGTCCAGATGAAATTCACAATAGTATGTTAAAACATCTAAGCAGGTCCTCTTTAGAACATATTCTGCATCTTTTCAATAGAATTTATTCGGAACACAGATTCCCAAAATCCTGGTGTCAAGCAACAGTAATTCCTATCCTTAAGCCCAATAAACCATCTGAAAAACCTGAGAGCTATAGACCTATAGCTCTCACTAGCTGCCTATGTAAAATAATGGAACGGATGGTCAACTCCAGGCTGATATACATTTTGGAGTCGCATCATCTGCTATCTCCATATCAAAGTGGATTCAGGCGTGGTAGATGCACAATAGACAACCTATTGCTTCTCGAAACATCAATAAGAGAAGCATTTCTCAAACGAAAACATCTCGTGAGCGTATTTTTTGACATTGAAAAAGCATATGACCGTACCTGGAGATATGGGATCCTCAAAACCCTTCACGAGTATGGGTTACGAGGTAATCTACCCATCTTTCTCTCTAATTTTCTAAGAGACCGAATTTTTCGCGTACGTGTCAAGTCTGTTCTTTCAGATGCATTTATTCAAGAAGAAGGAGTTCCCCAGGGAAGCGTACTAAGCGTAACTCTTTTTGTAATTGCAATCAACAGCTTAATCGAACAACTGCCTCCCGCTGTCAAAGGTACCATGTTCGTTGATGACTTTCAAATATCTTTCTCTTCATCGAGCATGAGTATCATTGAAAGGCAACTTCAAATGGCTATTAATAAAGTAACACAATGGGCGGAGGAAAATGGCTTTACTTTCTCTGTTCAAAAAACTTTCTGTATCCACTTCTGCCGTAAAAGAGGTTTTCATCCTGATCCAACACTTCTCCTTAACAATCAACCAATAGCTGTAAAAGATCAAGGAAAATTCCTCGGTCTTATACTTGATAACAAACTCAAATTTATACCGCATATACAAGAGTTAAAAAAGAAATGTTTACTAAAATTAAATATCCTTAAAGTCTTATCGAACACTTCCTGGGGTGCTGATACAGAGTCTCTCTTAAGAATCTACAGGGCTCTAATACGCTCAAAACTTGATTATGGATGCCAAATTTATGGCTCCACGGCAAAAAGCTATCTGAAAGTTCTAGATCCAATCCACAATCAGGCACTGCGCATCTGCACAGGAGCTTTCCGAACCTCACCTATTAACAGTCTTCATATTCTTGCTCATGAACAATCTTTAAACAATAGACGCCTCAATTTTTCATTGAACTTCTACTTCAAAATAAAACCTTATACTGATCACCCTTTACACCTTCATATTTTTAATCCATCTAATGTTATCTTATTTCTTCATCGTCCTTCTGCAACCCCAACATTCGGGATCCGAATGCGCCGGGTGCTTTCAGATTTGCAACTGTCAGATTTTAATACTCTCAATACAATAAAACTGATTGAACCATGGTGTGAAGTAGTTCCATCTACCATCAATGACCTCGCTAAATTCTCTAAAGAGACTACCTCCAATACAGCCTACCAACAAATATTTTATGATACAAAATGCAAATATTCTGATTATCATGACATTTTCACTGACGGATCAAAAGCAAACGATCACGTCGGCTTTGCTACAATAATAAATGGTCAAGTTACCGCTGAACAATCACACCCATCTTGCTCTGTTTTTACAGCAGAAATAAAAGCCATATTGATATCTCTACAATCAATAACCCAATCCGCTCACAAAAAGTGGGTGATATACACTGACTCAAAGAGTTCAGTGGAAGCAATCACCCACTGCAACAATAACAGCCATCACATAGTCATTCAGTCTTATCATTTATACAAAAGTCTTACACAAAATAATTTTCATGTACTCTTTTGCTGGATCCCTGGTCACGTAGGCATTGCCGGCAATGAAGCCGCTGATTCAGCTGCCAAAGACGCAAATATCCTAGTTGATGACAGTGTCCCTTTAGTTGACATTAAAAACGCAATATCTGAATGTCTTAACACGCATTGGCAACGGACCTGGAATCTCGAAACACAAAACAAATTACATTCGATCCAGCCATCGACTAAAGGTTTCAAATCATTACAACTTACCAGGAGAGAACAAGTTTCGTTAACTCGTCTTCGCATCGGCCATACCAGGTTCACCCATAAATACCTCTTATGCCGAGAACCAGCTCCGATTTGTATTAGATGTAAAGTCAACCAGACAGTGTTGCATATCTTATGCAACTGCCCAAATTTTAACCAAATACGTTTTAAATATTTTAATAATTTTAATCCATCTCTGAAAGAGTTGCTGGGGGACCCACCCCATCCCAATATATACTCCTTCCTCCGGGAGATTGGCTTCTCCTTTTTAATTTAGTGGTTGTTTCAAACCCTTTCATAAAGTTTTTAATGTTTACAGGTTTTTTATTACTTGTTTTAAACTACTGTTGTTTATACCTTTTTCTCCAAAACATTTTTACTTTTATCATACCCTGATTTTTTATTTATGTATAAATTTTAAACTAAAAAATCGTTTGGCGCAGTATAGCCCTCAAGGGCTCTTGCGCCATTAAAAATAAGTAAACCAAACCAAACCAAACCAGGCTACTTGTTTGGCTAGGTTGCATAGCTATAAGTCGTCAATTAGCGGATGTATTAATTAAAAACCTCTTTTTCTTCCCGCTCCGATCTTCCGTCCTAAATCTGGTACAGTGAAACCTGTGTAAGTTGACCACTTGCGGTGCAGTCCTTTGGTGGTCAACTTAGACAGGTGGTCAACTTATGGAGGGAGTAATGTTTTTTTTTTTTTTTTTTTGGCATTTCTTGTACCATGTATTCATTTTTTTAATGATTGACACTTACTCTTTCTGTTTAACTCACTTTCATTGTTTAGCATTACTTTGGAACAATATTTTAAAATGTTATTCAAATATTTTTAGAGATTATTTTCTCAGAATGACGTATAATGTGTCATGCAAATTTAAAATTTCAGTAAATTGATCAAAAAAAAAAAAAAAAAAACTTATTGTTTTTGAAAAGTTACTCATTTGATATTAATAGTTCCTAAAAATTCATAGCTTCTCAAATTGCAAATTTTTCTCATATACATTTATAACTCCATGATGATCTACTTTTCAACAAAATAACTCCTTATTGAATTTGGCGCACTTACTAGACACTAGTTTTAGAATATTACTTGATGATTGGTTCTATTAGGTTTTTTGGCGCTAGATCCTTTATAGGCGCCAAACGATTGTTAAAAAGTAGAAAAGGGTGACAGAAAAATGATATTTATTAAAGAGCAAAGATTATAAAACTTCTAGAATTTTGAGAAAATTGTCGAAATAAACCCATAAACTACGTTTAAAATTTTGAAATAACTTGGTTTCAATTTGTCTTCTCATGCTGCTAATGAGTACCCCCAAGAAAACGAAATCATACTGGACGAACTTAGGACCGACGAGAGACCATGTCAATCTAACGGAAACTAGGACCAAACTGACAACAAACCAATCCGGAGACCAAACTGACAAGGAGCCCGACTTTGCTCTCGCCAGCCGTGAATGATCTAATACTATTGTTTGCCAAAAAGGGGAGGGGGCAGGGGGAGTTGAAAAAATTTTATGTATCTCAAATTTAATGTCAACTCTCATCAGAAACTAAAGTTTTAATCGAATAAAAAAGAAAAGTAAATATTTGAATCATTTGTTACGGCGACCATTTGATCTAAAGATACCCTAAATAAAATTCTAACTGCGGTTGTCATACAGTAACTTCATTGTTAAAAAAATCTAGTAATTAGAAATATGACAACTGAGCTATTACAGTTCTCATAATATCGACTCATAACGTAAGAGTCAATATACCGCGTACAGCAATAAAAGACAATGGGCTTTCCAAATATTGACATAGGTCAAAGTCACAGTTAAGAGGTCGTTAGTTTCCTCCAAATCTTAAAGTCCGAAGAGCTAGAAATAGCAAGACTTGTCAGTATCCAGAAAGTTCCATTTTAGACGATTTCGCGCGGATTCTTTTCTTTTCCCTCTACTTCTGATAGGGACTTTGTTTGAACAACTGTTTCCACATCAGTTGAGCTAATGTTTTCCCAATTGTGCATGACGTAGCTGGGGTTTTCCGTGAGAAAGTTTCATTACAACTGCGATTACGAAGTGTAATGAACTGATACTATTTTGAAAAGATAGCAATTGTTTATTTTAAATTTTGGGCGAAGTAAAATAAGTGCTTCCAAGAACTAACATTAGACAAAACGGTTGCATTTGAACTAAAATGCAAAATATTTCTCCTTAACCCTGTTCAAACCCCTCATTTCAATATCTTCAAAGGGGGAGGGCAAGAATGTTTACTCAACGTAAACTTTAGCGGAAAACAGTAAAAACCAAGCCCCCTTATGTGTAAAATCATCAATTTTTCAAAATTAGGGGGGGGGAATGGGGCTTTTTTTTACTCTCCAAGGTCCCCCCAGTGGTTAACCATTTGGATGGGATCAGGAAGACAGCTCTGATTTTTTGATCCAGATCAGAAGCCGAGCAATCCCTGGTTCAGCACCCCCCAGAGTTGGAGGACTTTGACCACGAGCATATTTAACGTCCCCCAGTCACCATCGTTGAAGACTGGAATTTCGATCGACTAGGATCGAAACCGGAACCCTCCGGTCACAAGTATGATGCCGGGGAATGGGGCAATTGCCTTACCCCCCCCCCCCAAACCCAGAGATGATGAGCCTAACTTTTTCATAACCTTTTAAATGCTATTATACAGCAAATGGAGGCGACATAGTTGACAGAGACTGAGATTGGTGCTCACAGGCCTTGATCCCATCAGACGCAGTTCCCCATTTTGGAAAAATGTATCATTTTGCATTTTAAGCTAGGGAGCAAAACTTCCCCTCTTAAATTATACTGAGGCTTTTGCAAGTTTCTGCAAGCAATAAAATATCATTTATATCTTACTTATATAGTTTTACGAATTAAGTTTCTGATGTTATAACTAAAATTGAAAATTCTTTAACTATGCAATATCGGTTTATTACTTCTTATTCTGATTTAAAATGCTGACATTTCTTTTCAATCATTTTTTACATTTGCTAATTCGAGGAAGAAAGATTTAAGGTTTATACAGTTTGCGGTTTGTTGTCTGATTTATTATTGATTGAATGTTATTATATCAATGTTACATTCACTAATAACCGAGCTGTTCCAATGAATGTTAATTCCACGTAAAAAAACAATCGTTTTTGAAGTTCACATATCATAAAGTAAAGTTACTCTATACTTTGGGCCCGATGAAGGAAAAAAGTTCAACTCACATTGGTAGACGAAATAGAGCCGCTATATAAGTTGCCTCCTCACGAAATTTCTATGACGTAAATGGCGTCATGAATTGGAAGCATTTGACGACAACTTTGAAATATTTTGAAAAGTTTGAAGCAAAAAATATTGCAAAAAATTCAGTGACTAGCGTACATAAACACATGAAACCATGTTTTTGCTTTCTTTTACACTTTTCTCGAAAAAATACAGTTGTTGTTGTAAAAACTGCTAACCAACTGCTAGTTGTATTGCTAAATTTTTAAATTTTGAAACCTGATAAAATATGCAGAGAGAGAAAAAAAAACATACCCATCATAGAAGTTAACTGGAAATATACAGGCAAATCAAATGTCCTTTTAATTTTCTGACGCAGATAAAGTAGTGCGAGCACCGCTAGTATGAAAATAAGATATTTGTTTGTGTGTCAGTTCAGGGTTAGAAATAATTATATACGCTGTTGTAAGTTATGTTAGGTATATAGCGGTGCATTAATGTTGAAACAGTACAAGGTTATTTCACATGGAGTAGTCTCTAAAGAGAAAGTTAGATAAATAGGGAGAGAGGTATATGGCTAGATTCAGAGACAGATATAGAGTGTTGGATAGAAACAGAAAATGTTTTCTTGAAATTAATAGAGGGTGTAGATTGATTAATATAGAGAGATAGACAAACATAGAGAAAGATGGACACGGATACAGATTAGTGATGTTCCGGATATCCGTATCCGTGGATATCCGAAGGAAAATAAAGATCTGTATCCGTATCCGTTACTTTTTTGACGGATCTTAAACGGATCTTTTCTATTCTAAAAATTCTTAAATACTTGAATAAAAGACTTAAATTCCGTTTAAATTAGGTTTTATTCGCTATATAAATCATAAGGTATCGTTTCAGAAGCCAATTAGTACCTCCCGTCGTGAAAAGGAAGGGGTAATAAGTTTTAAAAGTGTGTATCTGTGTGTCAATTTGTGGCATCGTAGCTCTTAAACAGGTGAACCGATTTGGATAGTTCTTTTTTCGTTCAAAAACTGTCTTTATCGAAAGTGTTCTTAACTTGGCCTCGATTTTGTAGATTTTTAACAACCGGAGATATTGATTAAAAACCGACTTAACGTTTTTCACAATTAAGGTAGTAAAAACTTACCCGTGCATTAAAAATATGGGCGCTAATTCATAGAACGAAGTTTTCTGCGTTTGATATTAGTTTGGAACTTCCAAGTTATACAGTAGGATCTACTATAATCTTGTTAAGTAAATTTTAAATGCAATTCTGAGCCTTTTTCACGCGTGATTGGTAGCGATTTCATAGTCGAAAGATAAGGAGAAAAAGCTCAATGATTTAATATTTTTATCTGCTGTTACTTCATATTTTTTAACAATGTGTGTTCTGACCGGCGAAATTCATCTTCATATGAGGTTCTTTTTTATGATGTTTAACTTAATATTACTTTTTGTTATTGATTTGGGGTTTCTGTTATTCTTCATTTTGGTTTTTCTCGGAACCTTCAAAAAAAGTGAGACTAAATACTCTATTTACTGATTGTAAAGGTGTTCCTGACTCTGTTATATCGTCGGTCGGAGTAAGTTGGGTGGATTGGGTCAGCACTGCATTTATGCTGAAATAAAATGCGAAAAATTATTTCTAGCCTATCTAGTAGCAGCTTATTACCACTCTTGCTCCTGTATCCTGCATCTACCGATCAAGCTAGAAATAATTTTTCACATTCTATTTAAGCATTAATGCAGCGCTAAATCAATTCCTTCCAGCTCTCCCTCAATTTTTACGGAGATTTCTTGAAAGAGTAATCTTGACTATATTTTCGCCGTAGATGACATTTTTTGAAGACACAGTGCCATTATTCTGACGGGAATACCCTTCCGTAACAAGCTTTACATTTGGATAGTTGAATTGGGTATTTTTTTAGATCCGTATCCGCGGATCTTGGCACTAATGATCCGTATTCCGTATCCGTATTCGCGGATCTACTTTTTTAACGATCCGGCACATCACTAATACAGATATAGTTACTGGTTGATACAGTGATAGATAGAAACAATAGATGCACACAAATATAGATATTGATTGAAATAACTTTTATACCGTCGCCAATTGTATTTAATTTGCTGCATAAATATAGTTGCGTAAATGGCGAATTGCTCAGAAAAGCGAACCGTTTGGCCACCGAAGGCGGCTAGTAATAAAAATAAATTAAACTAACTTCCTATAGTAATTTTGTGTGTAAGAATGAATGATAAACAAAAGCTGTTTATTTTTTACGGGCAGTCCATTTCGTAATGAAAGTTTTGTCACTGAGTCCTTTACAAGTTTAGAATAAAATGTTTATATTTTTAGCCAAAGCGTAAGCTCTTATTTGCATAATGATTGTTCAATCAAAACAGCTTTAGCACGTTATCGCAAAACGAACGCCAGCCCTTTATGACTGTTTAGATTTCACTCGATACTTGAAATAGTATCAGTCCGCCAGAATTTTCCCTCAAACATTACAGTTCTCGGCACAAAATAGTTTACACTCCTTTAATGGAGTGACGCAACATCTAAATATTTCTTCAATTAAATCTACAAAATAATAAATACATAATATTGACTACTCAGGAAATACAATAGAGCAACCTGCTACAAAGTGTGCTTCCTACAGCGAATGTCTCCCTATATCGAAACTTTGAAAGTCTATGTACACGGTGGTATTAATAGCACGGATGTCAATCGGGGCGGTAATTTGTAGTGTCACCCCTCCTCAATGTAAATAACTGAATAAATAAGTAAAATAAGTAGTTTTGTGTGAGGAACACATACATACACAAATGAACCTCCAATTTTATACATAGGGTAATTTTTTAAGCAGAAAAATCTTTCAACTTGGACGGTTAGAAATCTGATGTTTTGGCGAACCGGTGTCGGTTTACCGGACCACATGCTGGAATACCTGATGAAAGAACCAGTAAAATTTGCTCGTTGTCGGATGTTTCAAAATGGTTCTTAAGTCTTTTTGAGCAATAACGATTGCTTATTGTTCTCATTTGACAGTCCTTGACGTTACTGTTCCTTTTTCAGTTTGGACCAGGGCTGCAGCACCCATTGAGCTGTAACACTAAGAGGAGAGCGAACTAATCAGTCCGTTTTTTGCCCAAGCGAGTATGGCAAAAGAATCGCACTTTTAACATTTAAACTCAAGTTTTATCATGTAAAGTCTTTTGCCATGCAATTTTCAAATCCTTAATGTGTTCAAATCGTTGTGGCAAAAGAACCGGTCTTTTGCCATTAAACAAGATGTTTTATAATGCAATTGGTTTTGCCAAACTCGCTCGAAATTCAGACCGTGATCCTCAGTGTAGAAGAAGGGGAAGTTCTCTCTCCTCTTAGTGTTATAGCTCAATGGCAGCACCACCGTCCACCGGCGCGGCGGCGGCACGGCTGGTCCTGAGCACTGTCTACCGGAATCCACTTTTACTGGGCGGTGGCGTCCATGTCCCTCACACGCATGCTCATACACACTCGCCTACGCGCGCACGCCTTTACACACGCCTACGTGCACACACGTAAGCCTACACACACAACTATACACACGTAACCACCCAGGAGGAGGGAATGCTTGGGGGGGGAGCCATTTCTGGAAACAATAACTCTAATCAGTAGGGTCTTGTCGCAACTCGTGATTGCGAAAAACATAATTTAAAGTTTCCGGAATTCAATATAGAGTTATTTTTTTTCTTTCTTTTTTTTATTTCTTTCGCAAAAGTCAATGTTCATTTTAATTTTATAAAAAAGTTATAGTTGTTAATGATTGAATGTAGTATCACTTTCGTGCTCAAGTGGATATCGTATTGGCAAAGAGATGCCATGCATCCCAAATATATGTGTGCAGCATTTTTTTTTTTTCAGTTTTGCAATTAATCCTTCAGTTGTTAATTAGTGTTGAAATGTGTGTTCCTTGAAAAATGTATTCGAAGCTTATATTTGAAAGCTGTGTTTCAATAATTCTCGATTATCTGAACTAATGCACGTAAAACTTAAAAAAAAAAAAAAAAAAAGACATTTTTTCGACCCACGGATCGGCACAGCACAGCTTTTTGGAAAAAAAAAGAAAGTAAAAAATCGCGGACCGAAGTTTTTCCCCTTTCCTCTTTTAGTTTCTATGAAAAAAAAAAACGTTTCGACTCGAGAACCGCTAAAAACTTTTGAATGAAAAAAAAAAAAAATGGGGGAAAGGGGGGTTATAGAGAGGGTTTTTTGTAACAAAGAGAGGGGGTCCAAATTTGTTGAAAAAACAGTGTGACGTCATTTATGGACAGCGCCTCAAGTGATTTTCGCTTTGATCAACTAAAATATAATTCTATGAAACTTTTTCTTATTGGAAACCAATTGCAATGTGTTACGTTGCACCGAAGATGCCTTTGCGGGTCAAGGCTGCGAATCTAAAAAGCAGTGCTCAGTGTTTTTTTTTAAGACTTTTTTTTCTGATGGCAGCTTTTTTTTCTTTTTTCGCACAAGTCATACTAGTATTGATCTGTATTTAATCCAAGAATGTTTTGTTAATTGTCGGTGAACTACAAATAGAGTGAAAATAAAAAGAAAAGAGCAAACATTGCAACATATTTTGCTGAGCGCATCATCAGTGTTGCCTTTTGTCAACAATGAAATCCAGTTTTCGTCAAACATGCAAAACAAAAATCCGACCGATTCCAGGCGAATGTTCTGCGGTCAGATCTTCGATATCGGGGTGGACTTTCAGACGCCCGTTATCAGTCTGATTTCACTGTCGAAGTGAGGAAACCGACCCGAGGAACATAAAACGTTTCTGTAGCAGACGACAATTTTCATACGCTGCCGGACGTGTAACAAAATACAGTGAAGCACCGTTTATATGTTTCTCTTTTATACGTTTTAATCAAATACACGTTTTTTAATTTGGTCCCTGCAGAGTTTTAATACATTTTAATGTATCCTACTATACGCTTTTTTCATTTGTACACTTTTTTCATACAGTCCCTTCAGAAACGTATAAACGGTGCTTCACTGTACTATTCTTTTGCTACTCAGCAACCCTGTGGCACTGCCAGGCCTGTCAGACGAGGAGAACGTTCGATCCGCATTAAACACGCATAACTGTGTAGTGAACTATGTGAATTTTTTACTTAATTGAAATTAGTCCCATCTGGTGAGTCAACACCACAAGAAAGCGTAGCTGCAATGGATCCGATGAAATTGGAAGTGGTAACTGATGAAAGCACTCCTCTCCTCAGAACAGACAACGCAAGATGTTTCTCAGGTAGGCATATTTCACATTATTTCCTCAAGAATGATTCATTTTACTATGAAACAACATCTACAAGCATAAATGTTACCTAAGTAATTCAAAAATACTCCAAGTAATGTTTTAATTTCGGACAACTGACATGAAACCATGTACCATTGAATCACCTAAACGTTCATTTGTTTTAGAGGTCTCCAATCTAAGGCCTGCGGGCAAAAACTGGCCCTCGTGCAGATTTTGCCGGGCCGCAAAAAGCTTGCAAAATAAAAAAAAATCCAATTCTTTAAAAAAAAAAGATAAATTTTCTTTTACGCAATTTTAAGCAAAATTGAGCCCTGAAAATCTCAATAACCACCAGTCAGCGCTTAATTTGAAAAAAAAAAAAAAAAAAAAAAAAATGTTTGTAGGAAGCAGCTCTAACTAAACCATCTGAACTGAATTACATCGTTAGATTGTTGGCCCACTCTAAGACAAATTTACATGATGGCCATCGAGTTTAAAAAAATGGAGACCCCTGGTTTTGGAGACATCAAACAAAATCCAATTAATTTATTCTTTGTCAGATTTTGTACTTGGTGTTGTTTGACATTCAAGTAACGATTTTTTCTGCTTTTCTATTTGTACAAAGTTTAGGAAGTATTGCTTTCAAGAATTTACAAAATTTTCCTCTGAAGTTTCAAATTCAGTTTCTATTTTATGCAATCATGAACAAATTTTGAGTTTTTTATTTTGTGAAGTCTGCCTTTATAGCATTACTAGAAAATCGCCCGTCAAGGTATGACGGGTGAAAAATGCTTCATCATTTGGAACGAAGTAACTGCCCGTTTGATGATATTTTAATAGTTGAAATTTTAACCCTAACCCAGGTGGATGAACCCTAAACTCCAGTAGGTAGCGTTCATTGTTGACCACTTTTCCATTTCTTCATTCTCCTAAAACGACTGTTCTACCAGTAAAACAGTTAGTATACTGGATCCAGTTAAGCCTCTTCAAAATAAAGCATTACCCTGAACGTCAAACATTACCAAAAAACACAATCAAATTATCATGTCGTGGTGCGAGTTTCATTGCTGATGACGTCAGGAGCGTTACTCGATCATTCGCTATTATATAAGGATTGAGTAAAGAAGTTTTATAGTCGTAAAAAATTTCGGTTTACAGATTTCGTCGATAATCATTCTTAGTTATTAAAGAATATGCAACCGAGGAATTGTTCCCATCTGGTTGTCGAAATGAAAATTAAATGTGTGATATATGCTTTTGAAGTCAAGTACATCTCGATAGTCTGAAAAAAATTGTTAATTCCGGTTACTATGATTACACTCATGAAGCAATCTCTGACAACAGATTTTTTTTTAAATGTGTAGCTTAATGTGTTCCAAACTGCAGATAACATTTTTTAACTCAAAAATAACTACATTTTTCTCAAAAGAATTTCTTTAACTCTGTCTTCAGACTACAGATAAGGAAATGTTATTTTTATGGAATTACATTTTCGTCATCTCTAAAATTATCTTTGGCAACAGAAAACAAATTTCAGTTTATATAATTACATTTTTCTCCCCAATTTCACTGACACGAAAATTCCTTCCGCCTGTTTTTCTGTTTCCATCTAATCTTTTAATATATTTAAGGGGGGAGGAAATGTTCAATGTCGGCGAAATTGGGGGTAAACTGTCTTTCCATGTTTTCAAACAAATAAGAATTTTCAATTTAAATAATTACATAAAGTCTGAAATTAATGAACTTCAGACTTTATAGATGACAATTTTTTTTAAAGAATTAAATTTCCCTCATTTGTCTTCAAATATCTTGAGACTCTAAAATAACTTTTTTCGCATCTGTTTTTCGTAAAACTCTTGCTTCATACTAGTAATAACACTTTAAAATTAAAATATTTATTTTTTTCTCATTTGCCTTTCTTTAAATATCTCCAGGCTATACATTTTTAATTTTATTAAGTAAATTTTTTCTCAAGTGTCATTCTTTAACTCTGTATTTACACTAGAGATGCCAACTTTCTTACGTGCCTTTCTTGCATGCTTTTTTTTTTTTAATGTCTTAAGACTACAGATAACAGTTTTTATTTGAAATATTTTCATTTTTACCATGAATCGTTTCTAAAACATCTTTTCCATACATGTTTTCAAACAAATAAGAATTTTTAATTTAAATCATTAGATAAAGTCTGAAGTTAATGAACTTCATACTTTATACATAACAATTTTTTTTAAAGAACTAAATTTCCCTCATCTGTTTTTCGTAAAACTCTGGCTTCATACTAGCGATAACACTTTAAAATTAAAATATTTATTTTTTTCTCATTTGTCTTTCTTTAAATGTCTCCAGCCTATAAATTTTTAATTTAATTAAGTAAATTTTTCTCAAATGTCTGTAGACTACAGGTAACAGCTTTTATTTGAAATATTTTCATTTTTACCATGAATCATTTCTAAAACAACTTTAGATAGCAGTCAATTATAAATTTAAATAATTCCATTTTTATTGAATGTCTTCAAACTATAAATAACCGTTTTTAGTTGGAATACTGACATTTTCCTCATTTGGATTTTGTTAAAATATTTCAGACTATAGGTGACTTATTTTTATTTAAGTAATTAGTTTTCTCAATTGTCCTTAAATATCTTCAGACGGTAAGTTTTTTAATTTCAATTATTTTGATCTACATATCGTTAACTCTACCTTCAGACTGGAGAAAATAATTTCCATCTTAAACCTCTCCATTTTCCTAACGAGTCTTTCCTTTAGTATCTTAAGGTTATAAATAACAATGTTTAATTCAAATTAATGAGATTTATCTCGCCATTAAATGACTACAGATAACAAAGTTTTACTTAAATCATTTCATTTTGCTTATGTGTCTTTCATTAAATATCTCCAGGCTAAGATTTTTTAATTTTTAAAGTCCCATTATTCTTCAACATTTCACAGATTAGGATCATTGTAGAACTATTTTTTTGAGCCAAATGCTTTAAACTATGAAAAAAATACTTTTAGAAGTTATGATTAGGAATTCAATGAAAGAGATTACATTTGAAATTAATAACTTGCCTTTCAATCTGAATTAGAATAATGTGTGAATTTTGATAATATTAAAGCATTCATTCTTTAGAATAGTTGTTAATTTTTTTCTGAAGCAGGTAAGAATTTGGGTTTTACGCTAGACAGCTTTGTATTTCTTTCGTAGTTACTTATATATGCTAAACGGATATTTTAATTTAAGTCAAATGTTTCTTGGTCCATTTAACGTGGGGTTCAAAAATAAAGCTTTGTGTTAACTGAACCTGCAGGTTTAAACAGAGAAATGTTTTCAAACTGAAACTTCTAATTCATTTAATTCAAAAAATTTAACGAAATATTGATTAGCAGATGGCCCAAAACATATGTTTATTTTGAAAACTAAATAAAATAAATAAAGCAAATAAAATAAAGAGCAAAAGAAAACAACATTATATCATAAAATAGTAACACATTATTGATTACGTAAAAAAATATTAAAGTCTTAAAATCAGTTGGGTCTGGTGGGGGAAAGTGGTCAATGGGGTAAAGTGGTCATACGTCAAATAAATGGCTATAGCTTGGAAATGAATGTTTGAATGAATGTGAAAATTTTATTTTAGAGTAAGGCAGTTAGAAACTACATTTTGAATACAATATTTTACAACTGGCAAAATTTTGTTCGGTAAAAAAAAATATTTCGCGTGAACATGAAAATTTTTAAAATCTAAACACCTATTTTGACATCCTTGGGAAATTTTGTTTGTTAGAATTAGGAACAGATTGACTGTACAGGAAGCTTCCTACATGTCTCAAGAACTCTTACTCATTAGCAGTTAGCTGAATCTATTTTAGATAATTTTTTAGAACAATTTAAGTAAGATGGGGTAAAGTGGTCATAATATTAGGCTTAACGAATATTGTTCTTCTAATGTCACTTCATCTTTAGGTATGAGGCAGATACAAATTAAATATTAATTTTACTTAATATGTATTGTTTTTACAGTAAACGGGGTTAAATATACGAGTATATGCGTATATATGCGCATATATACTCGTGTAGACATGTACATAGACGTATTCACGTAAATGCGCCAATAAATACGTATATGGGTATCTGCAAGTATTTTTTATCAATACAGCCATACATTCTACTATACACGTATATGCTCGCTTATACTCGTAAACACGTATATATAAGAACACTTACGTACTTAGGTAGACACGTCTATACGCATACGTACTCGAGTAGACACTTACATACAAGCATATGATATAAAAGTATACAGGGTGAGCTTACATTCTTGAGCAAATTATTAAAAGGTGTTAGAGGAGAGGATAAGAAGTAGGAATCAATAAGGAACATGTGGTCACAAACACAATGCTGACGCGCTACATGCACGCAAAGTCAGAAATTGATGGATGCAAAAGGAGTCAAAAAAAAAAAAAAAAAAATTATATATATATATATATATATATATATATATATATATATATATATATATATATATATATATATATATATATATATATATATATATGTTACACAAATACAATTTTACACAACATTTTAGGACTTAAGAAAGTTTTAAAGCGATTGATGAAATTTGCGGCCTTCAACTGTAATACATGCGTCGCATTCACAGATCTCTCTCTGTTGCAATAACGAGACTTTTGAAAAACTTTCATCAGCCGCTGCGCCTTTGTTGCGATGCGTGTATTAGAGCTACTACAGGCCGTAACTTTTATCAACTGCTCTAAATATTTCTTAAAAACTAAAATGTTAGATAAAATCACCTTTGTGCAACAATTTTGTGCCCTGCTTTGCATCCATCAGTTTCTGGCTTTGTGTGCATGTAGCGCGTCAGTGATTATAACTTCCTTATGATTCTTTGCTTCTTATCCTCCCCTCTCACACCCCTTTGATTTTTGTCCAAGAGCTTAGATTCACTCTGTAAGCCGACATGTATATAAGCGTATATTCTCGTGTATACATACATATACTGGTGTATACACGTACGGCTGTATATACGTCTATACAGCTATATAATCGTATTTACACGTATACATGCGCATATACTCGTGCTTCCATATTATATGTACGTGAGTAGACACGTACCCAAAGACGCACTAGATGTATCCACGAATTAACTCGTGTATACCGTATATGTATGTATGTACACTTACATATGCGTATATACGTCTACTATACACATATATACTCAAGTATGCACGTATTTTCTCGAGATACAAGTGCATACGCGCATATGATGTTCGTTTATACGCATATATACTCGTGACACTTACATATACGTGGCACGTATATACATGTGACACCTACGTACTCATGTAGACACGTATACACTCCTGTAGGTAATCACGTATACACACGTATATACTTGAGTAGGCATATCTAATTTATTATGTATCTACTCATATAGGAACGTGTTTACTCGTGTATAACACGACACGTATATATTCTTGTATACACGCATGTACTCGTGAATATACTTGTAACTATAAAAACAACTGAAATATACAAGTATTAGGGTTCTTTATAATGGTTTTGCATCTATTTTTAACTATGACCACTTTACCCCATGCTATGACCACTTTCCCCCACCCCATGGGGTAAAGTGGTCATAAAAACATAGGGAAAAGAAAGTTCTATAAAACTAATAAAATCAATATTTTTCTTCCTAAAATTTAATGTACCGTGTTCTTTAATAATGCAATGTAAAATATCAACAAAAAAAGTTGAAGTTTTTAAAGAATTTGTTGCATTTATTTTCCACCTAAGTTGAAAACCTACGATTTTATGACCACTTTACCCCACCAGACCTAATGTTTTTGTACAAACTTTTATTCTAATAGTTTTTTTTTTTTTTTGCATGATCCATTGTACCATTTCTTCGAGGTGGTCAAAGAGTCGACACTCTTTACAACTAAACTTTAGCTTTAAAATGGTCGAAGACTAAAGCTCAGATAAACCAAGATTTAAAATATTCTTATTAATAAGTTATGGACGTCAAAAATGATCTATATTTATTCGATTTTTGACAAATTAAAATATTTAGTAGCTACTAATCTCTGAGAAATTATTTCATATTTCACATCATAGTTTCATAGTTATCTGATTATAATTTGTAATGTGTGAGTGGTCGAATAATTGATATGAATATGCAAAATGACTCATTTTTCACACGTGTGTGATGGAGAATTTATTTGAACTTTGATGTTTTACACCCTTTAATTTTTTACGTGTGTTTGGATCTTAATGATTTACACTAAACAAATTTTGAGATGGTTCGAAGGAAAGAATGAGGATATATTCTCATACCATATCAAGTAAAGGTCAGGCGTATGAATTGTATTATAATTAATTTTAAAATGTTGTCAGGTGGACACAATCACAAACCTCACAAATGTTTGTGAGGAGGACAAAACGGGGCGACATACCAGAGTCATGTCACTGGTGGAGCTAAGACTGATTCTTAAAACTATTGTAATTTAAAAAGAAAAATAGTTTCATATTCTTTAACTCGAACGAATAAGGCTGATTCTGGGTCCCTCGGATCCTGGGTAAATGATCAACTTATTTTTAAAATTCTTACTTTGCTCACATACGAATGGGTTCAGTAATTCAAGATTCGTTTCTATTTTAGTATTTCTCCAAACGAGTCCCGTTTCAGTTTTAATTTGTATTATAAGATAAAAAAAAAAACTTGCTGTGAAAGCTGGTATCGAAAACATGTTGAGCTTAAATTGGGACCTTGAAACATGCATGAAAGAAAAAAAGCACTAACTTATGTTAACACTTTTATGTCAACTTGCATTTTGTATTCAGCTGTCTGAGGAACTGAATGAAGTACAAGATTTCATTATAATGGGTTTCATGAAAATTACAATTGAATTTTTACTTAACTGCAGCATTTCAGTCAGTGTACGTTGACTGACACAATGTTATGACTACTCGAAGCCAAAACCAGTGAGCCTATACGGAGCCAAATGTATTCTTCTGCTTCGGCAAAGATTTGGCTACGCCCGATAGTGCCAATTACATAATTCGATGACAAAACATCACAAGATTTTACAAATCTTTGTTATTAGTTAATTTTTTCAGCATATTATTTTATATAAGTATCATAATGTGGTTTTGCTCTAACTTTTCATATTCCATTGTTAGAGCATTCAATTCTATGTTCGCTATGTTGATGACTGTTTTGTTCTTATGAACCACGATCAACTAAGCATTGATGATGCTTTATTTTAAATTCCATTGATCCTCATATTCAATTCTCTTGTGAAAAAGAACAGAATAATTGCCTTCCATTGCTGGATGTTCTCGTTTCTTGAACTGAGTCCGGTTTTGAAACTACGGTTTATCGCAAACCTTTTGCTGTTTCCTTACCCCCACATAGATTATCGTCTCACCCTCCTAATCAAAAATATTCAGCTTTCAACACATATGTTTATCGTGCAATGAATATTTGTTCTTCACCTGAGCTTCTTAATGCGGAACTTAACTATTTAAGAGCTGTTGCTGTTGATAGAGACTATTCGCCCACCTTAGTTGATTCCATTTATAAAAAACTTTGCAAAAAATCTCAAAATGTTGTTCAAAATAGAACTTTTAACACTAAGAATTTAGTTGTTCTGCCTTTCTTCCCTGGTATCAGTTTTCAGGTTGCTAAGATTCTGAAGCGATTCCAATTCCAAGTGGTATTTTCTCCTATTAATAAACTTTCTTTCTCTTCTCTTAAAGATTCTATTCACCCTCTTAATTGCTGTGGGATCTATAAAATTGTTTGCAATTACGGACTCGGATACATCGGACAGACCCGCCGTTCTTTGAAATTTCGGTTAAAAGAACATCAAAGCTATGTGAGAAAACAACAGCTGAACAAATCCAGTATTGCTCAACACTGTTGGGAATCGAATCACTCTTTTGATTTTAACTCTTATCAAATTATCCAAAAATGCCCCAATTCGTTGGATCTTGATTTTTGGGAATCTTTCCACATCCTGAGGAACCGTTCTAATTTAGTTAACGAGCTTACTGCAATTCCCTATTTTTCCTCTGTGTGGACTCCTTTGTTAAAATTGGTTTAGATTTTCTATTATTTTTATGTAAACGTCGTACATTTCTTACTTTCATTTTTTGCTTTCTTATTTCGTTTTGTGATTAACTAATTCCAATATGTTTATCTTTCAATCTGTTTTTTTTTTCTGCATTTCTCCCTTTGATACATTGCTTCCATACATAGTTTTTTCCCGCTGGTAAATTTATTGCTAATTTATTATGAGTGGTTTCATTTTTGGACTTTTTGCATTGTTTATGGGTTTTCTTTTAAAATTTATTACTTAACGGTTTTTTTTTTCCTGATGGAATTATATAATAAATTTTGTCTCCAGGTGTCATTTTATCTTTTTTGTTTTGTTTAATTTCTATTTTTTGATATTTATACTTTCTCCTGTTCCACCATGTTGCTTTTCTCGGATGACTTTTCATCCAAAAGCTCACACTTCTTTGCATTGAAAAAGGTGTTCCTTATAACACCGAAACACGTGTCTGCAATCATTTGCAAGTTTTGTGCTTAATAACGTTGGATTACTGACTTTTTAATTCTCTTCATCTATACTAATTATATAAAGCTGTAGAGTTTGTTTTTTTGAACGCACTGATCTCAGGAACTACTGGTTCGAATTGAAAAATTATTTTTGTGTTGAACAGTCCATTCATTAAGGAAGGCTATAAGCTATGTAACATCACGCTATGACTAATAGGAGTGAAGCAGCAATAAAAAATATTATGAAAACTGAATTTTTTTTTATCTATATATATAAAAATCAATGTCCTGAGATAACATATATATATCAACGCACAGGCAATACCGCTGAAGCCTCAGACTTGAAATTTGGCAGGCATGTCCACATGATTACGAAAGTTTCCACTAAGAAAGGATTTTTAGAAACATAAATTAGTTCGGGAGAAATTAATTAAAACCGCATAATTACTGTGAAATTAAAACATGTAATTGAAATTTAAATCCCTTATTTTCGAAGGCTTTCCTCCATTCAAATCTTTAATCAGTACTTCATCTCAACTTTTGGTCGATAGCGAATTTTAAATTTGATATTGTTTTTGTTTCCCACCTGATTCTTCGTGGCTTTTCTCAAGTCAAATAATAATGTTTCTGTCTTTTGCTTTCAATTTTTCAAAACTGGAAAAGAAGTTTTTAAGAACATCACAGATAAAATATGTAAAGCATTTAAGTTTTATTTCACATCGTAAAAGTAAATGAGTGATTTTTTGCAGTTTGTTTGCATAGTACTGATTTAGAATGTGAATTTTAATGTCCTCGGTCCTGTAAAATAGCCGCTTAGCTGGCAGCTTAATAATTTTAACACCAGAAAAAACCCACAAAAATGTTGTATACAAAGAAGTTCTTGCTTAAACATAGGTATAACAATTTAATGTGGATGGCCTGCGTTTGCAAAGAAAATCAATACTTCAAAACGATCGTTAATGACAGTTAAGGATCGGTTAAGGACAAGGGCACATATATAAGGAGTCCTGTGGCCCCGGGAGCCTCCGAAAATGAGAAAAAATATAGGTAATAAGTAACTATTATGAGGGAGTTTTGTAACTAGGTGCACCAAGCACTGTTATCCCCTGCTAATTCTATTACCCAAGCAATGCCGGGCACGGAAATGCTAGTTATAATATAAAATGCTTGGAACGCAGAGTATGTGTAGCTACCATGGCTCTACCTAAAGGTCGGGCTTCGCGATCCAGTGGGCGTAGGTTCCATCCATTAGGCAAATCTCGAGGGTACTTTTCGGAGAAAATCCTAAACGATGCTAAAAATTATTTGTGAAAAGGAAATATATATATATATATATATATATATATATATATATATATATATATATGCGTATTACTGTCTTATTTTTATTATTAATTAATTAATTAATAATATAAAGCTGAAGAGTGAGTTTGTTTGTTTGAACGCGCTAATCTCTGGAACTACTGGTTTGAATTAAAAAATTCTTTTTGTGTTGAATAGTCCAAATCATTGAGGAAGGCTATAGGCTGTGTAACATCACGCTATGACGAATAGGAGTGCAACAGCAATAAAAAACGTCATGAAAACGGGAAAATTTATATCTTTTCTAATATTATAAAGCTGAAGAATTTGTTTGCTTGAACGCGATACTCTCAGGAATTACTGGTTCGAATTAAAATTTTATTTTGGTGTTGAATAGTCCATTTATTGAGGAAGGCTATAGGCTATTGTTTTAATCAGATTGATAGAAATATTTGTAATTGCAAATTAAATGCTTAATTGTTTAGTTCTATGAATTCCTAATAGATGGCGTGGTAAGTTTAGTTCTATGAATTCCTAAAAAATGGCGGGGTAAGTTAACTCTTGGAGAGGGCGCTGGCCGACAGTGTCGATAGCCGTGAGGAACCATGCCCATGCTACGCTGTTGTGATCAGCGAACAGATTTTTGAATACGTTTTTTTTTCCTGTTCATGTACATAATTTGATTTTGTAGGATTTTTCTAATAAGTTTTGCTTTCCTTATTTCTTTATCGTTTGTTTTTGTTCTCATAGTTGAAGATAGTTACTTATCTAAGTACATAATTTGATTTGTCGTATTATTCAATTGTGATTGCTCTTCATAACGTTTTTATTGTAGCATTGTTTATTTGGTTTGGTTTGTTTATTTTTTATGGCGCAAGAGCCCTTAAGGGCTATACTGCGCCAAACGATTTGTTGGAATAAATTCTATAGATAAATATAAAAGTAAGCGTGTTTTCAATTGAAAGTTATAAACATGGGTAGTTTAAAATAAGTATTAAAAATCATGCTGGCATTAAAAACATTTAAATAACGCATGAAATAATATGTTGATAAAAAAAACCTTGAATAACAAGAAAAAGACAAAAATCACATTTTGACGGCACAAACACTAAATTAAAAGGGAGAATCCAATCTCCTGGAGGAAGGAGTATAAATTGCGATGGGGTGGGTCCCCAAGCAACTCCTTCAAAGAGGGGTTCAAATTATTAAAATATTTAAAACGTATTTGGTTAAAATTTGGGCAGTTACTTAAAATATGTAACACTGTCTGTTCACATTACATGAAATGCACGTTGGAGCTGGTTCGCGACATAAGACGTATTTATGAGTGAACCTTGTATGAACAATGCGAAGTCGAGCTAATAATACTTGTTCTCTCCTGGTAAGTTGCAAACATGTGAAACCTTTAGCCGAGGACTGGATGGAATGCAATTTATTTTGTGTTTCAAGATTCCACGTCAGCTGCCAATGCGTGTTAAGACGTTCAGAAATGACGTTTTTAATGTCATCAAAAGGGACAGTGTCATCAACCAGGATACTTGCGGCTCTGACAGCTGAATCGGCTGCTTCATTGCCTGCAATGCCCACATGACCAGGGATCCAACAGAAGAGAACATGAAAATGACTTTTTATAAGTTTTTTGTATAATTGATATGATTGCAGGACTATAGGGTGGCTGTTATTATTGCAGTGAGTGATGGCTTCCACTGAACTCTTTGAGTCAGTGTATATCACCCATTTTTTCTAATTGGATTGGGTTATGGATTGGAGAGATGTAGATACGGTTTTTATTTCTGAAGTAAATACAGAGCAAGATGGGTTTAACTTTTGTGCCGTAATGTGACCATCAACTATTGAAGAAAAGCCGACGTGATCGTTTGCTTTTGATCCGTCAGTAAAAATGTCTTTATAGTCCGAATATTTGCTTTTTGTATCATAAAATATTTGCTGGTAAGCAGTATTTGGGGTTGTCTCTTTAGAGAATTTAGCGAGGTCATTGATAGTAGATGTATTTACTTCACACCATGGTTCAATTAGTTCTATTGTATTGAGAGTATTGAAATCCGACAGCTGAAAATCTGAGAGAACATTGCGCATTCGGATCCCAAAGGTTGGGATTGCAGAAGGACGATGACGAAATAAGACAACATTAGATGGATTAAAAATATGAAGGTGTAAAGGGTGATGAGTATAAGGTTTTATTTTGAAGAAGAAGTTAAGGGAAATTTTGAGGCGTCTATTGTTTAAAGATTGTTCATGAGCAAGAATATGGAGGCTGTTGATAGGTGAGGTTCGGAAGGCGCCTGTGCAGATGCGCAGTGCCTGATTATGTACTGAATGGAGAGCTTTCAGATAGCTTTTTGCCGCGGAGCCATAAATTTGGCAACCATAATCAAGTTTTGGGCGTATAAGAGCCCTGTATATTCTTAACAGAGACTCTGTATCAGCACCCCAAGAAGTGTTCGCTAAGACTTTACGGATATTTAATTTCAGTAAACATTTCTTTTTTAACTCTTGTATATACGGTATAAATTTAAGTTTATTATCAAGTGTGAGACCAAGGAATTTTCCTTGGTCTTTTACAGCTATTGGTTGATTGTTAAGGAGAAAATTTGGATCAGGGTGAAGCCCTCTTTTACGGCAGAAGTGGATGCAGAAGGTTTTTTGAGTAGAGAAAGTGAAGCCATTTTCCTCTGCCCATTGTGATACTTTATTTATAGCGATTTGAAGTTGTCTCTCAATGATACTCATGTTCGATGAAGAGAAAGAAATTTGAAAGTCATCAACGAACATGGTACCCTTGACAGCGGGAGGCAGTTGTTCGATTAAGTTGTTGATTGCTATTACAAAAAGAGTTACGCTTAGTACACTTCCCTGGGGAACTCCTTCTTGAATGAAGGTATCTGACAGAACAGACTTGACACGTACTTGAAAAGTTCGATCTCTTTGAAAATTAGAGAGAAAGATGGGTAGATTACCTCGTAACCCATACTCGTGCAGGGTTTTGAGGATGCCATATCTCTAGGTACGGTCATATGCTTTTTCAATGTCAAAAAATACGCTCACAAGATGTTTTCGTTTGAGAAATGCTTCTCTTATTGATGTTTCGAGAAGCAGTAGGTTGTCTATGGTACATCTGCCACGCCTGAATCCACTTTGATATGAAGATAGCAGATGGTACGACTCCAAAATGTACATGAGCCTGGCGTTTACCATCCGCTCCATTACTTTACAAAGGCAGCTTGTGAGGGCTATAGGTCTGTAACTCTCGGGTTTATCAGATAGTTTGTTTGGTTTAAGAATAGGAATTACTATTGCTTGGCTCCAGAATTTGGGGAATTTGTACTCAGAATAAATTCTATTAAATAGTTGCAGAATATTTTCTAATGAAGACCTGCTTAGGTTTTTTAACATACTATTGTGTATTTCGTCAGGGCCAGGTGATGTGTTTTTTGATTTTTGTAAAGCAATATCTAGTTCTTGAAATGTAAATTTTGTGTTGTATTGATGAAAAATGTTTGAATTAAAATCTAGAACTCTTTGTCCCTTGCGTGATTTGATAGTTAAAAATTTTGAGCAGTAGTTATTTGCACTGGAGACTTCTGCTAAATGAGTCGCCAGGTAGTCAGCCACCTCTTTGTGATCCGACAAAAGTTGACCATTTTTCTAAAGAATGGGAGCACAAGACGTATTGTAGTTACCAGATTTTTTTTTGATTTTACCCCACACTGTCTTAGATGGGGTGGACGTCGTGATTGTGCTGACATAGGCCTGCCACGAGTCCCGCTGGCTTTTTCGACGAATCCTCCGAGCTTCAGCACGAGCTCGTTTAAGTGCCACAAGATTTTGTGTGGTCGGATACCGACGAAAAGTGCTCCATGCTTTTCTTTGTGCCTTATGAGCCTCCTGACAATCAAAGTTCCACCAAGGCTTACGAAATTTGATCCTACCTTTAGTGGTTCTTGGAATTGCAACGTTCGCTGCTGTCAGTATTATGTCGGTTACTCGGCTTACGGCTACATCGATGTCGATGAATGCGAAGTCGGGCTTGCTGATGCTGCTGATTGCCGCAACGTCCAGTAGAGGTTATCCTGATCGGAAAATGGCCGTAGGAAGTATTCTGCGTAGGAAGATGAAAATAAGTGTTTTCACCATTGTTAAGAATTCAAAGATCATTGTCTTCGATAAAATTTTCTATTGTTAAACCTCTACTGTTGGAGTCGGGACTCCCACAGAGAGGATTATGGCCATTGAAATCTCCCAAGATGACGTATGGGGGAGGAAGTTGATCTACAAGTGTTTGCAATTCCACGCCTCTCAAGTCGTAAGAAGGTGGAATATATACAGTACAAATTGTAAACAGCGAGTGAAGGTGAACGCGCGCAGCTACTGCTTGCAGGGATGTGTTGATATTGAGCTGGCTAGATGCATAATCATTAGCGATTAGCAAAGCCACTCCTCCACAACGACGGTCACCTGACAAGTAGTCCTTGCGGTATATGTCGAAACCTTTCAACCTCGGTTTATCAGTGGGCGATAGGAATGTTTCCAGCAGACAGAATATGGCCGGTTGGTGATATTCGACAAGAACTTTTATGTCCGTGACATTATGCGAGTAACTCTGACAATTCCAAGAAAGAATGCTCAGGGCCATGGAGAAAAAAGGAAGGAGGAACGGCCGGAAGAAGGGAGAGCGGCTCATGAAGGAGGATGGTCCGTCCACCCTTCATCGTCTGATGGCGGAAGATCTTCGAATTCAACATTCTCCTTTTCCTCTTGGGGAGTAAGTGGGATTTAGTAAATTTGACTTTTTTGCTGGAAAGCAAAAAGTCCTCCTTTTTAAAATTATGATATTTTTGGGGCCTCTGTTTAGTGGCTACCCCAATTTTAGCGCGTGTTTGCATAATTTCCTTTTTTTTAATAAGTTTTTTCGAATTCTGTGCGATTGGAATGTTTTCATTAAGAGTAACAGATACAGTATTTGTTTTTTGTTTTTGTTGTTGATTTTGGTTAGTTTTCTTAAAAGAAGATTTTGGACTATTAATTTGTTTATTTGATTTGGCTGTGTTTACTGTTTTTGGATTAGTTGAAGTTTCAGATTGGGCATCTGTTTGTGTGCTTGCAGATTTAAATACCTTTTTGATGGCATATGAAAGGCCTGTTTTTGGCGTGCGAGATTCAACCAATTTTCTTGCGTCTGGATAGGATATTTTTTGTGTTGTTTTAATCACCTGAATTTCTTTTTCTGAGATCCATTTTAAGCATGATCTGGAGTATGAAGGATGTTCCCCCTTGCAGTTTACGCATTTGTAGGTCTTAGAACATGTATTACTGTCGTGACCGGGCTCTGCACACCTGGCACAGGTGTCAGTACCACGGCACGAGAGCTTCGAATGTCCAAACCGCTGGCATTTAAAGCACCGGAGCGGATTTGGGATATATGGCCTAACTGGGCAAGAGAGGTAGCCAGCTTTAACACGTGGCGGGAGGACGGGTGTGTTAAATGTGAGAATGATATGTTTGGTGTTGATCATTTCGCCATTGCGTTTTATGGTGATCCTTTTTACTGCAATTATGTTTTGGTCCTTCAATCCCTCCAAGATTTCCTCCTCGGGTGTAAAGAGAAGGTCAGGTTCCGAAAGTATCCCTTTTGAAAAATTAAGAGTTTTGTGTTCTGTTACAGTGACAAGATATGAGCCTATTTGTTTTATATCCATTATTTGTTTTATTTGTTTGCTGTCTTTTATTTCAACTAAAAGTTCGCCGTTGCGTAACTTTTTAACAGATTTATATTCACCAATTAAATGCGTTAAGGCTTTGTTTATTAAAAATGGAGAAACTTTAGTTAGATTTAAATTTGGATCATTGCGCTTTATTATGAAAAATTTTGCAGCATTTAACGATACGTTCTGACGCTCCCCACAAGGGGGAGAAGGATTATTTTTGTTATCTTCCATAAATGAACCGGGGAACTAGGGGGAAATGTGGGGTCTAGCCCCTGTGTAGTCCCCCTACACAGAGGTAAGGCTGCGTACGACAGGGTTCGCCTGCTATCCCTGAAGACTCCCGTTTGAGGCACCGACTACCCCCGGTACCACGCAGCCATCGGCACTGTTGACACACCTTGGCTTAGGGGTTTTCGTCCGGATTTTGATAAGTGTGATGAGGGAAGGGGGGGGGGGAATGAGACAAAAGTCTCTCCCCGCCGATATTCTGTATGAGCAACTGGGGGTTCACGACTCCTCCCAAGAGCTCGCCCCGAACTTACCACACCGCAAGCCCCCCCCCACCACGGCAAGGTAAACGGACACGGGGGGGGGGGCATTGTTTATTAGCACGTTAAGCCATAAACCAATGTAGTTGAAGAATAATTTTGGGTTTTAAAGCTACTGTTAATATTTTTATGTGTTTTGGCGAATAGTTTTAAATTCCAAAGAGGCTTTAATACGTTTTTTGAAAAGGTGTGTACGCATTTTAGTTGAAGAAAAATGACACTTTCACATCAAAAAGTGGGCGGGGGGGGGGGGTGTGTGGATTTTTTTTTTTTTTTTTTCAACGAACTTTTAACTTCTTAGCACGGGCATCGCCATGCAGTTACTGCTAGTCAGTGTAAAAACGTTCGTAATCCATTCATTTAATTATCAAGCACAAAGGTATTTATTCGTGTTATATATATACTCTTACTCGTTTTTATACTGCTGTTAGAAACTTTAGTTCTTATACCCATCATGCATTGTTTTTTTTTTCTTGAAATTATATTTTCACAAACCATTGTACGTTTCTTCACACAGCGATTTCTTGTTCACTACGTCTTTCACACGATTAAAATATTCTTAATACTGTGCTATTTTTACTATTAAACTTAACCTTTGTTGATGATCTTTTTTGCATTTTTACCCTCTATCCGATTTTTGAAAATAACATTTTAGTTTTCATCTGTCATTTTAGCTTCCATGTTTTCTAGCAATCCCAGCGAGGTATATCATAACAGTGTGCGGCTTCTTGGGCAACTTCCTCTCCTACGCCTTGAGGATGAGTTTGATCGTCGTTATGGTTGCCATGGTACGCAAGACTATTCTAGATTCCCGCCCTGTCGTTCCGTCTGAAGGAGGGCCAGAAGTCGCCTGCCTCAACCTCCTTACCCTACAACAAAGTACAAACTATTCCAATGTAATGCTATCGTCTGTAAGTACACAATTTTTTGTGTGTGACACCTTTCCTTCCTTAAAAAGGTTCCCAACCTTTTTAAGAGTATTACCCATGAAGTGGGTAAAATATTTGTTATAGTTTAGTCTAAAAAAATTAACTATTGCATTTTTTAAATTAAATTTCGAAAAAGGAATACTTTAAAACAAATTTTAATCATTAATACAAAGACGCTACTTGATTTTTAGCAACTTGTCACGAAATAAAGAAGTAGCCAATAAGACGATTGATGTTGCTCAGTTCTGAAAACTCGTTTAATATTTGGTGCAATTTCGGTTAATGCACATCATTAAGTATTCGAAGTGCATCGCCTAAGAATTTCAATTTTCTAATGTAGGGGAATGTGGGGCAAAGTGAAATAGTTAGGTTGATTGAGCTTTTTTAACATAAAGAAATTGGAAATTTATTTTGAAAATTCCAGTACGTAAAAATGAACATTCTATTTTTTTTTATAAAACTTACATTTTTTTTTTTTTTTTTGCAGTAAATTCGCGCCTCCAAAAAAAGTGTAAAATTTTCGTTTTTTTTTTCTATGAGGCACAGTGAAAAATAAAATATTTTTCTAATAAAATATTTTCTATTCAATTATAGAGAATATTTTTGATCAAGTGAATCAGTAAATAAAAGGTTTAATGAATAAATGAAAAGATGCTGAAACAAGCTGAAAATTAAATTAATTAATTAATGTATGAAGAAAAAATAAGTGACCTAGTAAAAGAGTGAATGAATAAGAAAATAAGTGAATGAATGAATAAATATCATGGAATTACTAAATGGAGGAATGGAAATGAATGAATAAAAATTCAGGGATTTTCAAAGGGAATTCTGTGATTAGGAATTGGTACAGGTCAGTCCTTCCGATGGCAAAGATGGGTAATAACCGTCTAAAAACTGTCCTAATACAGGGTAATAATAACTTAAAATAACTGTCTCATTTATAAGTCATGATCGTGACATTATGGAATGCAAGTTTCCTTGGGAAATATGGCCTTCTAGGTTGACTGTGGTTTTAAACGTTTTATACTTTTTGCGGAAAACCCGACTGTATTCTGGCTGGTCTACTGTGGCATATTTACCATGTCGCAATTGCAAGGGGTCCTCACGAACAAAGGGGGCTCGAACAATGAGAAGGAATAATCTTGTTGCAAGGATCCCAAGTCATGTGATACATCTGAAAGTAAAGAATGAGAAGAAATCAGGTTTCCTCCATTCGTTTCATGTAAAACGTGTCTTTCATTTGTCAAAGTTGAACCATGTGCTTGATATCTTTGCCTCACCTTTTCCTAAGATAATGATTGCACTTACCTCCTCCAGTTACTAATACCAGCTTTAAGGCCTCGAAGGTATTCAAAAACGCACATGATAAATATTTTACATGGTTCTGTGTAATAGATTTCTGTGATTCTGTGCGTGGAACAAAGGGGTCTCCACAAATGTACTGTGACGAGCCCCTAAATCCTTAAACCCACCACTGCTGATCTATAGAGCTTTGAATAGGCGTGGCCTTGCGGCCAAGAAGTTTAATGCACATAATGAATTGGGAATGTGAAAAGAGATTGAATGTACGTTTTTTCTTTTCCTTCCAGATTCGCAAGGAATTCGACTTGGACTCGGACACTCAAGGACTGATTCTGAGCTCCTTTTTCTACAGCTACGTTGTTACACAAATACCTGGTGCCATTGCTGCTAAAAAATGGGGCGTTAAGTGGCTGCTGTTCGGAATAGGGATTCTCTTAACTTCCATCTTCACTCTGCTCACCTTTCTGGCAGCCCGGTGAAATATCTACGCACTTATTCCTGCAAGGTTCATACAGGGACTGGGAGAGGTATGTTATTGTATGAGTCTCAAATGATAAGTTCTAAGTCAAGTAAGCGTCGCACAGAGGGTTATTTAAGCCAAAACGCTGGCCAAAAGTCGAAATGTTAACTTTGCTGATTTGTGTCTGCCTTAAGTCTCAAAATAGTTGGATAAACATGCCATTATGTGGAAGTGTTCTTTTTCATTGAAACTATCCATAAAAATTTGCCAGCAGTCGGAACTTAGCACATTGATGATTCGGTTGTCTTTGTTTACTACATTCGAGATTTTCAATAAACAGTTAAAGTCTTATTTTTCGCGTTAAAATTATATCAGGAGAAAAATTTATCATGGGTGCGCTTGGGAAAGCTTTGTATTCAATTATTTATCAATTTTTACTTTTTAAGACTAAGTATTTTTTAAATGCAATTCTTGAAGCCCCACAAAAATATCATCCATTTTTGGAAATTTTTTATGTAATGATTCATGTTTTTAAAAACTGTACTCATTTGCACTACTTCTAAGCTACACCATATGTTACTTTACAATTTCTACTTTGATAATCTGCAGCAAAAGTTTGCCCGAGTTTGCCCGAAAAAATTATAAAGCTATAAATAGAACACATTATTATTTTCATAATTTTGAGCTTTCTCGATTATTTTTAGATTATATGGCTTCAGTCATGAGTACTACTCAAAAGCAACTACACAATATTATAAAAGACAGTACATAAAGGCTATTTGATGCAAAGTTCAAGTAAAAAGAATTGGAACTAGCTGAATTTATGGATTTCTCTAGAAAATATCGAAATTGAAAAATATCACCCAGTTTCATTTCTGGGTCTGACTTTGAATTCGGTCAGTAGCATCAAATTGTCTTTCTATAGTCTAATTTATGATATCCTGTAGTTGTTTTAATTTATGCACCAGACTGAAACTTGTGAACCCAAAAATAACCGAAAAAAGAAAAATTTATGAAATTAATAGTTTGCACAGAAAAATAATAAAGCTAAAAATAGAGCAACCTCGTGCAAACTTTTGCTGCAGTTTGTCAAAATAGACAGTATTATAGGAAAAATTGGCAGTAGTACAAATGAGAACAGAATATTTAAAAACATTGTCTTACAAGAAAAAAATTGAGGCTTGAAGAAAGGCATTAAAATAAAAAATAAAAATATATACATATAAACTGATGAACAATAGAGTACAAACCTTGCTCGAGCCCTTCAATAGAAAATGTTTCGTCTAATATCACTTTCAACGTGAAAAATAAAACAATGAAGGTTTGTTGAAAAGCTTGAATGGGGGGGGGGGATCCCAAACAAGGACAATTGAATCATAAAAATGTTAAGTTCTGACTGCTGGTAAATTTTTATGGTTAGTTTCTGAGCGAAAAAAAGAACGTTTTCACATACTGCCATGTTTATTTACCTATTTTGATGCTTAGGACCGACAATAACCAGTAAAGTTTGCAATTTCGATTTTTGGCCATCTTTTTGGCCCAAATACCCGTTTGTGCGATTACACTAGTTTAACTGGCAACAGATTGAAAAAAGAAAACTGAAAAGGCAATTAAACATATTAACTGTCCTAAAAATAGCTGTAATATGCCAGTTTAAATGTTATTAGGGCTATCATTTGAATATTGAAAAGCCTTAGTATAGTATGTATGTTAAAAATTAAAAACTTTTTTTAAAATAAGAATATTGCTTTCGCTTCGTTTTCTACTCCAAGATTTTTACTGATAAATATTATCGGGACTTACTACAAAATTTAGACAAAGGTAACAGAATACTAAATACTTCCCTTAGCTCAGAATTTCCTTTAACTGTTTTTGTTGCTGCATATATATGTCTTAAACCTTAGTCCATTTTCTATCTAAATGGCTGTAAATCTCCCTCCAGATTGTATCGTTGTTTGTATATTTAAGTTATTTATTTTCCAGGGTGTAACATACCCCGCCATGATTTCACTACTAGGACGCTGGGCTCCCAAGTGCCAGCGAAGCTGTCTCGCTACCCTAGTCTACGGTGGTGGACCTATGGGGACCGTAGTTGCCCTAGTTTTTTTAAGGTTACCTTAGTTCCTCAAATTTCCTTAGCGGTTAGCCTTCTGTCTTTTACGTCTTCGGTTAGTTCATTAAATATTTCAAAAAAATTATTCATAGTAAAATATTCTTTTCAAACATTTTTATGTGCTAATTAGGTAGAGATATAAACTACTAAATTTATTGAATAAACACACTGCAGACGTCTTTAACAATATACTGTTGCTATGAATATTAAACTAAATATTCGACTTTTAAGGAAACGTAAAGCTCCATATTACTACCTCAGGCATACCTGAAAATTTAGGTTTTTAGTTAGACGCCAGTAGTTGGAAGACCTTTTTAGTTTGACTGACAAAATAAGTGGCAACTAAATTATCCAGAATTTTTTTTTTTTTTTTACGAAACCAAAAAACATTTTCTAGCTTTTGCTTAGATGTGCAGTAGAAGAGTGACGTGAATATAGTTGATTGGTTTGGAGTAGAAATGCGACGAGCTACAAGGAGTGACTTTTTGATCAAAGTTTTTGTTTTTCATAACTAAGATTAAAATAAACATGATAATGGATTATGTCATTTGAAGGAAAAAATATCTGGTTTTAGTATTGTAGAGTATAGAATGTATAGTACCTTTAAAAAGTTCTATAAATATGTTTTATAAGTTGAAAATTGGCCTAATGAAAAATTCACATCAGTAGCATATCACATCACTTCATTTGCTTGTTTTTTTTTTTTTTTATTATTATTATTCTTTGGCGATACTATGTGATCGTTCAGAAACGCTTCTACGTCAAAAACTAAGAAAAAAAAATGAAATGACTTGTTTTGAAAAACAAAACAGTGAAGTGGTAATTTATCTGTGGTCGGTTAGATTTTTAAAAAGTGGTGGTTTGACTATTTTATTTAGTTGCCAAAGTAAGACATGCAGTAGAAAGTGGTAAGGGTTTATTTTCAGGTCTAGTGTCAGACCCCTCTGTCATCACACGTTCTCTAATCTTCGAAAAAATTCCGACATTTTTCTTAAAAATGCAACATACTCAAAGTATTTTTTTTTCATTATAAAAAAGTGACTGTATGAATTTTCCTTCCAAAATCGAATAAAATGAGTGTGCATAGTCAACAGAAGCTTATGTCAGTAATACTACATTCTTAGAACCAGCGGATATTTAGGTCTCGATCAAACTTTAAACAGCACAGATCAAGACGTTCTTTTATTAATAAATCCCACTAAAATATAATTTAATTCCTTGATAATTCCATGTTTTGTGTAGATAAGTTTCTTTAAGATCCTGATTTATGTGTAAAGAATTTTTCGTGATTTTGGTTAGAAAAGCTACATCTCCGTTGTTGTTGCGCAGGTACTTTAGGATGTTTGTGGTTTTTCTTGTGGATCATTGTTGCCTACGAAAGCCCAGATCAGCATTCTCGCATATCAAAGGAAGAACTGAGGCTGATTCGTTGCGGACAAGACAGACAGGAAGGTGTGGTGAGTTTGAAGGCATGAAATTAATATGAAAGATAAAATACAAATAGCCACGGGCGTATCTGGGGGGGGGGGGGGGTCGGACAATTTGATATATTTCCAAATATAACATGACTTTAGAAATAGCCATAACCTCTACCTGAGTCCTAAAGTCTTCAGACTTGCGAACCCCTTCTCGTAGCAATTCAGCTTGCTTGTAAGAGAAAGTTTTGACTCAAGATCTCTTGACTGGATCGTAAGGTCTGTTGGTGGGACTCCTGTTATAAGATAGAGTTCCAGGTTCAGCAGTAGGCTCCAGTCACTGTTAGAAGAAAAAGTTTTTGTATTGCTTTGATATTCTTTAATCTTTAAAGCTCTGCTGTGCATCCAATTCACAAAAACTGGCACTGTGTTGAGAATTGAAGTTTCTACTACGTTGAAATAAATCAACCTTAAATAGTTGTTAAATGGATCTTTTAAGACAATAAAGCTCAAAATCCAGGAATATTTCTCGAAATAACAAAAATTCAAGATTTCTGTCGAAATCCCGAGATCTTGGGGGCGGGGGGGGGGACTCAAGCTCTAGAAGCTCTGCACAAGACTTTCCATAATAAAACTCTTTGAAAATGTCAAATTGTTAGGTTTGACTAATTCTTCCCTGACATGTTAAAAACCCTTCTTCAAAATCCTAAAAAAATTCAACCAGAATTCCTGGACTTGTTTTCACATAGCACACCCGTAGACGAATAGGGGTATATCTAAAAAATTCAGAATTCTGAACACTGAAGATTATTTAAGAGGGCTTGAGATTCAACTAGGTTTGTTTATTTTTGGGATACTTAAAATGAAACTGAGCTGGAAAGTTCCTAATTAACAACTAAATAACTTCTTATTAACTTGATGTTTCTTATTGTTTCAATTAACAGTTCCTTTCTCTGCCCAAACATTAGTTCATGTAGTGAGAAACAAAAGGATGTAAGTGCCACTATTAAAAAATTTGGAGATGACCAGTAAAACTGTTAGGTGAACCTCTCCCCTGTTTTGGGGCAAGAAATAGTACTAGTAGCCCTGGTAGGTGCTACTACGTAGCCCGATTTAGAAAAACTTTTAAATGAACGCCTACTTAGGACCGGAACTTCAAGCGCCTCAAGACCATTGAAAATATCCACGTGCATCCCTTTGCTTCTCTCTGCCTCATTTGTCATTGAATCATAACGGTGTTCTGTTGAACTATACATATTCGTGCTTCTCTCATCTGAGCACTTTGCTTGTTTTACAGAGAGCACCTGTTACTTGGAAAGCAATCTTGTCTTCAGGACCGGATTGGGATCTAGCTATCACACATTTCGGAAACAGTTGAGGCTATTACACTCTCCTTACAGAGCTTCCCAAATACTTCTCAAACATTTTGCATTTTGATCTTAAAAAAGTAAGAAACCACATATTATATTTTGGAAACTTATAAAATGTTAGGATGCTTTGATAGTGTCCCAGCATTCAGCTTTGTCTCAATAAATGCAACTGGACTTTTGCATTTGATAAAAGATGAAGAAAATATCCTCTTAAATTTGCTTAATCTAATTTTTGAGGACCATTTTGGAAAAAAAAATTCCTATAAAAGAAAACTTCACTCTTTGAAAAGCCAAATATTTTTTTTTCTTCTACAATTGTAACACATTGTAGGAGAATTTTAGCACCTTTATTTCTGATTAGACTTTTACTTGTGTTCAGTTCTGAGTAGAGACCTAATGTGCATTACGCTATAGGCTTCTATTTATAAGTCAACATTTTTTTTTTTTTTTGGTTAAACGTTTCTCAAGCCACATTTTTGTGGGTTCACGAATATCGCATAACTGAAGCGAGTGGCTGAACAACGGAGCTCGCGTTATTTCGACCCTCTTTGGTCGACTTCGAGTTTCCTGTCTCCTTTATCGACAAATGAGACAGCAGGTTAAATGTCTAGTAAAATTAGAAAATTTTAGTCGAAAATTAGAAATCTCACTTTTTACATACGTTTTACGCTAACTATATTACTCCTTTACTACATTCTTAAAGAAAAATATAACCAACAAGCCTTACAGTAATCTGAGTTTTCACACTCTAAAAATCTTGTGTTTTACATTTCTAAATATAAATTTTTTTCAGTTTTCTATAAGTGATTGTTTTCATCTTTTTAGAATGGAGGTCTCTTTGCCCTTCCCTACGCGACGCAAGCAGCTTGCGGTATGATTGCTTGTTTACAGCTGACAAACTGAGACAGCACTCCAATTTACGCATTACCACCATTCAGAAGATCGTCAATTCTGTTGGTGAGTTTTTAATGTCAAGAAATACTCATCATCCCTTTAGTCACATCCTCTATCCGCGTTTTAATCCATCGGACCCCCTTCTTTGAGGATGTTCCCTTTTCCCATTTTTTGTTTTGAGGAACATCCCCTTCGATGACGTTTTACTTGGTTTTCTGCATTTTCGCATACTGGTTCAGCGTCCTATGTATTTTTCTAGCTATTCTATGCAATTCAAGGCTAATAAAATGCAAAAGAAAATATTTTTGTTTGAATTAGCTTGAAATCGGGGTCCGATTAGAATATTGGCCAGAAACTTTCGCTTAAAATGTCAGATGTTAACTAAAACAATGTTAGCCACTTGGCACCCCTCAAAATCAGGGACCCTAGGCCACGCCCTAGTTCACCTATTCAGTAATCAGGCTCCGTTTGAAATTATGCTTGGAGTGTTAAGGCTAATTAAATTTTTACGCACAACGCTACCTAAAACAAGTAAACCATTATACCTGCATAAGGCACGAATGTTTCATGTCAGGGGTTCCGAAAAAATCCAATTCATGAGTTAGTACTTGATGATACCGAGAAATTTATTTCAATTTCCTATAATGTTTAGTTCAGTATTAATCAAACCAAACCCAGTAGCACGACAGCCCATGGGCACCAAGGCCTACTGTGCCCATCTCAGTCTTCCTGACCAAGGGTTCTGGGGTGCTAGGAATATGATCCGGTTAGGTGGTCAGATAAACACGGAACCCCCAGTGTTTAGTTCAAAAGCACGCTTGATGCTCATTTTACTGACCCACTGAACTAAGGGGGTGATGGACTGAGTCCACAATGTCCGATCCGGGAATAGAACCCGTGCCTGCGGCGTGGAAGCGCAAAGCACTACCACTGAGCCACTGGGATTTACTATTAATCGCATACAATATTCTATTCAGTAATGCTATAACGTTATTTATATTTAAAAAAAAGCAAGTACCTTGTTTAAATATTGGGGCAAATCCCAAACTGAACTTTTGAGAGGGGTCAAAATAGTAAAACCATCCGTCTTATGCTGTGGGAAAACTTATTGTTTTTCAAATTTCACTAATTTAGAAAATGTATCAAATGTTGATTATCCCCCGTCGGCCATTGATAGAAAGTAATTGAAATGTATGAATTGAAGTGTATGAACAAAATTGATAGTATTTTCTTTGGCTTTTATAGTTAAAATTTTCACATTTTTTTGAAGATTTTTGGAAACTTTTTAGCTATTAATTTTTTTGCTATCAAGTTTTGAATCTAATTCGTACATGTTCTTGGTCGTAGTCTTTAGCTTCATTTATTTGCACTAAAAAAAAAATAATATTTGTACCTCTGAAATGTGCACATAAATTTGACTGAAATTTTCAGGATTAACGAAATTTGTCAATTGAGAACGGGGACTCTAGGAATTCCACCGATTCGAACACACGAATCAGTTTCTAAAACAAATTTCAAATGGCAAAAAAGTACGCATTGATGTAGTTTAATACTTCTAATACACTCATGATTGTGAAAATTGCAACAACATGCAGGACTCATTGGAAAGGTATAAAATTTATAGCACATATTACTGATAGTGCTACTAATAAACGATCAAAATTACAGATCAATGAAATGAAAATAACTGGCGTAAATTAATATCGAATGTAGCTACCCCCGCGCAGCTATGCGAGGCTGTACACGTTTCGGCATCTAATCATAAAGGTGCTGAATGTCACGATTATGAAAAGCATCCCATATGGCTTCAATCTGAAGCCAAAATTCATCCATACCAACTGCCGGACGAGACACATGGGGGAGTCACCAATCAATGCAAAGCGAGACATGGTTGACGGGCGTCATATCCGGAGAACGGGCAGACCAAGGAAGTAGCGTAACCTGTCGTGAACCGAAGAACATTTGTACGTTACTTGCCGCATGTATGCGTGCATTGTCCTGCTGAAACACTGCAACAGGAATGCTCTCAAGAAAGGGTAGTACCTAGGGCGTCACAGCGTCCCTGAAGGAGCGCTCGCTAATGAGTTTACCTGTAATTCGGACTAGATGGGACTGCGCTTGATATTCAATAGCGCTCCCAGACCATGGCGCCTGGCGTTATGCCGGTACGACGTCGGATTACACAATCTGGGAGGTGACGTTCCCATGTGTAACGTCTGACGCTTACACGTAGATCGTTAGTTCAAATTAAGTCTGGATTTCTCCAAGAAGACGGCCTGTTGCTAGTTCGCACGCCATTGGGTGTGTTGGTGGGCCCATTGAAACCGGAAGTGACAATGGTTGAGGGTAAAGGGAATCCTTTCATGCAGGGCTCTGACGCAGCAGACGTCGATCAACCGAGGATGCAGCAAGTGTGACCCTGTAGCCATACTCCAACATTCTGCTAACGCACGAGAGGACGCTATACGATCCATCACAGTTAAGGCGGGTGCGGTGTCGATAATCTCGTGGCGTCGTTCGGTTGCTTGCGCAAATCCTTCGGCTAATTTCATCATCCTCTGTCCATCTTTTACAAATACGCATCACAGTTGAGGCATTACGCCACGTGCGGGCACTGATTTCTCTGTACGTAAGTTCACCCTCACGCATGCAGATCATGCAGCCCCATTCGAACTCCGTTACTCGTCCGTCAGACGCTCTGCGTTTTGGACGAGGCATATTGCGTACTAGAGAAACATCTACCATCCGCAAATAATCATACAATGATTCCAAAAAAACTTTTACGACGCTTTATATAGAGTCTACGTCGCAGTTCAGAGGGCGTAACTCGGTCCGCACATGCCCGACGTCTCTAATTCTAATCATTTGCATATCTTATCCTGCTATACATTTCCTGTGAATTTCAGTTCATTTTCATAATTCCTTCTTGGTATTGCAATTTTAACAAACATGACTTTTATTATTGGTTTTGTGCCAAAAAAGTTACTGCTGGCTTTGTATTTTTGAACAATTTTAAGCGCACTGAAAGTTAAGCACCAGGGCCGGCTCTAGTAGTTTCGCCGCCCCAGGCGATGTGAAGTGTTGCCTCCTTTGTCTTAATACTATATGTATATTTTTGAAATTTTCGAACATACTTTCTGGTATTGCTACACTTACAGTTGGAAAAAGAAAAACTGAACAAATTTGTGTTTTTCTTTTTTTTCCCTCCTTTTGTTTCTTTACATTTCGCTACTCCTAAAATCTGCTACCCTAGGCGGTGGCACAGGTCATTTACCCCAGGAGTCGGGCCTTTTAAGCACAAATGAGTAGTTATGAAATGTTGCAACCTCCTGGTCATATGAAGTGAAACTAGAGTCGACGAGTAACAGCAACACGAAATTAAGTAATCTCTAGATAAACTGACGAGTCAACTTCAAGACTGATTGCAAACAAGAGCAATTAAGATTTTTAGATCATTGTCGTTTGATAACAATTTTGTAAGCAGTCTGTACAGTTAACTGGGGTAACTCTGGCATATTTTGAGTAACATTGGCCCCAAAACAAAAATTCAATTAGTATTTGCCGTCAACGATTAAGTCAAGTCGGTGCTGCTGTGACTGGGCCCTTGAAACGAATGAGTGATAATCACTCTCAATTGTCTCATAGTTTAGACACTCTCTTTTCGTTTGTTGGGTCAAAGTAACTGGCAAAGACCAAAGTTACTTCATTTGACGGTATGTAAAATAATTGGCTTTTGTAGTTTGCCGAGTGCCAAAAATAGTTCGAGACGATAAAATTAACGAGCAGATCGTGGCTATTAAAAAAAGAAAAGAAAAAGAAGTGCAATCTAAATGGTGGTTTGTTAGAATATCATGAGTTACCGCCATGATCCTTTTGGCAAAATGTAGGAAATGGCAGTAGCAGTAGGGAAGTCGCTAGGGAGTGGGAAACGGGGACACATCACCCTTTGAAAAATAGAAAATTTTCTTTTTGTGACCATAAAAGAGAACTAAAATCAATCTTATGCGCAGAGGGTTATGGTTAAGCTTCGGAGAGCTCTCCGAGATTTACCTATACCTATATCCAATTTTTATTTTCTGGCAAAGTCACTAAGTTGCATCACGTGTGCATTGAAATAATGCACAAGACATGGGACTTCTGTGTACCTTGAAGAAACAGACATCGCCGAAATATTAGAATATTGAACAGTGTTGTTTCGTTTTAGCATTCTACGGTCCCGGCTGGCTGTCGCGTTTGTGGGTTGCAACCTTGCAGTCATTGTAGCTCTGCTCGCTTTCTCGGTGGGTTTCAACGGGTTCATCTTCTCGGGATTCAACGTGACCGACGTTGACTTTAGCCCAGAATTCGCAGGTAAGCTCGATTCATTACTGAAGATTATTCTAAATTCGATTGAACTTTGAAATCTTTAATCTACTCTAGACATTTATCTACTGTGTGTCAGCTTTTCAATATTATCAACTTTACGCTTTGTATTTCCAACAGCATTTCAGAAATTGACAGCGACGAATATTTTTTTCCTGAAGAATTTAGAAAATATTGTATTTGAATATTTTGTTACGTTTTAAATACAAATTTTAAATTATTCTAAATGTCAAAATTAAATCAATACGTATCTTTTTCGTGTTAAAAATTCTTCCTTTACTATGTAAAAGGAAGTAGTAAAAAAGAATGTCTCATGAAAAAAAAATGATGGTATTGAATTCGTATCAAATTCAGTTGTACTAAAATTGTTGTATGATTTGTTTTTCGGTACATTTTAACCGTTAAAGACCAACCTTTCTATTTGGACCATATTCAGACCCACCACACCTGTTTTGCCCAATGTTTAAGCGTACAATTTCATGAAAGGCAAAGCGGAGAACAAAATTACGAAAAATATTAATATTTCAAACTTGAATACGTAAAAAATAAATCAACAAAAAAATAAAGTAGAAGCAACTCTTTAACAAACAAAAACAACAACAGCTTTTCTCTGTTCAAAAAAAAAAAAACTTTTACTCAATCTATTTGGTAGGAAAATAATACACCTCGAAAAAAATAATCTCAACAATCTCTATTTCACAACTAGCCGGCTTCGGCACCTGGCTCGAAAGTTCAGACTCTCTGAACTTTGAGACATTTTATTTTGTATATATTCGAGTTGAAGGAACCATTAGGTCTAATCTGAAGTACAAAGTTTTTCAAAAGTTTTCTCTCATAAGACAAATAATGATTTCTATATGTTGCGGGCGTGACCGTGCAGTCACACCCATAACACGTTTTCAGTTACTCATTTTGTTTTCATGTTAATACTCCATATTATGATACATAATGGTTTCTTATGTTCGAAATATCACAATGAAAAGCCACATCTTAAAATTAGAGGAGTAAACTGAAGATATATCGGCAAAAATATTGATCAAGTTAACCGCTATTTAACACGAAAACTAATTCTGCCTTATAAATTTACTTTAGGGACTTTGATGGGAATCACAAACTGTGCTTAGCCAATATCTCTGGTTTCTTGGTGCCTGTTTTCGTAGGATGGGCTGTCAGAGATGGAGTAAGTATAAAATCCATTATTTTAAAAGAACTTCGGTGAAGCAACTTGAGATTTTCTTTCAGAAGAAGCGCATAAAAAATTGTTTCGAAAGATTAACAAAAAATTAAGAGACTATTCTGGTTGTCCTAAATGAAATGAGTCTAAATGCAGGGGGATCAAAAAAAAAAAAAAAAAAATCCATTATCAGTATGTATAACGACGAAAAGAAATACATGCATAGAACAAAGAATATCTGAGCAATTCTTTAGAAAAGTATAGTTTCTTGTCCCGCGTTCATAGCAATCATAGAAATTCTTTTCCATTTTTTAAACATTATTTATTTGTCCCCTTCTGAAAAAGAAGATAACAGGCATTTAACAGTGCAAAATGATAGTTATTTTTGTTGAGGCTTAATATAAGAATTAAAATGACATTACCAAACCACTGTCTCTGATCAAAAGTTCTATCTTTCGTGGCCTGCCTAGACAGCTGTATAACTGATTATTACAATGCTTCAAGTATCCTAATCTGAAATCAAATTTCTTTTTTTTCTTTATTTACATTAATGTGTTTTACCCATGGTTAAGACTCGTACCCATTAATTTGCGTCATTAACATCCAACAGTTTTTACAGTTTTGCATGACCCCCTAGGTGCAACTGTTGGCTCAAATAACTTTCTGCTTTAGTAGCAGCTATCATAACTTTGATGGCAAAATAAGAATTTCGTGTGTAGAAATTTCCAAGTTTCTTGATAAAGTGTATTTAATTTTAGAGTAAATCGAAGGAAATGCGTCAGTTATTACCATCCTTCCTCAATATGAGTTACATATGATTTTGTAATTTTTACACAATAATTTTGCATAAATATATACCAGTTTGATCCTCAGTATCTCTAAAGTAAACGAAGATTATTTGTAAAATTCTGAAGCTTAAAGAAAATATATATCCTGCATTTAAAAAAAAAGAATAAAACAAAGGTCCCCCTAGTGAAAAGTTGAAAAATTTGGAGGTCAAAATACCACCTTTCTAGAGAATTGGCCATATATGCATAGGAATTCAATAAATTTCAACATATCCTGTACTTCACCAGCTATGATGTTGCGGACTGCTTCGCGTAACTAGTGCAGCCTGTACAAAAACAATTTACTTAAATCCAAAGGATTCATTTAAACCCGTTGCCGTTATTACGTAATGTCAAGCAAGTAAAGAAATCAAAAAGCGTTAGATCAGGGGTTCTTAACCTTTTAGGCGCTACGCCACCCTTTGAACACTGACGGGAGCTCACGCCCCTCCTCCCCCCCCCCCGTCAATACGAGGGCACAGTAAAAATTTGAAACTGAAGCTAGTTGGGATAGCTGAAGGAGGTTATTAAATAAAAATATTGATAATTTCGTAAACAAATTTAGTGCATAACTTTTTTATTAATTGGTTTGTAACCACTGAAAAGCATTTAGCTATAGCTGGGGAGCTAAACGACCAAAATCAATGGAAAACTGAAAATTGTGATAAGATGCCACTAGGTAGGAATGTTGTTTATGACTATATGAAATTGAGACCCAGAGTCACTTTCAAAAAAATTTTAATTCAAGATGGCGACGTTTTTCAAAATGGCTTCCCACATTATCGTTTTTTAAATATATGTCATACAGAAGAGGTTGGTTGGTTTGATTTTTATGGCGCAAGAGCCCTTGAGGGCTATACTGCGCCAAACGATATTTTATTATGTGCTATTTATTTTTTATTAAAGAATATAGTAAATAGAAGCATATTTTGAAGGAGAAAGCATAAAACTTCAAGTGTCAATATTAAAAAAGTGCATCCGATAAAAACATTTAAACAATTTGAAAATAAAGACAAAATGGGCGAAAAAATATCTTGAAAAACAAAGGAAGGACGAAATCACATAATGACCAGACAAACACTAAATTAAAAAGGAGAATCCAATCTCCTGGAGGAAGGAGTACAAATTGCGATGGGGTGGATCCCCCAGCAACTCCTTCAAAGATGGGTTAAAATTATTAAAATATTTATAACGAATTAGATTAAAATTTGGGCAGTTGCATAAAATGTGCAACACTGTCTGATTTACATCACATGTAATGCATGTTGGAACTGGTTCATGACATAAGAGATATTTGTGGGTGAATCTGGTATGTCCAATGCGAAGTCGAGCTAATAAGACTTGTTCTCTCCTGGTGATATTTAATGATCCGAAACCTCTAGTGGAGGGCTGGATTGAATGTAATTTATTTTCGATTTCTGAATTCCACGTCCCCTGCCAATACGTGTTGAGGCTTACAACGATGGCGTTTTTGATATCATCGAAAGGTACACTATTATCGACCAGGATACTTGCAGCTCTGGCAGCTGAATCGGCTGCCTCATTGCCTGCAATACCCACATGACCAGGGATCCAACAAAAGGTAATTTCAAAATTATTTTGCATAAGGTTTTTGTATAAAAGATATGACTGGATGACTATAGGATGGCTATTATTATTGCAGTGAGTGATGGCTTCCACTGAACTCTTGGAGTCAGTGAATATCACCCACTTTTTGTAGACGGATTGGGTTATTGATTGTAGCGATGAAAAAATAGCTTTTATTTCTGCAGTAAATACCGAGCAAGATGTGTTTAGTTTTTCTGCCGTAACTTGATCATTAATTATTGTTGAAAAGCCGACGTGATTGTTTGCTTTTGATCCGTCAGTAAAAATGTGTTTGTAACCAGAATACTTGCTTTTGATCTCATTAAAGACTTGTTGATAAACTGTATCTGCAGTAGTTTGTTTTGGGAATTCTGATAAATCATTAATTATAGAAGGTATGACTTCGCACCATGGTTCAATTAGGTTTATTGTGTTGACGGTTTTAAAATCTGGTAGCTGCAGGTCTGAGAGTACCCGACGCATTCGGATCCCAAATGTTGGGGTCATCGAAGGCCGGTTTAGAAATAAAGCAGCATTACATGGGTTAAAAATATGGAGATGTAGTGGGTGATTAGTGCAAGGTTTTATTTTGAAGTAAAAATTTAAAGAAAGTTTGAGGCGTCTATTGTTTAGAGATTGTTCGTGTGCAAGGATATGAAGACTGTTGATAGGCGAAGTTCGAAAGGCTCCTGTGCAGATGCGTAGTGCCTGATTATGTATTGGATCCAGACTTTTCAGATAGGTTTTAGCAGCGGAACCATAAATTTGACATCCATAATCAAGTTTTGAGCGTATCAAAGCCCTGTATATTCTTAGCAGAGACTCAGTATTAGCACCCCAAGAAGTGTTCGCTAAGACTTTAAGGATATTTAATTTTAATGAACATTTCTTTTTTAACTCTTGTATATGCGGTATAAATTTTAGTTTATTGTCAAGTGTGAGACCAAGGAATTTTCCTTGATCTTTTACAGCTATTGGTTGATTATTGAGGAGGAGATTTGGGTCAGGGTGAAGGCCTCTTTTTCGGCAGAAGTGGATACAGAATGTTTTTTGAGCAGAGAAAGTGAAGCCATTTTCTTCCGCCCATTGGGTTACTTTATTGATTGCAATTTGAAGTTGTCTTTCAACGATACTCATGCCGTTGATGAGAAAGAAATTTGAAAATCATCCACGAACATGGTACCTTTTACAGCGGGAGGCAATTGGCCAATCAAGCTATTGATTGCTATAATGAATAGAGTTACGCTTAGTACACTTCCCTGGGGTACTCCTTCTTCTTGAATGAAGGTATCCGACAGAACAGACTTGACGCGTACACGAAAAGAACGATGTTTCAGAAAATTGGAGAGAAAGATGGGTAAATTACCTCGCAACCCATACTCGTGCAGGGTTTTGAGGATCCCATACCTCCAGGTACGGTCGTATGCTTTTTCAATATCGAAAAATACGCTCACAAGATGTTTTCGTTTAAGAAATGCTTCTCTTACTGATGTTTCGAGAAGAATTAGATTGTCTATTGTGCATCTGCCACGCCTAAATCCACTTTGATATGAGGATATGAGATGGTGTGACTCCAGAATGTGCATCAGTCTGGCGTTTACCATCCGTTCCATGAGTTTACATAGGCAACTAGTGAGAGCTATAGGTCTATAGCTCTCAGGTTTATCAGATTGTTTATTTGGTTTAAGGATAGGGATAACTATTGCTTGACTCCAGGATTTTGGGAATCTATGTTCGGAATAAATTCTATTAAAAAGCTGCAGAATATTTTCTAATGAAGACCTGCTTAGATTTTTTAACATGCTATTGTGTATTTCGTCAGAGCCAGGTGATGTGTTTCTTGATTTTTGTAAAGCAATATTTAGTTCATGAAAGGTAAATTTTGTGTTGTATTGATGAATAATGTTTGAATTAAAATCAAGAACTCTTCGTTCTTTATGAGATTTAATAGCTAAAAACTTAGAACAGTAATTATTTGCGCTGGAGACTTCAGCCAAGTGAGTCGCCAGGCAGTCAGCTACCTCTTTGTGATCAGATAAAAGTTGACCATTTTTCTCCAGAATTGGAGCACAAGATATGCTATAGTTTCCAGCGATTTTTTTTATTTTACCCCATACAGTCTTGGACGGGGTGGACGTCGTGATTGTGCTGACATAGGCCTGCCACGAGTCCCGCTGGCTTTTCCGTCGAATCCTACGAGCTTCAGCACGAGCTCGTTTAAGTGTCACAAGATTTTGTGTGGTCGGGTATCGACGAAATGTGTTCCATGCTTTTTTTTGTTTCTTCTGAGCTTCTTGGCAAGCAGAGTTCCACCATGGCTTAGGATATTTGATCCTGCCTTTAGAGGTTCTTGGTATAGCAGCGTTCGCTGCGTTTAAGATGATGTCGGTTACTCGCTTTACCGCTACATCAATATCAATGTCAGTCACGTCTTCCGATGTTATTTCTGCCAAATGGGTAAATGCTGCCCAATCAGCTCGATCAATGCGAAGACGGCCTTGCTGATGCTGCTGATAGCTGCAGCGTCCAGTATATGTTATTTTGATTGGAAAGTGGCCACTGGTGTAGAGACCACCCTGCACCTGGAAATCCCAAAGTGGCAGAAAGGAAGGTGAGGATATTGCAAGATCGATGGCATGGTAGGTTTGCGTAGGAAGGTGGAAATAGGTATTTTCACCGTCGTTAAGAACACATAGATCGTTGTCTTCAATAAAGTTTTCAATAATTAGACCTCTGCTGTTAGAGTCTGAGCTCCCCCAGAGAGGATTATGGCCATTAAAATCCCCCAAGATGACAAATGGGGGAGGAAGTTGATCAACCAATGTCTGCAACTCCACGCTTCTCAAGTCGTAAGAAGGTGGAATATATATAGAGCAAACTGTGAACAGCGAGTGAAGGTGAACGCGCGCAGCTACTGCTTGCAGGGATGTGTTGGTATTGAGCTGGCTAGATGCATAATCATTGTTGATTAGCAATGCCACTCCTCCACAACGACGGTCGCCTGACAAGCAGTCCTTGCGGTATATGTCAAAACCTTTCAACCTCGGTCTATCAACAGGGGACAGAAATGTTTCTTGCAGACAGAATATGGCCGGTTGGTGATATTCGACAAGATCTTTAATGTCCGTGACATTATGCGAGTAACTCTGACAATTCCAAGAAAGAATGCTCAGGGCCATGAAGAGAAAAGGAAGGAGAAACGGCCAGAAGAAGAAAAAGGAACTCAAGAAGGAGGATGGTCCGTCCACCCTTCATCGTCGGATGGCGGAAGATCTTCAAAATCGACATCCTCGTCCTCCTCTTGGGGAGGAGGTTGTTGGAGTTTTTCGATTTGGGACTTAGTTAATTTTACTTTCTTACTAGAAAGTAAAAAGTCCTCTTTCTTAAAATTATAAAATTTTGGGGGCCTCTGTTTAGAGGCTACCCCAATTTTTGCGCGCGTTTGAATAAATTTCTTTTTTTCTACAGTTTTCTTTTGTTTTTGATCAGTTGGTTTGTTCGAAATTAATTTAGTTGAGTAACTTGTACTTGGGATTTGTGTACTTTGTACTTGAATTTCATTATTATTTTTTTGTGGAGGCTTAGGAGTATTGAGCTGTTTATTTTTTGATTTAGGAGAGTTAGTTGATTTAGTGCTGGTTATTGTAATGATTTGAGGATCTGTTTGTGTACCGGTGGAATTGAATACTTTTCTTACTGCTGCAGCATATGAAAGTCCAGATAGAGGTGTACGAGACTGAACTATTTTTCGTGCGTCTGGGTATGATATGTTCTGAGTAGTTTTGATAACCTGTATTTCTTTTTCGGAGAGCCATTTAGGGCATTTTCTAGAGTAGGACGGGTGATCTCCTTTGCAGTTGACACATTTGAATTCCTTTGAGCATTCATTGCTATCGTGGCCGGCCTCAGCACATCTGGCACAAGTTTCTGTGCCACGGCATGACAGCTTGGAATGCCCAAAGCGCTGGCACTTAAAGCACCGTAGCGGGTTAGGAATGTATGGTCTAACAGGGCATGAGAGATATCCAGCTTTGACACGTGAAGGGAGGATAGGCGTACTAAAGGTCAGAATGACATGTTTCGTATTCTGCATTACGCCATTGCGTTTAATAGTGATCCTTTTCACTCCACTTACGTGTTGGTCCTTCATTTCATCTAGGATTTCCTTCTCTGGTGTGAATAGAAGGTCTGGCTCTGAAATTACTCCCCGAGAAAAGTTTAATGTAGAGTGGGCTGTAACTGTGCAAAGATAAGGACCTAATTGTTTAATAGCTAGTATGAGTTGAACTTGTTTATTATCTTTTATTTCGACCAAAAGCTCACCTGTTCGTGTTTTTTTTACTGATTTAAATTCGCCGATTAGATTTACAAGAGCTTTGTTGATTAGAAAAGGAGATACAGCAGTAAATGTAAGGTTTTCATTTCTTTTGATAACGAAAAATTTTGCGGAGGTATACGATTCATTCTGACGCTCCCCACAAGGGGGAGAAGTGTTCTTTGAGTTTTCATCCATAAACGAACCAGAGAACTAGGGGGAAAATATGGGGTCTAGCCCCTGTGTAGCCCCCCACACAGAGGTAAGGCTGCGTACGACAGGGTTCGCCTGCTATCCCTGAAGTCTCCCGTTTGAGGCACCGACTACCCCCGGTACCACGCAGCCATCGGCACGGTTGACACGCCTTGGCTTAGGGGTTTTCGTCCGCATTTGGTAAGTGTGATGAGGGAAGGAAGGGAGAAAAATCCCCTCCCGCCGATATTCTGTTTGAGCAACTGGGGGTTCACGACTCCTCCCAAGAGCTCGCCCCGAACTCACCACACCGCAAGCCCCCCCACCACGACAAGGTAAACGGACACGGGGGATACAGAAGAGGTTTTTATGACGATTTATAGATTCTTCAAGTCAAAGATTTTGTTTTTTGTATTGAAAAAAGAGCCAAAGCCAATATAAGACCATAAGTAGTATTTGTTATTAGTTCTCAGGCGGTTTTTAAACACTAAAAAAACCCAGAAATCCAACAAAAATTTAATTTTTTAAATTGTTTTAATTTTACTGTAAAACTACATTTGTTTGTACATATACTGCCCTACGCATGATAATTCAGGTAAAATATGCAGTATAACTAACTACTTTGAAAAAAATGAAGCGTGCCCTGTCTTCCAGAAGAGTTTACGGTAGTGAGACCAACATTTCTTTCTTCAAAAGAACCTGATATTATAATTTGTTCCCATCATTCATCTTGTAAGACAACTACACCTAATTTCAAGACTGGATTTTCACACTTTTACCACTATTTTACGAAGATTCATTATTAATAGTAATGATTCAGTATGCTATGAACTTATTTAACCAGTTACGCTATTTCTTAATGGAAATCCTGTCATGGCATTGGATCAACAATTGTTTGCCCAAGCAAAATTAATTCTGTAGAATAACCCAGAAGTATATGGTGAAAAGAAATTTTGCATCATGTTTGGTGCATTTTACAAACTTTTCTCAAGGCGCTGGATCAATTGGATGTAAGGAAGTGGATGGAGTAGTGCAATTACTTTTGCTGATATTGCAACTTCAACAGTTGCGGAAAGTTATTCGAAAGTTAAGCACGTTAAGAAAGCTAGAGCAAAACTGCTGTTACCCTGTATCACTTGCTTTTTGATGCTTATGAAGAAGCAGATTCCAAGCTTGAGTTTCAGCCATGGTGTAAAGAACGAGCTAAAGGGAGTAACGCTTCGTTTAAATATTGGCTAACTTGTCTTAATACGGAAATCCTGTTGCTCCTGTTTGTTCGCTCAATCAGAGATCGAAACTACATTTGTTCCGTCAGTGCTTGAACGGAATGATTCCTTGTTTTTATTTATATTCATTTATTTTATTTTTGCTTGATCATCATCACTACGCACGTTGGTTGTCAACACATCTAAAAGACCTTTATGATGCAGAGATTGAACTACCAGAGCTAAATTGATCATTAATTTTTGGACAGTTTGTGATAAGAAAATCTAACAGATTATTCTCAGCAATCAGTATAGACCATGCACATGAACACAATGAAATAGTTAAAGGGGAAGAAGATGCAAAATAGGATCGACATAGGATCCATCTCCACTAAAGAATGGTTTCTGGACCAGAAATAAGATAAATAATAAACGAGTTTGAGTGTGATATTAAGCTAAAACATGGAACAAAATAGTCGGCTTCATCTTGAGCAGTACCACTCATTTCAAGTTAAATTTGTTACTAAGGTTCGAGCTCTTTATAGCACTTTGAAAAAGCTTGGAAATCCAATTGTGAAAATTACCAGGATCTTATCGTAATCGATAGCAGGGTTATTGTGCACAGTGATGTCAATGCTACAGTTCATGCAGCCGAGTCCACTGGGAATTCAACTATTCCATCATTGAAGAAAGACTTGAAAAAGACCAACGTTCCTTTAGAATGATACTACATTTTCAAGACATGTTAGAAAACGGTTTCAGGAATAATGTCATTTGCACTGCTAATACAGATGTCTTAGTTTTAGCAATATCTTACTTTTTTCCTTGTCAACATCGGATTATTTATGGAACAGGAAAGAACTACAGATTCATTCCAGTTCATTCTATATATGAAGCTATTGGGAAAGAAAATGCATTAGCTTTTCAGGATTTTATGCCTTTACAGGTTGTAACAGCATTCTCAGCTTCCCTGGGAAGCCTAAAGAATCGACTTGGAAGTCATGGACGATATTCAAAGAAGCAACTGCGGCATTTTTATTTATTTCGCAACCTCAGAGTTCTTTACCTCATGAGATTTTCGACATTTTTGAAAAGGTACGTAGTTCTACTGTACTGTTCCACTAGTTATACCGTAACTATAAATGATGCAAGGAAAAAGTTGTTTGACAAAAAATCGGCCACTTGAAAGTTTGCTACTAAAAAAGGGTGCCTTACAGCAACAAGTATTGCGTAGTGCTTTCCAGGCTGGACATATTTGGGAACAAGCTGACAAACATATCATACGTGCTCCATCTCCAAGTGAATGAGGATGGCTCTTGGATGACAAATGTTGGCAGCTGAAATGGTCGAAATTACCGGAAGTTTCTGACTCGTACACTGAGCTCATTAAGCGCGCGTGCATAATCTACGAAAACAAGTGTAGCTGCAGAAGTCTTGCTCTGTCCTGCAAAAAAGTATGCAAATGCAAAAATGAATGCCAACAATGAAGCAGTGTTTGACTAACGACATATTATTAGTATTTTTGCACATGTATGCATTTAATATTTTTCCTATTTTTACATTGGTACTTTGAAAAGCATGTAATCTCTTTTGTAAGTAATTAAATTAGATTTATTAAAAAAGCACCAAAATGAACATTTAGCTTATTTTCAACCTAGAAAGCGAAATCTGTGACTTGAGAAACCCATAATTCGATGTAAAAACCTCTTTTGTACGACATATATTAAATGTACTCAAAAATGGGTAGCCATTTCGAAAAACGCAGCCATCTTGGATTTAAACGGTTTTTGGAAGTGCCTCTGGGTCTTAATTTCATTGTATAGTTATAAACAACATTGCTATCAAGTGGAATCTTCTTATCATAATTTGCAGTTTTCCATCGGTTAGCTCCCCGACTACTACGTTGAGAAAGAATTTTAAAAATTATTTTCTTGCTGACGAAAAACTGATAGCAAGTTACGAGGTGGTTAGAGATCCATTTCATAAGATTCCCGAAGGACTATCCATTGATCAAGAAAAATTCAGACTAAACGACAGGTTGCGAAACCAAATGATAATTTTATAATAAATCATTATTTGAATTTTGGTTACGAGTAGAGGATTCATTTCCCATACTAAAAAAACAAGCATTTCACACTCTATTACCATTTTAAACTTAGTACCTTTGTGAAACTAGATTTTCTGCTTTAGTTTCTTTGAAAACAAAATTTAGATCCCGGCTAAATATAGAAACAGAACTGAGAGTGGCTATTTCTAATACTATGTCTTCCTTCGAAAAACTCAGTTCTTCAAGACATGCCCTAGGAAGTCAATAATAATTACTAATTTTTATTTTTTATGTGGTATATTTTTATTAAGTAAGTTTTGATTCAGAAATTGTTTATACTTCAATAAGATAATTATTAAATATGTTGAAATGCATTTTCTTTTCTATATGTCCGCTTGCCCAAAGGTTGAAAATCACTGCGTTATATGACTAGGTTTCATTAGATTGGAGGCGTTTTCCGCATTTTCGCAGGTAAAACTGACCATCAGCTTTACACAGCGAAGCAGCTCTTCATGGGTTTTACCACCCAGCTTCCAGGGAACCATGGCCTTTCTTTCGTCCAAGAGCATTTCTTTAACCAGTTTGAATGGTAGGAGAGCCTCTTCCTGTTTAGGGGGTAGGTGCGGCCAGATATGAGGATTTGGAACGTTTTTTTAATGAAAGTCTAACTAGGATTAGGATCTAACTTAAAAGGCGTTTTACACAAAACTTTGACACTTTTTGAGCAGCAGTGAGTACAGTTCGCTTTTCCCGATTCTTTCTTCCGATTGGCTTTCTTTGAAGTAGGCCTATTTTTCTAGCACTTGAGTTAAATTTCGCCTTCCAGATATGACAACTAGTAACGCGAACGTCTACATTTTTCTCTGCTTTGCAAAATCTCTTGCTTTTAGCAGACAGTGATAGAACTTGAAGGCGCTTTAGTGCATCGAAGTTTAAATATTCTTTTCGCTTTTGCTTCCAGCATGAAACTGTTTAAATATTTTTTATTGTTTTGAGTGCAAATAAATATAGCTTTGCTATTTTCACACTGCAGCAAACATTGAAAAACCGGAGTACCGTTTCCGTGACCACATCAATTGTTTACTTCATCACGGGAAGCATGTACAACTACTTTGGATCAGCTGAACTGCAGCCATGGGGATCTTCAGCCAGAAACATGGAGCCTGAAAAAATTCTCCAAGACCCTGAAGACGAAGAACCCAAAAATAATAAACCAATGTCATACCCATAAACAGTTTGATTGCATTTTCGGTAGAAGGTCCGATGCTACATTTTGGGGGAGCGATTAAAAGAGTTTGCTGCTTTTTATTTCGAAAAAGAACTGAAAACACTGCACAGTTCACCGTGTAACAGTTACTGTAAAATGGACTATTTAGTAGCTGTTTTTAAATGTTGACTTGAAGTTGCCGAGCTCTTGTCCTACCTTTTAATTCTGTGCAATATAATATATACTAAAAGTATTGTGATGCTATGAAATAAAAATGAAAACTTTTTTAAACATTTAGACTTTTTTTTTCTTTTCAGAATTATTTACTTTTATTACAATTATTTATTTTACACAGTGAAATTCCGTTACAACGAATATAATTTGTTGCACTGCTTAAATATAAATAAGCCACATGGAATCTTCAACAGAAAGCTCGATGAGCCAAGTCCGCGCGAGATTGCCAAGTCAGTGCAGTAGCTGCTATGGCAAATGATTTAAATTCAAGATCGAATGTTTGTTCTAAAGTTAACAGCAGCAACAGATTCGCGCGACACAAATAGTACTAAAATAGTCCGTCCCCTGCTCATTTCGCTCTCCAGCCCCCCCCCCCCCCTTCAATTTCAATGCAACCTGTGGAGGGTGACAAATTTCATACGCTGCCGGATGTGCAACAAAAGACTATTCTTTTGCAACTCAGCCGTCCTGTGGCACTGCCAGGCCTGTCAGGCGAGGAGAACGTTCGATCTGCATCAAACACGTATAACTGTGTTGTAAACTGTGTGAATATTTTACTTAATTGAAATTAGTCCCATTTGGTGTGTCTACACCACAAAAACGCGTAGTTGCAATGAATCCGATAAAATAGGAGTTGGTAATTGATGAAAGCACTCCTTTCCTCTCAGAACAACAACGCAAGATGTTTCTCAGGTTGGCATATTTCACATTATTTCCTCAAGAATGATTCGTCACTTTACTGTGAAACAACATCTACAAGCATAAATGTTACCTAATTAATTCAAAAATACTCCAAGTAATGTTTTAATTTCGGGTAACTGGCATAAAACCATGTACCACTGAATCACTTAAACATTCATTTGTTTTAGAGGACTCCAATCTACGCCCTGTGGGCCAAAACAGGCGTTCGAGCACATTTTGCCGGGCCCGCAAAAAGCTTGCCAACTGAAAAAGAAAATCCAATTCTTCAAAATAAATGATAGATTTCCTTTAACGCATTTTTAAACAAAATTGAGCCCTGAAAATCTCACCAACCACCAGTGACCGCTTAATTTGAAAAAAAAATCGTGTGTGTAGGAAACAGCACCGACTAAACCATCTGACCTGAACTGAAATATATCGTTGGATTGTTGGCCCCCTCCATGATAAATTTACATGATGGCCCTCTAGTTTAAAAGGCTGGAGACCCCTGGTTTTTAAGACATCAAACAAAATCCAATTAATTTATCCTTTGTCATATTCTATACTTTGTGTTTGACATTCATGTAACGATTTTTTTCTGCTTTTGTATTTGTACAAACAAAGTTTAGGAAGCATTGCTTTCAAGACAAAATTTTCCTCTGAAATTTCAATTTCTATTTTAAGCAACCATGAACAAATTTTGAGTTTTTTTATTTTGTGATGTCTACCTTTATTACAGTACTAGAAAATTGCCCATCTAGGTATGACGGGTGAAAATTGCTTCAACATTTGAACGAAGCAATTGCCTGTTTGGTGATATTTTGATAGTGGAAATTCTAACCCTGAAGTCCAGTAGATAGCGTTCATTGTTGACCACTTTTTCGTTTCTTCATTCTCCTAAAACGACAGTGCTACCAGTAAAAGAGTTATTATAGCGGATCCAGTTAAGCCTCGTCAAAATAAAGCATTACCCAGTATGTCAAACATTAACAAAAAATATAATCAAACTGTCATGCCGTGGGGCGAGTTTCATTGTTGATGACGTCAGGAGCGTTACTCGATCATTCGCTATTATATGAGGGTTGAGTAAAGTAGTTTTATGGTCGTGAAAAATTTCGTTTTACAGATTTCGTCGATAATCATTCTTAATTATTAAACATTATGTATACGAGGAATTGTTCACAACTGATTCTGAAAATTAAATTTCCGATATATGATTTTGAAGTCAAGTACATCCCGATAATCTGGAGAAAAATTGTCAATTCCGGTTACCATCATTACACTCCTGATGTAATCTCTAACAGAATTTTTTTTTTTTTTTTTTTTTTTAAATGTGTAGCTTAATGTGTTCCAAACTGCAGATAACATTTTTCTCAAAAGGATTTCTTTAAATCTGTCTTCAGACTACAGATAAGAAAATGTTATTTTTATGCAATTACACTTTCCTCATGTCTTTTTTAAATTAGCTTTAACAACAGAAAACAAATTTCTGTTTAAATAATTACATTCATCTCCCCAATTTCACTGAAGCGAAATTCCCTTCCCCCTGTTTTTCTGCTTCCATCTAATCTTTACATAGTATAAAATGAAGTCCTGAAAAAGCGTCTGTGTGTTTGAACTCGCAAAACTCGAGAACTACCCGGCCGATTTCGCTGAAATTTTCAGTTTGTTCCTTTAAGTCCTGAGAAGGTTTGCCGATCAGTTCGAAAAAAGTTCGATGAATTGTTTTTTTTAATTCTAATTTAGGCCCAATTTTCACATAAATTTCCGAATATGGGGGTAAAGAATTACTTGCACATATTAATACTATGTGTCGTTGGAAAGAGCAGAATTTTCCGCGTTCTACGCAATTTGTTTCAATGATCTAACTTAATTATGGCGGGAGTTATTTACGTTTTTAACTCGAATTTGTTTAGGCTTAGCTGAAATTTAGGCACTTCTTTCTTCATTAAATTTATCAATGAAAAGTGAAGGAAGAATTGTCCTACAGTTTTCTTTTTGACACCATTGAAAACAGCTGCTTTTTTTACTCCAGATCTAACTCGACCTATGTTCGAAAGTTTAATCCTCTTATCTCCATTAGAAAAAAAATTACAAGCGAATTAAATGAAGTTCAAAAATCTGTTCTCTATTCAAGTTTCTAACCATTTCATTTTGCGTTTCCACAGTAACGCTTTTTGAATCCATTATTTCCATCTTTCTCATTTTCAATTCAACTTATTTTATTTTGTGTTTCCATGGTTACGCATTTTAAATCCATCTTTCTCATTTTATTTTAATTTCTTATAAGTATTTTAATATCTGTCGTCATTGCTTGGAGAGAAGATGGTATTTTTTCTTTTATTTATGCCTGATTGTTGAATATACGCCACTTGGCACAATTTTAATTTTCAAGGTAGACCGGGCAAAGCTGGGCAACGCAGCTAGTCGTTTAATATATTTAAGAGGGGAAGAAACCTTAAATGTCGGCGAAATTATGGGTAAACAGTCTTTCCATACATGTTTTCAATTTAAATAATTACATAACGTCTGAAATTAAGGAACTTCAGACTTCACAGATAACATTTTTTTAAAGAATTAAATTTCCCTCATTTGTCTTCAAATATCTTGAGACTCTAAAATAACTTTTTTCTCGTCTGTTTTTCGTAAAACTCTGGCTTCGTACTAGCGATAACACTTTAAAATTAAAATAACTACATTTTTTTCTCATTTGCCTTTATTTAAATATCTCCAGGCTATACATTTTTAATTTTATTAAGTAAATTCTTCTCAAAGGTCATTCTTTAACTCTATTTTTACACTAAAGATGTCAATTTTAATTACATTTTCATAACGTGATTTTTGTTAAATGTCTGTTGATTACAGAAGACAGTTTTTATTTAAAATATTTTCATTTTTACCATGAATCATTTTTAAAACATCTTTAGATAGCCTCCTATTATAAATTTAATTAATTCCATTTTTATTAAATGTCTTCAACTATATATAACCGTTTTTAGTTGGAATACTAACATTTTCCTCTTGTGAAATGCTTTCAGACTATAGAGATGACTTTTTTTTATTTAAGTAATTATTTTTCTCATTTGTCCTTAAATATCTTCAAACAATAAGTTTTTTAATTTCAATTATTTTGATCTGCCTTTCGTTAACTCTACCTTCAGACTGAAGAAAACAAATTCCAACTTAAACCTTCCCATTTTCCTAAACAGTCTTTCCCTTAGAATTTTAAGGTTATAATTAACTATGTTTAATTCAAATTAATGAGATTAACCTCACATTTCCTTCATTAAATGACTACAGATAACAAAGTTTTACCTAAATAATTTTATTTTGCTTATGTGTATTTCATTAAGTATCTTCAGACTATGTATAAGACTTTAAAATTTTAATAGCCCCATTATTCTTCAACATTTCACAGATTAGGAACATTGCAGAACTATTATTTTTGCGCCAAATGCTTTGAACTATGAAAAAATACTTTTAGAAGTTATGATTAGGAATTAAATAAAAGAGGATTACATTTGAAATTAATAACCTTGCCTTTCAATCTGAATTAGAATAACATTAAAGCATTCATTCTTTAAAATAGTTGTTAATTTTCTTCTGAAGTGGGTAAAAGTTTGGGTTTTACGCCAGACAGCTTTGTATTTCTTTTGTAGTCACTTATATTATGCTAAACGGATATTCTAATTTAAGTAAGTCAAATGTTTCTTGGTCCATTTAACGTGGAGTTCGAAAATAAAGATAAGTAATACAGTAAAACCTCTTCGGTTGGTTGATTAGATTTCTATGGAACAAGAGCCCTTGAGGCTATACTGCGCAAACGATATTTTATTATATGCTGTTAATTTCTCATTCAAGAAAAAAGTAAATAAAAGCATATTTTGGAGAAGAAAGCATTAAACTTCAAGTACTAGTATTAAAAAAAGTGCAGCAGATAAAGACAAAATGGACGAAATAATATCATGAAAAATAAGGAAAGGACGAAATCACATAATGACGAGATGAACGCTAAATTAAAAAGGACGAATCCAATCTCCTGAAGGAAGAAGTACAAATTGCGATGGGGTGGCTCCCCCAGCAACTCCTTCAAAGATGGGTTAAAATTATTAAAATATGTATAACGTATTTGATTAAAATTTGGGCAGTTGCATAAAATGTGCAACACCTTCTGATTTACATCACATGTGATGCATGTTGGAACTGGTTCATGACATAAGATATATTTGTGGGTGAATCTGGTATGTCCAATGCGAAGTCGAGCTAATAAGACTTGTTCTCTCCTGGTGATATTTAATGGTCCGAAACGTCTAGTGGAGGGCTGGATCGAATGCAATTTATTTTGGATTTCTGAATTCCTAGTCCGCTGCCAATAAGTGTTGAGGCTTACGATGGCGTTTTTAATATCATCGAAAGGGACACTATTATCGACCAGGATACTTGCAGCTCTGGCAGCTGAATCGGCTGCCTCATTGCCTGCAATGCCCACATGACCAGGCATCCAACAAAAGGCGACTTGAAAATTATTTTGCATAAGGTTTTGTATAAAAGATATGTCTGGATGAGACTATAGGATGGCTATTATTATTGCAGTGAGTGATGGCTTCCACTGAACTCTTCGAGTCAGTGAATATCACCCACTTTCTGTAAACGGATTGGGCTATTGATTGTAGAGATGAAAATATAGCTTTTATTTCTGCAATAAATACCGAGCAAGATGTGTTTAATTTTTCTGCCGTAACTTGATCATTAATTATTGTGGAAAAGCCAACGTGATCGTGTGCTTTTGATCCGTCAGTGAAAATGTGTTCATAACCAGAATAATTGCTTTTAATCTTATGAAAGACTTGTTGATAAACTGTATCGGCAGTAGTTTGTTTGGGGAATTTTGAGAAATTATCGATTATAGAAGGTATGACTTCAAGCCATGGTTCAATTAGTTTTATTGTGTTGACAGTTTTCAAATCTGATAGCTGCAGGTCTGAGAGTACCCGACGCGTTCGGATCCCAAATGTTGGGGTCATCGAAAATCCGGTGTAGAAATAAAGCAACATTAGATGGATTAAAAATATGGAGATGTAGTGGGTGATTGGTGCAAGGTTTTATTTTGAAGTAAAATCTAAAGAAGTTCAAAGCGTTTATTGTTCAGACTTTAGACATTGATCGTGTGCAAGGATATGAAGACTGTTGATAGTCGAAGTTCGAAAGGCTCCTGTGCAGATGCGCAGTGCCTGATTATGTATTGGATCCAGAGCTTTCAGATAGGTTTTTGCAGCGGAGCCATAAATTTGACATCCATAATCAAGTTTTGAGCGTATAAGAGCCCTGTAAATTCTCAACAGAGACTCTTTATCAGCACCCCAAGATGTGTTTGCTAAGACTTTCAGGATATTTAGTTTCAATAAACATTTTTTCCTCAGTTCTTGTATGTGCGGTATAAATTTAAGTTTATTATCAAGTGTGAGACCAAGGAATTTTCCTTGGTCTTTTACAGCTATTGGTTGATTGTTAAGGAGAAGACTTGGATCAGGGTGAAGCCCTCTTTTACGGCAGAAGTGGATGCAGAAGGTTTTTTGAGCAGAGAAAGTGAAGCCATTTTCCTCTGCCCATTGTGATACTTTATTTATAGCGATTTGAAGTTGTCTTTCAATGATACTCATGTTCGATGAAGAGAAAGAAATTTGAAAGTCATCAACGAACATGGTACCCTTGACAGCGGGAGGCAGTTGTTCGATTAAGTTGTTGATTGCTATTACAAAAAGAGTTACGCTTAGTACACTTCCCTGGGGAACTCCTTCTTGAATGAAGGTATCTGACAGAACAGACTTGACACGTACGCGAAAAGTTCGATCTCTAAGAAAATTAGAGAGAAAGATGGGTAGATTACCTCGTAACCCATACTCGTGCAGGGTTTTGAGGATCCCATACCTCCAGGTACGGTCATATGCTTTTTCAATGTCAAAAGGGGACTCTCCCCTAGAATATTTTCGGAAGTGACGTTCTTGAAACAGCAGCTATATTTCATCTGTGATGTGTGGGGAAGGAATGGAATTCGGAACTTCTCTTTGGAATTTTAGAAGCAATGGTTCCAAAATACGATTTGTGTCGATTTTTGATGAAGTTAGGAAGAGTTATGAAGTAGAGAAGAAGGTTTGGGGAAAATGTTTCGAAACATTAGTACTAAAAATAGTATTTTGAGGTCATCTTTGGTAACGATGCGGTTCAGATACTTTTACGGGGTAATTTTTAGAAACTAAATGTCTAAAACTGCAATTTCAAACGATCTTTAAGTTAGGTAAAGGTTAGGGATGTCCCCAGAAAATTTGAATTCTCAGTCCTAAAATCTCAGTCGGCCTGCTGCGATGACGTTAGGGGGGAAAATTGGGATCTGAGCATTTCCCCGAAAATTTTCGGATTTAAAGTTCTGAACATAGAACTTCAGACCGCCTTTTAGCTATATTAGAGTTTAGAAGAAGGCGAGTTTGATGGCTTTCCCCTGAATTTTTTTTCAAATTAAAATACTGTAAGCTACAGTTGTTAACGTTAGGGTTGGAAGTGGAATTTGGGTTTCTCTTTAGGAAATTGTTCGAAATTGGAAGTCCTAGAAATGTGATTTTGGACCGCCTTTGATGACTTTATTAGGAGAGAGAGTGAGTTCAGTACTCTTATAACGACATTTTTATAAAAGTTCTCAAAACGCATTTCAGTGTATTTTGTTGACGTTATGGAAAGGGGGCTGTGGAGACTTTCCCCGGAATTTAACATTTTGACAACCAGATTTTAGCACTTGGAACTCTCTAGAAACCTTCAAACAGCAGAGGTAATGTTGCTATGGAGCCACCACACATCTCTTATCTTTAAAACAATTTCACTGCATTCCAAATTTTCCAGCGGTATGAAACTAGTAGCAACTTCTTAAAAAGGTTACGAAAGGTGCTCTGTCAAATGTTTTCAAGAATGGTTCATCAACCTACTGAAGCTATGACTCTACTACTTGTTTAGTGTGCATGATAAAACTGAATATTATACATATTCTAAATGTAAAATTCGAATTTCAACCCACGACATCAATATGTTCTTAAGTTATCAGAGATGTGTAAGTACACACGCATGTAGAAGAGCCAGCCGATTGCAATCAAATAAAGGATATTTACGTCTAAGAATTCCTAAATAGTTTTTAACTTATTGCAGCAAGCTGCTTTTGAGTTACAAGAGATACAAATATAAAGAACGCACCCACAGAGGTCCTGATCAGCCGCCAATTTGTAAACAAAAGGATGGGACTCAAACTGAAGTCATAAAATTTCTAAATACAAAATTTTAATAAAAAACAGCAAACTGTTTTTGAGTTGCCATAGATACAGTTTTAAATGTGCATGCACGTGCAGAATCCCGAACGAACAGCTGATTGCACTAACAGTCATAAAAAATCCTTAATACAAAATTCCAGCGCAAAAAAGCAAATTGTTTCAGAGTTAAAAAAGATTCAGATGCAAATACGCAAACACATGCCGATGCCCAGACGAACAGCCGATTGCAACCAAAATAAGTTCAGTACTAAATCTCATAAAGGTATCAAATACGAAGTTTGAACTATCTACACTGCAGCTTTTTCAAACTATGTGAGATGCATACTTACGCACATACAGACAGATGTTATGACTAAACTTTCCACATCGAATAAGGGATGGTGTAATAATGAAACCACCTTAGTGAATTACAAAAATAAACAGGGTAAGCATATTTAAATTTACGGTATTGTCAAACCGAAAGACTGTAAACAATTTGAGCTTTTAACAATGTTAAAATATTCTAAAATGTGTTTTTTTTTTTTGAACATAGCTTTCCTTGTGTTATTTGAAATGTAAAATTATTTTCTTGAATAATATTACAAAAATATCAATCCTTTAACTGTACAATTGCTTTAACATTATCAATATTCACAGGAATTTAAAAAGCATTTCAATTGAAACACATTCAATCAGAAGGAAGAATGAACAAGCTTACACATAAAATCCAAATAGCCGTATTCTGGAACAGACTTCAGTCCAACATTGCGAAATGAATAAAATTAGATGCTTTCTGTATCAAATGAAATCTAATTATAATTATCTTTAAGAAAAATCTAAAAGATTCTTTTCATCTTGAAAATAGCTGAAAAATTCTACAAATAGGAAAATCGAAAAAATTATAAATCCATCTGGCCTGGCAATTTGTTTGAAAGATAATAACAAAATAGTAAAAACCTGCATTATTCGAAATGGAAGGAACTATCTTTCAAAGGTGATCACGAGAACACAATGATGAAACTTCCATCATACGCACTGGAAGGCAATAGCATCAAGTCCTACTTACGCATTTTTAACGGCGGCTAGAAACGCACTGTATCACTGCGCAAGAAATAAAGTGCAGGATTGAAACGTTTTTAACTCTCAAGTTTGTACATTCAAATAAAAAAGAAAACTTTTAAAATTTATGAAAACATTTATTGAATCATTACATAAAGATTTAATTTCTTGTTATTTTTTTTTTTCTTTTTTTATTTTAAGGAAGTAACACTTCATTTGCTAAGCATTTTACCTGTCGTACAAAATTCATTGTATTTTTATTATTGTCGTATTCGTTTATTTCTTTGTTTGTTTTAACTTCATTTCATAGTCTTTCCTTTTTAACCCTCGGCACACAAAGGAAGAGGGTTGTAAGTTTGACGTGTTTGTGTGTCTGTGGATCTCTAGTGCCTAAATAGTCTAACTACCAAAAGGCACTACCTTCAAGGTCACGGATCTGGACGAAACTCTGGATTTATGTTCATTCCCACTAGATATGAGTCCAGGTAAAGCGGTTTGACTGCATAGGTCCTAGTTCGGCCGTAATGGACGTCTAAAGTTTTTAGTTTAGCTCCAGGATGCAATGGTTTTTCCTTTGAAATTAACCTTTTTATTAAGCACTTTTTTATACTTGGCCTGATTTTCACGGAGAAATCTGAGGCCTGGTTTTGCTTATATCTCTGTAACTAGACCACTTAAAGACTTCGGGATTTCACTAAATGATTTGCTTAATCTTAAGGTACAACTTAGCTCTGAAAAATAAAATTCTAAAATAAAATTATTATTTCAGTTAGGATGAAAAACAGCAATATTCACACGGTGACTGACGTTACAATTTGATTCATTTTTAAACTTATAAACTCAGCACTGTCTTGAAATTAAATTTTGTTTCTTCTGAATTTGATATAAAATATCATGATATGGTTCACCACTGCCCCCAAACTTGTTTTCAGACTTGGGGAAATTTTTTTGTATGAAATTAAGGGGAATAATAAAACGTGACTGATGTTACGCAGAAAGATATTGAAAAAAATGACTTATATAAAATTTGAAATACTCTTCAAACTAATAACGTAAAATCTTAAAAGATTTCTTCCCCTTAAACAACAAAAACCTCGTTACAACGAACAAAATTTCTTGTAATTTGAAGTTCCTTGTAACAGGATTTCATTGTACTCTATAACTTGAGTCTCTAAAACACAAAGCTAAAACAAACAACTGCGTGTAAAACTTATGAAATTAGCTCTTGTTGTTGTCTTGTGCCAGCTAGGCTGGCAATTTGGGGAGCGCTACTTAACTTTTCCAACTGTACCGTAATTTGGTGTGAAGTCCGACTTCCACCGTACACACATGCCATAGAGACCCGTTTATAGGGTAGGCAACCATTCACAACATAACAACACATTCACACAAAGAAAGGACAAGGACAGGAGAGAGAAAGTACATCCATGCTCGAGCCGGGATTCGAACCCGGGACCACCTCATCGCAGTCAGACTCCTCTGACCACTAGATGAAATTAGCTGTAGCGGCCATAAATAAGGAAAGTTGCTTTCCTCCTCGGTGGTCAGCGTTAAACAATAGCTAAAAAATCCCAGTCTTCTTAGTGCTTTCGACCCCCTAGAGAAAGGAAAAAATTACGATTCCCAGAAAAATGGAGTTCTTAGACAGGGTCTTGTTAGGGATTTCGTTAAAATGACGTCGTTAATTTCGTTAAATTCATCCTTTCTTTCTTTCTTTCTTTCTTTCATACACACATATTGAGGTTTCTGCTATTCCACTAGGGAAGCTTATACCTCTATTAATCCACACAATGTTTCCAGAATTTTGTTTTCCAGGACAGCACACAGACAACACAATAGATGGTGGTGCCATCTATGAACAGTTCGAGAGACAATTTAGAACCAGGCCAGGAGCCGAATAACTTCCTAGTCTGGCACCCCCAGAGGTATCTTTTCACTTGGAGGACATTGTGACCACGAGCATATTTAACGTCGCCCAGCCACCATTAATGACGACGGTGGGTCTTCGACCAGTGAGGATCGAACCCGAGACCCTTCGGTCCCGAGTCCAATGCCTTACCGATCAGGCTACCACGGCCCCATTCATCCTTTTATGGCTCCTTTCTGCAGTGCAAAACAGTGTTTTGTGGTTGCAGTAAAAGTTTTTGAATTTAGCATGTCGCTACCATACCTTAGAAGTTATTTTAAAAGGAGTTTTGATTTGCAAAATAGGTACGTCTACTAGTCCTCAACCAGATATTTTTTTAAGAATTGCAGGATGAATGGTATTGATTAGAAGCAGATCAAAGCAAGTATAGAAGATTAAAAACGATCAAAGCAAGTATAGAAGATTTAAAAAAAATTTGAAAAAAAAAAAAAAAAAAAATAGAACCGACTTTAAAATGCTCTAAAAAGTGAAATATAATTTTATTCTTTAAACACCATCGATAATACTTTTAACAATAATTTTTGAAGTTGGCGCAAAAACAAAACGTAAAATCCATTGTAACCATGCTTCGTTCATATTGCTATCAAAAAATCATCCAAAGTTAAGAACGAAACATTTATATCGTTACTCAAATATGCTGTCATCAATGCGTAATGCATGTGGTAGTGAAGAAACTGGGCCTGATTTAATTTATAGTTGTAACTGAGTTATGGCTGTGAAAGATTTTATCGATCGTTTTTGCGCCAACTTCAAAAATTATGTTTAAAAGTATTATCGATGGTGTTTAAAGAATAAAATTATTTTTCACTTTTTAGAGCAATTTCGAAGTCGGTTCTATTTTTTCTTTCAAAATATTTTTATTTTATTCTTTTTAGTGTAAATGTATTTCAGAAATATTAAGAAGTTACTATAACGAAACTTTACCTTATTTTGTTCATAAAAATGCTCCATACTAAAAAAATAAAAACACGCCTTAAACTTTAAGCGATTGACAATAAAAATTTATCTTTGTTCCTCGCTGGAATTCATTTGTGTGTTAATTTAATTATAACCATTTAAATATTACGTTTTCCCTAACTAATTTACATTTCACAGCATAGTTGCTTTTTGTGCAATCCTGTATCTCCTTACTCAGCCCGAATCATCTGTTATTGGCATACTTGATAACGATAAAAATACTTCTATAGTTGAAGCAAACCTAACCTAGTAGCACTGTGAAGGCTAAGCAGATCCTAATCACTGCATAAACCTCGCTTCCACGTTAGGTTTACCCCCACTATAGAGCAATGACACTGAAGAAACTTGATGCTTGCTTCAGAGAAGCCTCCATTCAAAATTATCACCACAATTACTATTAATATTATTGTTGTATGGCACCAAATTGTTGAAACAACGGGTTTTATGTTTAATCATTTAATTGGGAAATTGCATGAAATTTACTGTTTTTTGACCATAACTTTTTTTCTAACGAACAAATATGGTCAAACAAAATAATGGGACCTTAGTTGAGCCACCCCCTATCCATTAAAAGAAGAATCATCAAAATCGGTCCTCTAGGTGAGACGCTGTGAGTGGACAAAACATACATACGGTATGAACTGATAACCGCCTCCTTTTTGAAGTCGGTTAAAAACAAAATAAGCAATCCTGGTGAAATTTCAAGCTTTCTTTTTTAGAAATTTAAACAGTAGCAACCTAGGGATGATTAAAGGGAATTCATTAAAAATTTGCGTAATTTATTTAGGGAGACTTTCTCCAAGAAACGTTACTTTTCGAGTACCTGGTGCTATTCATCACACCAGATGGATGACAAAGGCCATATGAGACAGTGAGAAGCAAAAAGATGTAAGTAGACTTTTTGAAGTTCCTTATAAAACGCGTTTAAAGTTCAGATCCTAGGTAGACTTTCATTGAACTTTTTTTTCTAAATCATGCTATATAACACTACATAACATAAGCTACTAGTACCAGATTTTGCTCCTAAGCAGAGCAGAGGTTGAGGTTCCCCTATTGTTTGTAATGATTATCTGCAAAATTTTCATTTTGTCAATTACATCCCATTGCTTCTCACTGATTCATATACTCTTTAGAAATATATCTTTTCATGGATCAGCTTTCCTTAGATTTAGAGACAAAAGGTATTGAAGATATTTGGTTGTTTATCATCAATATTTATGGAAAAGTATGGTTTATTGTCTGCGATCCAGATTTAGCCCCCAACCAAGATCTACAGTTGGTAAAATCTTTGGTTCAATACAAGAGTATTTATGAAGATGATGTAGGCACGGAACTACCTAAAATAGATAACCATCTTTTTTCCCTTAACTCAGAGAAGGTTGCATTTTCCTTTTTACTTCCTTTTACAAAAAAGGAAGTATTGTATTCGCGAAAAAATTTTCACTCAAAAATTGACCTTAATTTCCATTTTACTCACCCCCTAATGAATGTTTAGTTTTTTTTTTTCGACTCGACCACACGTGGATAAGTGCCTAAGAACGTACAGACACGCGAAATATCCATTTTAACGATTCCAGAGTTAATTACAACGAGTTTTCTCGTGACGTCTGTAGGTACGTATGTATGTACATTTGACAAAAAAAGTATTAGAACAATATGAAATTCGTACTTTATAAAGTAATAAAATGAATTCACAAGAATAAAAAAATTATATTACGTGAATTTCTTACAAAAATATCCTATTCTCTAATAAATAAAAGTTTAACATAAATAGAACGTTTTAAAAATTACAATAACTAAGTTTCTATTGCAAAATAAGTATTAGAGCATTAAGTTGTTGCATGGTTAATCAAATAGAAAAAAAAACTAATTGAAATGTATTGTTAGTATTTATTATGCAGAGAGAGTCCCTTAGCTGCAATTACTGCTTCTAAGCGTCTCCGCATAGATTCTACCAAATCATTTGTTACTATGAAAGACATTTCGTTCCACGCCTTCTGCAAAGCCTGTTTCAAACTTAATTTGCTTGTAATCGAGTTTTTTCTAATTTTAACATCTAATAAATTCCACAGATGTTCTATTGGGTTCAGAGCTGCTGATTATGGTGGAGTTATTAGTCTCCGGGGAGCATTATGTAATAGCCACTCTTGGGTTTTTTTGGCGGTATTGCTTGGGATCTTGATCTTGTTGAAAGAGGATTGTATTCTCTAGTCCTAATTTTCTGGCACTACTTTTCAAATTATGCACATTGATGTATGACAGAGCTGTCATTTTCTCATCAATGGGGAAATGGATGTTTCCAACCCCATTGTGCGCCATACATCCCCAGACCATGACATTACCTCCTCCATGCTTTACCTTTTTCCTTAAGTTTTGCGGGACACTTGTCTTGCACCTTTTTTTCTCCAAACAGTGAGTATGTGCTTTGGTTTGAAAATTTCAAACTTACTTTCGTCGGAAAAAATAACACATTTAAAGAAATCTATTGTGTTTTACTTTTATATTTTTTAGCAAACTCGAGTCGTTTGATTCTGTTGATTTCTGAAATAAATGGCTTCTTCTTGGGCGTCTTCTTTTTATACCAGCGCTATGCAAAACATTTCTTACTCTCTGAGCTGTTACAATCTTTCCGGATATTGATTCAATATTAGCGGTCAACATCTTTGCACTTCCTGTTGGATTTTTTCAAGCATCTTTAACCACTGGACGCCTTTCTCTTGCAGTCAACTGGGTTGGTCTCCCTGATCTGTCTTTGTTATCAACAGTACCAGTTTTTTTTTTCTTTTTAAGAATGTGAAGAATTGAACACAAGGACTCATTTAACATGCTCCTTATTTCACGGAAGGTATTCCCACTTCTATACAGATAAACTATCCGGTCTCTTTTCGCAATTGGAACCTCTTTTATTTCCCGTGCCATGCCAAGAAAATCTCACAGAACCGATTTTAAACTACTTGCAAGCGGGGTGTATGGTAACCCTCGGTTTTCGCTTGAAAGTTTTTCGCTTTATTGGCGATAAATTTTGATAAATCTCTCTGTCTTTCTTTCGTGCGTTTCCTTTCCTTTTCTCTTTTATTATTTTCTATTGTTTAAATTCCATTTAATTTCATTCCGTTTTAAATTTTTGCGTTTTAACTTTGCAAAAAAAAAAGGAAATTTTTTTTATAATTTCGATATAAAAAGTAATTTAATTTATTTTTGCACGAAGGAAAGATTTATAGAAATATATTTTGCAGCTAAACTTAAAATGTACTTTTAAAGGATCACTTAGAATTAGTTAAAATTTCAAGACATTTTTCATATTAATAAAGAAAGTATTAATAATGTTTTCATTATGCTTAAATTGCAAATAGTGATGTTTTTACCCCTTTCTATTTTCATTTAATGCGTGGGATTTCAGTTCCTTTGTTTGTTTGTTTGTTTGTTTTTTTTTTTTTTTTTGAATGTCTCATATTATTATTCATTATGTATTTTTAAAAGTGTTATGATTTTTTTTAAATCTTTTTCGCCATAATATGCAATAATGAGCTAACCGGGAGGGAAAAACACCGGCCCCGCTCATTTTCTTTTTTCTTTTCAAATTAATTCGCAGATGTTAAAGTAGCAGTTACTATTTATTTTTGACATGTATTAATTTTTTGAAGGGGAGGGGGGATTTTTCGTGGGCGCAAAGTTTGTATGCACCAATTAATGATGCTACGAAATCGTGTCCAAAACTTACGATTTTTCTTTCTTTTTACAGTCTAAATAAATAAATAAATGAAGCATTACAGATAATATTCATATTAAAATAAATTACAAAATATATCTTTTGTGCTTAGTAATGTTCCGAACATTTGTTTCAAAATAAAAAAACCTTTTTGTAATAAATGATTAAAAAGAACTAACTTATTCTTTTCAAAATAAACTGTTACTTGTCCTACTGACAGGATTGCCACTGAGTTCCGCTGCTAAAAATAGTTGCTTTAGCAGCCTGTAATATGAAAAAGTCTCTAAATAATCGCCAGATGCAGAAAAGAATTTCCTGACTTGGGTCAAATCTTTTTAAAGAAACTTTCTGGTATGATTTCTTGAGTCTTACTTTTAATAAAAAACATAAAACTGACAGCATAAAACGAAATAGAAATGCAGCATTCGCGATATTTCCAATCGCGTAAAAATTAGCTCTTGTTTCAAAAAAAAAAAAAAAAAAATTCTCTTAAAAAGCTAAAAAAATTAAAAAACAAAATTTTACTGACATTCATTCAGAATGCAAACAATAGTTAGTAAAAATAGTTGCAGCGGAAATAAACTTTTATAAAGAAACCACGATCGAAAAAAACATTCTTTCAAAATATGAAAATCGCATATTTTTAATCGTGAATATGTTTATTACATTTATTTTTTCTAGTTTTTAAAGCGCCTATTTTCAAAAAAAATGAAAGCGGTAAAATGTTCCTGTTTTTTATTTTCTTTTTCGCCCCGGAAACTGGGAGGTGAATTTGCAAGCGAATTTTCAACTCGTTTTCTGTAAGGGAAAAAGAGAAGAATTTCTATGTATTTTAGTCGTTTTTTCACTAAAGAAATCGCCGCGTTTTACAACTGATGGCAAAATAATGGTTTTGGGCAATATTTTGGGTGAAATAGTCGCCACAGTCACCTTTGCTTCAAAATAGTAGCTTTAATCGCCACTGGCAGATCAGTATTGCAAATTTAATTATAAATTATTCATTGCGTCTGCTACATTTGTTATTAATTATTCTGCTCCCCCCCCCCTCCTTCGTGGGTACCCGTGGGTGCGCAAAACTATGCTACGATAAAAGGTAGCAGCTCTGCATATAACATACCACTTTTCAGGACCGTCGCCAAAGGGGGGGGGGGCTGAGGGGGTGTCTCACCCTCCCAGCGATTTCATCCAGTCGGCAAAATCAGTTTAAGTCGCCATTTTCAATGTTTCGGAATTTCAAAGTTTTAACTGACGGAAATTTATAAAAAGTTAGCATATTAGTTAGCAAAACAAGCAACAAAATTAAATAACTGTATAAGGAAATATAAAACAACAAAAATGCGAGTCCCTCAGGAATCAATATTAGGTCCTTTCCTTTTTGTAATACATATTAATGACACATGTCATACATTAAATTATACGGTACAATTACTCTATATGCAGATGATACAGCATTAACATATTGTGCAAGGAGCACTAATGATATAAAGAACCAAATAGAACTTGATTTAACTGCTATAAATAAATGGTTAACTGACAAAATGTTATCTCTTAATATAGAAAAAAAAAATATATATATAAAGTTTGATTTAAAAAAGAAATAAATTAATAAAATTGATTTAGGCATAAAATATTACGAACCAACATGTGATTGCACAAATAACTGTAACTGCTCTACCATAGAAAGAGTCCAAAATATGAATTATTTGGATATAACTTTTAGTGAAAATTTAAAATGGAAATGCCATACTGATAAACTTGTCAAGAAATTAAGAGGTAGAATACACTGGCTTTATCTATTGAGAAATATAGTTGGGAAAAAGATTCTTAGACGTTTATTTTATGCCTGGATAAACTCAATAATTTCGTATGGTAATTGTGCATGGGGAGGTAATTATGAAACAGATCTTACCAATTTAAATAGAACTTATGCAAAAATTTTGAAAATAATTTATGGATCTAAACGAGAATTTAATAAAAACGATACTATTTTACAAGAATCAAAGAAAATCTATAATATCAGAGAAATATATGCACAGAGAATATTGTATTTTTTACATGACAACAATCACTGGTTTGAAATGAATGAAAAACAATATAATACTCGAATTTCAAGTAAACAATATAAAGTTATAAAAAAAAATAAATAAAACGATTATTAAAAAGCAATTCTTTTTCTTGGCACCACGGCTGTTTAATGAACTAACGGAAGATGTTAGGAATGAGAAGAAGTTCAAAAAATATAAACAAGGGTTCAATGAATGTATACAAAATAACGACATTCTATCAATAATAAACTTTTAGCTGATAAAATATACTGACTTGCCAACCGGGGGGGGGGGGGGATTTTGTATTGTACTTTTTAAAATATAAAATGTTTCAATGCGAGTTACTGTGTTTTTTTTTTCTGGAGTCAAACAGTCAAATTATTGTTCTGTGTGAAATATTTACTACTTGTGTACAATTTATTTGTAAATATTATATTATTTAATACGTATTTACATGTTTGTACTCCAAATTAAACCGATTTAATAATACTGCGGACAGTGCCTTTGGCGCTCTTTAGTGTTGAATTTTTATTACTAACTCATGTTGAACTATAATCAAGACGTTTGTAATCTGTGTTTTATAATTCACGTTGTATGTTCTAACTTTATTTTATTTTGCTTACTGTTTGTTATGTATGTGTGTTTTTGTTAATAAATCTTATCTTATATTCATACGAAGTTATACATCTAACCTTTTGATACTTTGCGCAAGAGAAAATAATGAATGGGATCTCCGTTTACATTCATTTTTGTTTTGCTCACACTATGCCGATTGCTTAGTTTGCGACTACTCATTTTGCCGAGACAATAAGCGTTCACTCAGAAAATCCAGCTAGAGTCGAGATTTTTGCTTTTTCAGTTGATTCTATATTCTAAATATTTGAGAATAAAGTAGTATGTAGCTTGACCATGTGCACATTTTCACTTTTTAATGAAATAGGAAAATCCAAAAAACTTGTATGGTTTGCTTAGGCATGTCTGGAGTGCCTGTGATCACTGACGACTATTCATCTGAAAGCCCATCTGAAAGATATAATCAATTTACCGATTGCTAATTGCAGAGTATTCTCAATTTACCGACATTTACTTGAACAAAATTTTATTTTGACGACACTATCCAGGGATACCCCGCACTTAAATTTTTGCGGAAAATTCTCAATTTTCCGAATGATAGAATACGGTATAATGCACACATGAGAAGGGACATTCAGAAAATTTAAAAAAATGCAATAATGTCTTAAAATTTGCCGAACCATCTCAATGGGCGCCGACTTCTTGTACTCAGTCGGCAATTTCAGCTACAATCAGTGGCGTAGCTAGGGAGGGGCGGAGGGGGCGGTCCGCCCCGGGCGGCACTTTTTTTTGGGGGGGGGCAATTTCACACTTTTAATGCGAAAAAAATCAACACATTTTCCCAATGCGGAAATCATGCTTTTGATCTATTACTGGAGGCGAAAAAAAGTCTTCGAATTGTAAGGTTTTGGTACGACTATGATAACAAAATTACTCTAATACAAAGTTATTCTAATAATAGTGTTTTTCCAAAGGACATCTCAGCACTATTGTTTTATTTTTGATGCACAACTTTTTCTTCTCATGAATCACAGTATGGTCAATCGAATGTAAAGGGTCTCTTTATCTTATCGCCCCCTATCAATGAAAAACAGAATCATCCCAATTTGGTAATATAGCAGTACCGGATCTAGAGAAGAGGAGGGGGTAAGCATTGAGAAGAGATAAAATGGAGGGAGTGAAGACTTTCGTTCGTGAATTCAAGGTCCCAATCGCGTCATAGATTTTAAAGCAAAGCAATAATCATCCCAATTTGGTAATATAGCAGTACCGGATTTAGAGAAGAGGAGGGTAAGCATTGAGAAGAGATAAAATGGAGGGAGAGAAAGACTTTCGTTCGTGAATTCAAGGTCCCAATCGCGTCATAGATTTTAAAGCAAAGCATTGGAAGAAAACAGGTTTCTTTCGTTTGTTTCACGCAAAACGTTCCTACCAATTGCCATTGTTGAGTCACGGGACTTGGGGTCTTTGGGTCACCTTTTGCTAAGCCAATGATAGGACTTGCTCCCTCAATTTACTAATTCCTGCTCTAAAGGGGATATCACACGAGAGAAATTACAGGACATCGCAACCGCAATAGCAACCGTAACGCTATCTGGGGAACCGGTTTTTCTACTCACTTCCACTAACGATCGCTCCAAAATACTCGTGTGCTATTGAAATTCGCAGTTGCTCGTATAGGGGCAAATTTTTTCCTCCGCTAGAAAAAAATTGCCTTATTTCTAGGCAAGTTACGAAGGAACCAATCAAGGCGCTGGGATTTCGTGACGTCAGGCAGCGTCACTGTAAAATACATTTGCAATCGTGGCGACAGAAATGTGGGAATTCCTTTTTAATTGTTCTATTTATTTTGTGTTTCACAAATTTTCAGTTACACTTTAAAAAACGGATGAGCGACATTTAACCTCTGGTTCTGCATGTGATTTTGAATTTAAATTGCTACTTATATGTTAGTTAACATCAGTGCGAATTTTATGCATTTCTTAATTTATATTGGTGTTTTTCGTTTCATTGGGTTTTTGAAAATTGTTTTGCACAAATGTTGCAATGGGGTCGTTTCCAAAATTTTAAACGTATTTTTTTCTGAAAGAGCATGCTTAAAAACATAGGATCTGACCATTTTTTAAATAATTTGTTTTTGTTTAATATTTTTAAAAAATTACTTAAGTCATTGCGCTTTCATTGTTTACATTTCTGTCGTGTGACGTCACAAATGATGAAATGCCATTCGTGTTGCCATTCACAGAGCAAAATATTTAATTCGCATCTTTACTCACGTGTATTTGTGACGTCATCAAGACCACGCCTTGTTTGAAAAATCGGACATTTAAAAAAATTAATTAAAAAATAACGGTTGGGAAAATGAAAGTATTTTTGGGTCCAAGCTATTATTATTATTTTTTTTTTTTTTTTGCTTATTCTATCAATTTCAGTGACTAAAAGTACTACTTATGACTGTAGGAAACCACCCCATTCTGATACTTGAAAAATTACAGTAAATATTTTCCTTGAAAAAGTTACGTGAAAATTCCTTTTTAGAAATCATAGCATTGAAGCTGTACTTTTTTTAAAAATTCAAACTGATGGGTACATGCAGTATGTACCATTTAAAAATACTTGCAATGTAGGAGAATGTGAGGCAAAGTGAAATGGTGAAATATTTACTCTACTTTTAGCTCCACCTATTTAGTAATATTTTGACTGTGTAGTAACACGTGTACTCTATTCCAGTCAAGAGAAATAATCCCTCTGAAAATCAAAGAATATGATAATACAAAGAATTTTTTAAAAATGATACGCACATTGTAATGTTTAGTTGAGATGTCAAAAATTATGTTTGGCATTATTAAATGATAAAGTAATTTTTTTAACATTTGAAATATTGATTGAGACGTACTAATATTCAATGCAGTGTTTATTTGCTCAGTATTAAGATTATTTGTATTATAAATGCTTGTATAGTTAAGCATGTCCATACGGGGCAACGTGAAATAGTTCGTATCATATTCGGTCTTTGATCAAATCACTTACGTATTCATTTATTAATAAGTTTGTTTACATTCCTTCTACAATACTTCCCTTATTTATTCACTTATTGACTTATTTTCTTAATAATTCGCTATTTTATTCACTCATTAATTTATTTTCATTTATTCATTCTTTCTTTTATTTACACACTTATACAAACTTACTGCGAAAAATAAACTAGTATGTTGTGACCATCACGAAACTTTCTTCTATATCTTTCTTATAATTCTGATCCCTCCTCATGCTTGACGAGGAAGCAATATTCCCAACAGAAACAAAGGTACGCATGCAAAAACTTGACGACCATCCCAATGTCTGAATTATCGCGAAATCAAAGCAAAGAGCGAGAATTGAAAATTATTTTAAAAGATCTTCTTAAATTAATTACACATATTTTATTTGTTAACGAACATAAGATGGCAACAGTTAAAATTTTTAAATCATTTTGAGATAATATTTCCGATTATTTCCATACAATTAAAATCACGAGAAATACGCAGACGACAGTTTATAACGATTCATCTTTCTTATTGTTGCATTAATGAAGCTATTTTTATTCGCAAAAAAAAAATCAGCACCTTTAGGAGCGATTGGCTGCAAAATTGAACCAACGCCTATTTACATATGGATTCACACTTAATCGAAATTTCATCGAGAACGTAGTATTACTTCTTGAGATATGGCACTCACAATGGAAAAAGAGAACGTTCGATTGCGCCACCCCCTTTTCAGCTGTTGACACCAAAATAAAATCAGCTCTTATAGCCTCTAAGGGCTACTCGTCGATAAATTTTTGTTTGATTCCGTTCGTTATTTCTTGAGATACAGCAGTCACAATTGGCGACAAAAAACGTTCTATGACTCAACCCCCGTTTGAGCTATTGACACCAAAATTGAATCAGCACCTGTTCCTGTATGGTCCTGTATACCAACATATGGACCAAATTTTGTTTGATTCCGCCAGTTACTTCCTCGGCAATAGCAAGCACGCATAACTCAAAATGAAATTTCCAGCGTACTATACAGAATGGTGTATAGTAGCATGTAGGGCAAACATCTATTGTACAATAGATATCTAGAATATTATGAAAAGTTTTAATTTTCTCAACTTTTTAACGTTACTAGGCAAGGTTCTCATTGTGTTAAACAGTTTTGCAGCTCAAATTATGAAAGTTCAGTCTGCAATCCCAGTTATTTACGCGTAGCATATTTAACTGAAATTTTAATGATTTTATTAATCGACTAAAAGAATGTTTTTAAAAAGTTTCAAAATTGTACATTAAATAATACTGGCTTTTTTGCGCTTCATCGTTTTATTATTTTTTTAAAGCGTCATTTTATTTTTAAATGTCTGGAACCATTTTAATAAACTCGGCCACACATTTTCCTGTGTGCAATATATATCTAGTGGCGTTATAATTGTGTAGGTTAAAGTGTTAGCACATCTCCAATATATTTATGAACTCGAAGTTTAAAAAAATAACTATGAAAGGCATATTGATCAGAGTTTGCTGGCTTTTTTTTTTTTAATTTTTCATATTTGTTTTTAGCTATGAATTTAGGTATAATTTGTTAGAATTAAAATTTCTTTTTACCTGTCAATAAGTGACTAATAATTCCTATCTAAAATTAAAATTTAATTTAGTAGTTATGGGAAAAAATAAGCCTAGAGAAGTCATATATTCTGTATGTCTTCTTTAAATGTAACAAGAGTATCACTTCAAATCAAACATTCAATTAATAGTAATAAAAGTTTTCTGTTTTTCTGAAATTTTCACCACAAATTCTACAAATTAATGTTAAAACTCAAATATGAATTTAACAGGAGGAGCTTTGGAGACTGCATGAAATAATAATTGATGCTCTAGCTCTGAAATCATTGCCTTGATCATTTCCCTTTTTTTTTGCCATCTTTTCACAAACCCACATACAATTAAAGCTGCAAGAGCTGCATTAAGTATTTGATTACTAATTTCATCCATAAGTGTCAAATTAAAGCGACGCAGTGTGATAACCAAATGCGGAATTGACAAAAAGCGATGAACAAGCGCAAGCACATGGATGTAAACTAAAAAATGGTAGCCCCCCAGAACATCATATACAAGCATAAAAAGACAGCAGGTATTTATAAAAATTAATAAATAGCAAATTAAATGATCGGTCTGTAGGTAACAGATTTTGGACATCATCATACTGTAAGTTTCACAGTTTTTGAACTTTTCCAATGAAAATTTTATCTATTTTTACATTTTGCAATGAAGAATAAAGGATTTAAAGTACTTGAATGACTTTAAATACCGACCTTTAAATAATAAAATGTTGTTATGGTTTTGTAGAATCCGAAAAAAAAAAAAAAAAAAACCCAACTATTTTGCCAGCGCAGGTGATGAAGTCGCCAAAACTGACACTGTTGGCGAAAACCGGTATTCTGGCTGGTAACCCTTCGCTTATCGTACGTTGTGAGTTGTCGCCAATCGGAATTTGCTTGGCGATTTTTGTGCTGTTTTGTTTACTTAAATGTGTTTCGTAACGATCAAAACTTGCGTTGCTACAGTTATTAATGTAATGTTAAATGCATAACGTATTAATTGTGCAAAATGTCAATGGATTGAAGGAATTAACATTATATTAGCCTTTTTTTATTAAGATTACATGACAGAAGATCATTTATAATAATGCATAAATGGACAGAATTATCGGCGTCTAGATCGTAACATAATTTGGACATCTTACAGGTATGTTTAAGAAAAATGATTTTGCTTCAAAGATAAATTGGTTTTGAGGATCGAAAAATACCTTTAAAACATATAAATCATATATTTAGTTCTCAAATAATAGCATTGTCTAGATCGTAACTTTTGGACATACATCAAACTTCCAACTTCCATTTTTTCTAAAACTGTTTACAAAATAAATAATGTCTTTAATTTTTTAATTTATGGAAAATATTATCAAAAAATTATTCAGTTTGAGATTCATACCCTTATTTTTTTTTTTTTTTAAACGTATGGAAATAATTAAAAAAAAAATTTTTTTCGATGGTACATTTGCTCAGTTAACGTTTTGGTATGTCCAAAACTGTGCCTTTTAGCAAAGAAAATATTTTTTAAAGATATTTGAAGAGCATTTTTTCCATAATTTATGTCAATTCTTGTCTCTATACAGTATTATAATTTAACTCAAAAATTTTTGAGTTAATTAAAAGGAAAGTTATTTGGTGTTGAAGCTTCAAAGTTGAGGTCTGTGTTTACTCCCACCTATTGAGAACTGCCCATAACTACCTTTGAGAACCAAAGAGATTCTAAATTTGCGTTTCTAAAACTTTAAATTAAGAAAATTTCTTCGATCTTTACGCTCCTTCCTCTACTGTCACAAAGCTTAGAATGCATATTCCGGACTTCAATTTTGAAGAATTTCCGGAGAGCCACTTACCATTTCTTTCTACCTTAACTTGGCCAAAACATAGACCAAACTAGCGTTTTTGAAGACTTCATTTCCTCCCCCCCTCCCCTTCGCTGTCTAATGTTGCCAAACATAGCTTTAAAATGTGTTTTGAAGCTGGAATATTCTGACCCACTGAAGACAGCTTAAAACTGCGTTGTTAAACCCTCAATAAATGTCACAATTTTCAGGAAAAGCAACCGAACCTTCCTATCTCTTAACGTTACCAAACAGCCCAAAAGTGCTGTTTTAGGCTTTGTGTCTCGGAACATTTCCACGGAATAACGCTCCCCCCATCTCTTCACATATCATCTTTTATCCTAATATTGAGTTTTTGAAACTGAAATACCAACAAATTCCTGAAGGCAGTCAAGCACTTTCTGTAACGTGATTAAAAATAGTCTAAATTGTGTATTTAGGACATAAACTTCGAACATTAAAATCCTCATCTCTGTCCAAACTTCGAACATTAAAATCCTCATCTCTGTCCAATGCTCCAAAAATAGCTTAAAGTTGGGTTTTTGGAACTTCAATTTCAGAAAAATTCAAAGGTATGTGCACGAAATTACCTAACGTCATCATTGTTGGCTCCTAATTTCGTTTTTTGAAATTTTTGAGGGAAATCCGTAAAGTCTTTTTTTCCTCAGTGATGAAGAGCTTAAAATGAGCAACAGTTTCGAAAAAGATTTCGGATGGGAAACTCTCCCCCCATCCGAACTCTCTCTCTCATAACGTTGTTCGTCAAACAACCGCTAAAATCGCGTTTTTAGAACGTCATTTTCAAAAAAAAAAAAAAAAAAAAGCTCAGGTGGAGACGGGAGAGCCTTCTGACTTCCCAACATTTTTGAAAACAATGGGACCCCCGCTTACGCCACCAAAGATAGCCTACAATTGCGTTCTTGAAACTTCGTCATCGAAAAGTTTCCAGAGAGCTCCCGAACGTTCCCTATTCTCTTTACCGTCATCAAAAACAGCCTGAAATTGATTTTAAGTTTGAAAATATTTTGGGAGGAAAATCCAGTGTTTGTTGGAGTTACACCACTACACCACTAGATATACTTGCCTACACTTACGTGTTTTTCAGTTTTGTTGAAAAACTTTAATCACATCACCCCCCGAACCTTCCACAGTATCTTCACGTATCCAAAGACAGCGCAAAATTGCTTTTTTAACACTTCAATTTCGGAAAATTTCGTTGAAAAGTCCCGATCTCCTAACGTCACCAAGGAAAGCATAAAACTGATTTTAATTTTGGATAAAAAACAACATCTTGAGGGAGCTCCAAGCCTCTTTTCTATTAGCGTTGCTAAAAAATGTCTAAAATTCTGAATTTTGACAACTTTTGGAGTTTTTCCGTGGGGCTCTGAATTCCTTCTTTTTCTTCTGCAAGAAAAATATGAAGAAAAAAGTTTCGTTTCTTTTTTGTTAAAAACTTATTATTACTTTAAATACTTTTGACTCTTTAATGTATTAGCTATTTCCCACCAAAAGGGCGGCAAATTGAGGAGCCGCCCCGAGCGGCAGACTGTACACTGTTATAACCAGGGGTTCCAGACGAGTGAATATATTCCCCCTAAGGTGAAAGCATGGCGCCCAAGGGTGCCATGCTAGCTTGGAAATAGAGCAGGGGTGCGAAAACAGCAGACAATCGCAGACAGGGGTGCCAAAACAGCAAGCAATCGCTAAATGACTCGCTGGCGCATGCGCTTCCGGCATACATTCACCATTCAACCACTTCAATATGGCGGACGAATGATAGGTTGCATCTATGTGTGGCCTTCTATGTCTTTCACATTGAATGAAGTACACTAATGGATTAAATCCCAACTTTTCTAGGATAATTCTTTAAAATAACAAGTAAGTACAGCTTTTGATCACTTTGTAGCTTTTAGGGCTTTCAAACATAGTTAAAAGTACGTTTACTGCTTTTCAGTTACCGTTAGTCCGTTACGATACCGTAATACCGTTAGTTGTTTAGTTTCAGTTTACCGTTACTGTTGGGAAATTTCCATCATTCAAAACGCTACTAAATATATCCATCATTATTTTCTTGATTACTCGATAAGCAACATTTAATCACCAAAATAATAACCGCAATAAGATTATCCATAATCAACAAGTGAGAACCTAAATAAAAAATGATTCTTGTGCTTCGTAGATTACTACAAAACAGCAAGCGCAAAAAATAAAAAAGAAATCTCTCTCCGTCTAGCTTTTTTTTTTTTTTTTGCTTTTTCATTCAAGTGTTTGAATCATTTCTTGTTAGCGGTTAATGTTTCACTAGCATTAGGAATTTCTTTAGGTTTTTAAACTGTCGAAAATTTCATATGTGCATTTTATTTTATTGTTACTCTTGATTAAAATTTCGAACGTTCGAGAAACGATTTTGTTTTTCCGTAATTTTAATATCCCTGAATATTTTTGGCGCTTCATGTAAATAATTCATAAGTACCCCTACACTTTACTTTCGGTGCGGTTATTTCTCACAAATGATCATTAACTTAATTATGATTATTGAAATAATTACTCGTCTTTAACTTTAAATATATTTGTGACAAATCTTTGATACCAAGTAAAGTGGGTAGACATTCATTGTTTTATTCATTTTTAATATTACTTTGTAAAAAAAAAAGTTTTTAACGACCCGAGAGTTATTATAATTATTATTATTTATTTTTAAGAAAAGGATAAAAATTTCACAGGTCCGCAATGTTTTTCATTTGCTTTTACCGACCAGTATGTCAAAATAGGTTGAGAAACACTGAGTTAGAGCACGATCAGATGAATTAAAGCAATGAGCTCTTCTTAATTATGTTGAAAACTCTGAAATATGATCAAATGCTGTAGTTACAAGTTTTAATCATTTCCAGTACTGAATTCATTCAATGTGAAAAATATGATGCAAGTGTATTCTGACACTTGCGTTTTGTAAGTGGAACTTTAATTATAATCACCCATATATATATATATATATATATAAAGAAACACTATCATATATTGTATTTAAAATCTGGACAAGTCAACCAAAATGAACTCCACTAAAAATGAGCTTCACTACTCAGTTCAATAGGCGCCACAAGCTGCTCTATGATACTGGTAGACAACACATTTGATAGCAATATAAGGATTGAACAAGAACGAAAAATTCTTTAAAAGAAGGAAAAATGAAAAAATCCCAAAATACCCTGGGGCCTCATCAGGGGGTACTCCCCAAGGGTAGGAAAAAACCATGAGATGTTTCGTGAGTGCTGCTGGCGAAATTGCCTAAAAAAAGCAGCACTAGTCCCCGACATCTCACAAAACAAGCATTTGGGGTACTGAAAGTCCAGAATATCAGCATGACATTAAATACAAACATTGAACCTTTTACAAACGAAAAATACAAGTTTTATCTAAAGAAAATAGATAAAACTTTATAGATAAAACTATTTTCTTTAGATAAAACTTGTATTTTTCGTTTGTAAAAGGTTCAATGTTTGTATTTAATGTCATGCTGATATTCTGGACTTTCAGTACCCCAATTGCCTGTTTTGTGAGATGTCGGGGACTAGTGCTGCTGTTTTATTACGCAATTTCGCCAGCAGCACTCACGAAACATCTCAAGGTTTTTCCCTACCCTTGGGGAGTACTAGTGATGTTCCGGATATCCGTATCCGTATCCGTGGATATCCGAGTGAAAATAAAGATCCGTATCTGTATCCGTATCCGTTACTTTTTTGACGGATCTTAAACGGATCATTTCTATTCTAAAAATTTTTAAATATTTGAATAAAAGACTCTTAAATTCCGTTTAAATTAGGTTTTATTCCCTATTTAAATTATAAAGTATCATTTCAGAAGCCAATCTGTCCCCACTCCCTTGTTGCAAAAGAAAGGTGAAATAAGTTTTAAAAGTGTATATCAGTGTGTCTTTTTGTGGAATCGTAGCTCCTAAACAGATGAACCGATTTCGATAGTTCATTTTTCGTTCAAAAGGTGACTTGATCAAAAGTGTTCTTAGCTTGGCCTCGTTTTTGTAGAACTTTAATTACCGGAGATATTAATTAAAAACCGATTCAACGTTTTTCACAATTATGGTAGTAAAAATTTACCCGTTCGTTAAAAATGTTGGCCCTAATTGAAAGAATTAAGTTTTCTGCGTTTGATATTTATTTGAAACTTCTAGCTTATATACAGTAGGAGCTATAATCTTCTTAAGTAAATTTTAAATGCAATCCTAAGCTTTTATACGCGTGATTGGTAGCGATTTCATAGTCGGAAGATAAGGAGAAAAAGCTCAATGATTTTAAATTTTTACCTGCTGTCAGTTCATATTTGTTAAAAAATGTGTGTTCTGACCCGCGAAATTCATCTTAATATAAGGTCGGCTTTCTGGGACATGTTTTGTTCTTTTTATTTTTAATTGAATATTAATTTTTATTATTGATTTGGGGTTTCTGTTATTCTTAATTTTTGTTTTTCTCGGCATCCTTCAAAAAAAGTGAGACTAAATTCTCTATTTACTGTTTGTTAAGGTGTTCCCGGCTCTGTATTTCGTCGGTCGGAGAAGTTCGGTGGAATGGGTCAGCGCTGCATTTATGCTGAAATAAAATGGGAAAAAATATTTCTAGCCTGTCCAGTAGCAGTTTGCACTCTTGTTCCTGTATCCTACATCTACCGATAAAGCTAGAAATAATTTTTCACATTCTATTTAGGCATTAATGCAGCGCTGAATCAATTCCTTCCAGCTCTCCCTCAATTTTAACAGAGATTTCTTTAAAGAGTAAATCATAGTGTTGATTATATTTTTGCTGCAGTCGACATTTTTTGAAGAAACTGCCATTATTCTGACGGGAATACCTCCCGTAACACTTTATACTTGGAAGGGGGGAATTAAGATCCGTATCCGTATCCGGTATCCGCGGATCTTGCCACTAATGATCCGGATCCGTATCCGTATCCGCGGATCTACTTTTTTAACGATCCGGCACATCACTAGGGAGTACCCCCTGATGAGGCCCCAGGGTATTTTGGGATTTTTTCATTTTTCCTTCTTTTAAAGAATTTTTCGTTTTTGTTCAATCTTTATATTGCTATCAAATATATATATATATATATATATATATATATATATATATATACACAGTAGACCTCGATTATCCGAGCTAATCGGGACCGCTACTGCCTCGGATGTCGGAAATTTCGGTTAATAGAAACTTTCTACAAACTCTTGTCAAGATCGCAAATTTCAAAAAGTATCAATAAAAAACACAAAAGAATATTCTTAAAGGATGAAAATAAACGTTTAAAAAGGAATGTTTTACAGTTAAAAAACTAAAAGTGAAAATAACTTGTAGTAAGTTTTATAAAGTCAATAAAATATTTTTACAATATCAAGTTAAAATCAGAAAAAAACAAATTTCCGGAAAATATTTTAATTTTAAAATTAAAAATTCATTATTTTATTAAATGTACATTCTTGTTTTGAAAAAAAAATGCATAAAACACCTGAACAACAGAGAAATGAAACGTCTTTATCTTTTGTCGGGGCTTACCTATCTACAAAAAATAGACTTCATTATCGGCTCGGTTAACAGAAACCTCGGTTAATCGAAGCTTGTTTTCTACTGACATATCGATCTATCTATCTATATATATACATATATATATATATATATATATATATATATATATATATATATATATATATATATATATATATATATATATATATATATATATATATATATATATATATATATATATATGTGCGTACGTATGTATCTGTTAGGTCGGCAAAATCGGTTTCAACACTCCCCCCCCCCAAACAAATGTACCTGGCGACGGCCCTGCCACTTTTTCCTAAGATTATTTCGTGGAACGCTAACAAAACGTTTTCCGGGATTTCTCCTTGAACTTGAAGTGCATTGGGGTACAAAACAATACTTGTAAGTACCAGTGCTTGTCATATTTAATCATAGAAACAAAGGCAACTTGAAGTCAAAAATCACAAAGTCACTCCTCCTCAGGCGCGCTATTGTTAAAACTCTTGCCGCGCTTTCAGTAGATTATCGCCAAACTGCCAAGTGCGTCTTAAACGAAGCCAACTGCACTTCAAACGGCTTCGTCTTGTCAGCTAAAAGCGCGGCGGAAGAGCGGATGAAGTCACTTCCTCTTCCTTAGCTAATCGACGTCACACGCGTTTAACTTTAAACATTATTTAAGAAAAAAACTACTTATCGTATCGCAAAATTTTTTTCACCGATGATGTTCCTACATGTTATTCTATCATATAAAAATAAAATTGAAAAATCGAAAACTTCCCTATTTTCATACGCTGCCGGATGTGCAACAAAAGACTATTCTTTTGCTACTCAGCCACCCTGTGGCACTGGCAGGCCTGTCAGACGAGGAGAACGTTCGATCCGCATTAAACACGCATAACTGTGTAGTGAACTATGTGAATTTTTTACTTAATTGAAATTAGTCCCATCTGGTGTGTCAGTACCACAAGAACGCGTAGTTGCGATGGATCCGATGAAATTGAAGGTGGTAATTGATGAAAGCACTCCTTTCCTCAGAACAAACAACGCAAGATGTTTCTCAGGTTGGCATATTTCACATTATTTTTACATGATTCGCCACTTTTGTGTGAAACAACATCTACGTTATTTAATGTTAAGCATAACGTTAAGCATAAACTTTATTTAAGTAGCTCAAAAATACTCCAAGTAATGTTTTAATTTCGGATAACTGGCATGAAACATAGTACTATTAAACCACATAAACATTGATTCATTTGTTTTAGAGGCATCAAATAAAATCGGCCAATCAAAAGTTAATTTATCCTTTGTCAGATTTTGTACTTTAATTATGCTGTTTGATATTCAAGTAACGATTTTTGTTTTGCTTTTGTACTTCCTTGTACGGAGTATAGGAAGCATTGCTTTAAGGAAAAAATTTCCCTCTGACATTTCAACTTCAATTTCTACTTTAAACAATCATGAATAAATTTTGAGATTTTTTTTTTGGTAATGTCTGCCTTTATCACATCTTCATCTATATAATAGCCAATTCACTGATCGAGTAACGCTGACGTCACCAACAATGAAACTCGTGCTGTAGCATGATAATTTGATAATATTTTCGGGCAAAGTTTGACACAGGGAAATGCTTTATTTTGACAAGCCTAAACTGATTCCGATAACCTAACTGTTTTACTGGTAAGACTAATTTTAATAGAATGAAAAAAAAGAAAAAGTGGTTAACAAAGAGCGATATCTACTGAAGTTAAGGGTTAATCCACTGGAGTTAGAGTTAAAATTTCATCTATCAAAATATCACCAAACAGGCAAATACTTCCTTCAAATATAGAAGCAATTTTCATCCGTCATACCTTGACAGGCGATTTTCTAGTTATTGATTCAAGAAGTTTTATAATTGTGAAAGATTTCGGCTTACAAGAGTTCGACGAAAATCATTCTCAATCATTAAATAATATGCATACGAGGAAGTGTTCACATCTGATTGTCGAACTGAAATTTAAATTTCTGATATATATGCTTTGGAAGTCAAGTACATCTTCGATAATCATTGCACTCCTGACGTATTCTCTGACATCAGAATTTTTTTTACTGTGTTACTTAATATGTTCAAACTGCAGATAACATGTTTTAACTTAAATAGTTAAATTTTTCTTATAAGTATTTCTTTAACTCTGTCTTCAGACTACAGATAAAAAAACATATTTTTAAACAATTACCCTTTTCTCATGTCTTTCTGAATTCTGTTGGGCAACAGAAAACAAATTTCAGTTTAAATAATTACATTTTTCTAATTTGTTTTTCCCGGTGTCCCCCAATCCGTTTCGCTGACAGGAAATTTTCTTCCCCTCTGCTTTTCTGTTTCAACTTAACCTTTTAATATATTTAGGGGGGAGGGATCTTAAATGTCGGCGAAATTGGGGGTAAACCATCTTCCCTTACATGCTTTTAAACAAACAACAATTTTTAATTTAAATAATCATATCTACCTTTTGTTAAATAACTTCAGACTTTATAGGTAAAATTTTTTTACTTAAGGAATTACATTCCCCTCGTTTGTCTTTGAGACTCTAACTATTTCTTTATTTTGAAACTCAAAATTTATATTTAAAAAAGGCTTTTCGCGTCTGTCTTTCGTTACAACTCTGGCTTCACACTAGAAAATTAAAATAATTACATTTTTTTTCTCATTTGCCTTTCTTTAAATATCTCCAAACTAAATTTTAATTTTAATAAATATATTATCCTCAAGTATCATTTGTTAACTCTGTATTCACACTAGAGATGATAATTTTAATTACATTTTCTTAAGTGTTTTTCTTAAATGTCTGTAGAGTACAGACAACAATTTTTAATTGAAATATAATTTAAATTTTACCATGTATCATTTCTTAAATATCTTCAGACATTAGCTAGTTATAAACTTGAATAAAATTCTTCTTTAGTGTCTTCAAACAATAAATAGCATTTTTAAATTTAAATACGGACATTTTTCTCATTTGTTTTTTGTTAAATGCTTTCAGACGATAGATGACTATTTTTTACCTTAGTAGTTACATTTTTTTCTCATTTGACTTTCTTTAAATATCTTCAGATAATAAAATTTTAATTTCAATAATTATATTATTTTCATCTGGCCTTCGTTTACTCTGTCTTTAGAGTGGAGAAAAGAATTTTCAACGCAAACAATCGCATTTTCCTAATGAGTCTTTCCTAAAGTAACTTCAGGTTATAAATAACAATGTTTGATTCAAATGAAACAGATTTACCTCATATTTCCTTCATTAAATGACTACAGACAACAAATTTGTACTTAAATAATTTCATTTTACTTATGTGGTCTTTCCTTAAATATCTTCAGACTATATATAACATTTTAAAATTTAAATAGCCCCGTCATTCTTCAAAATTTCACAGATTAGGAGCATTACAGACCTTATTTTTGAGCCAAATGCTTTGGAAGTTGAAAAAATAGTTTTATAACAACAGTTATAATTAGGAATTAAACAAAAGAGAATTGCATTTGAAATTAATAACTTGCCTTTCAATCTGAATTAGAATATCGTGCGAACTATATAATATTTGAGCATTCATTCTTTATAATAGTGTTTACTTTTTCCCCTGTAGTAGATAGCAATTTGGGTTTTACGCAAAAGAGCTTTGTATTTCTTTCTAAGTCATTTATCTATGCTTAACGGATATTTCAATTTAAGTAAGTCAAAAATTTCTTGGTACATTTAACATGAAGTTCAAAAATAAAGATAAGTAATAAGCGATTTTCCTGTGTGTTCAATGAGCAAAAGTTTCTTGCAGAATAAGAGGTATCATTGCAAATTATGTAGCTCAGACTTGAAATTAAATTCGTGAAGACTTTTAATTTCTTTTGCAGTTTATGTAACGCAATAGAGAAAAAACAGATGAGCAAAGAAATGCTGTTTTCTTTTAATTAATTATAACAAAAAATAAGCTAAATAGTAGAATGCATAATTATTCTTTGGTTTATAAGAGGAGTAATAACTCCTAAATTTGTATGATTTTTATTTTAGGGCTGAATTTACGAATATTTTATTTATTGTTTTAATACCATCTATTAAGTAAGTCTTCACTTTAGTTAGCTTTCCAACTTTGTTAAGATGAACCAACAAGTAGGTAAAAAAATGCATAATATTTTCACGTCAAAGTTTTCTAATTCCCTTTAGTTCCAGAAATTGAATGAAAATTTGACTAGTAGATTGCCCTAAACATATTTATTTATAAAACTAAATAAAATAATTAAAAGAAATAAAATACAGAACAAAAAAAAGCCATGTTACATCGTAAAGTAGTAACACATTATTAATTGCATAATAAATCACTAAATTCAAACTTCAAAAAATCAATAATTTTTGGTGTCCAAACTTTTAATCCTAATTATATTTTTATTTATTTACTTATTTTTTTGTACGTTGCATTGTCCTTAATAACATTTTTCTAGTTATCAAGGAGTTAACACTCTTTACAACTAAATATTAGTTTTAAAATGGTCGAGGACTAACGCTCAGAAAAACCAAGATTTAAATAATTCTTACTAATAAATTATGGGCGCCGAACAAGATCTATATTTATTTGATTCTTAACGAATTAAAATATTCAGTAGCTACTAATCTCAGGAAAATTACTGAGTACATTACATCTAGAGTGTCATAGTAATCTGATTACAATTTTTAACGTGTGAGTGGTTGGATAATTGACTTGAATGTTTGTTCTACTTTCATTCTTCATTCGTGTGCGATGGAAAATTGATTTGTGAATTTGATGTTTTACACCTGTTCAATTTTTCACGTGTGTTTGGACCTTAATTTTTTACACTAAACGACTTTTTAGATAGTTCGGAAGAAAGAATGAGGACATATACTCATGTCATATCAAGTAATGAAAAGTGTGAATTGTATTATAATTAATTTAAAAATGTTTTCAGGTGGACACAGTCACAAACCTCACAAATGTTTGTGAGGAGGAAAAACTGGGGCGACATACCAGAGTCATGTCATTTAGCGGAGGTAAGACTGATTTTTAAAACTTCTGTAATTGAAAAAGAATAATAGTTCCAAATTCCGCACTGACAAATGAATGAGTTTGATTCTGGAAAGCTGATTTCTGTTACTGAGGGGATGAGGCTGATTTCTGGGACAAGTGCTGATTTTTTGTAGTCGATAGACTAATTTAAAAATTCTTTCTTTACCTACACACGTATGGGTGCAGTAGTTCAAGATTCGTTTCTACTTTAGAATTTTTCTAAACGAGTCCCGTTTTAGTTTCAATGTGTGTGATAAAATAAAAAAAAACTTGCGGTAAAGCTGGTACTGAACTATATTAAGTTCAAATTTGGACCACGAAATCTGGGTGATAGCTCACAAGTTAGTACTTTTTGTTCTAACTTATGTAAAACGCTTTTATGTCAATTTCTATTTTGTATTCAACTGTCTGATGAACTGAATGCCGCACAATATTTCATGATAATGGGTTCCAATAAAAATACAAACGAAGTTAAACTTATAACTGCAGCATTTCAGTCTGTGTATGTTGATTGACACAATGTTAAGACAAGTCGAAACCAGTGAGCCTACACTGAGCCAAATGTCTTATTCCGAATTGCCATAGATTTGACTACGCCCATTAGTGCTCTGGCCAGTAACATAACTCGGTGCCAAAACGTCATGAGGTTTTGCAAGTCTTTGTTATTAGTTAATTTTTTTTAGCATGTTATTTTTTATATATCTAAGAACCATAATGTGTTTTTCCTGTTACTTTTCATATTCCATTGTAAGAGCATTCATAGTATTGAGTAAAATACGACAAAGTGTAATACCAGCACAAATAGGAGCAATAAAAAAAGAGTTAACATCTCAGCTAATGGCTGTTTCAAGGCTGTCTAAAAGAAACCTCTTCATCAGTGCTTAAAGCGTTGATAGTTCATTGAATTTTCAAGCACATAGATATTTATTCTTTATATATTCTCTAACTCGTTTTTGTATTTCTGTTAGAAACTTACTTCTTTTACCTACCATAAATTTTTTTGTTAAGTTATTTTTTTAACATACACTGTTAAAAATTCAGAAAACTTTTATGATAAATATTATTGTAAAATGGAGTGTTTGCAGTACAGTAAAATAAATTATATTAAATTGCACCGAAAAATAATAAACGATTGCTGCGCTAATTGATACACCACGTGACTTACAGTGCGAATCTCGTAGAACCGTACTTCCCCCCACACGATGTGTCCCAATTGGTATGGTGGTCAGCAAAGCCGCCTGCCTATACGAAGGTCCAGAGCTCGAACCGTTTTCTCGCATGTTGTGTTTTTTAACTCTAAAATTTTACAGCAAAATATGATTTTACGGTAAAAGTTACTGATCAACATGGATGCCAGTAACTTTTACCTTAAAATTCCAGGATTTTTTTTGAACAGTACTATTGTAAGTTTCTTTATACAGCGATTTCTTTTGCTCACTATGTCTTTCACGCTATGAAAATGTTCTCAATACTGTGCTATTTTTGCAGTTAAACTTAACTTTTGTTGATGATCGTTTCTGCATTTTTTCCCCTCTATTCGATTATTGTAACCTAACATTTTAGTTTGCATCTGTTGTTTTAGCTTCCATCTTTTCTAGCAATCCCAGCGTATATCATAACACTGTGTGGCTTCTTGGGCAACTTCCTTTCCTATGCCATGTGGGTGAGCTTGAGCGTCGTGATGGTTTCCATGGTATGCAAAACTATTCGGGATTTCCGCCCTGACGTTCCGTCTGAAGGAGGGCCAGAAGTTGCTTGCCTCAACCTCCTTACCCCACAACAAAGTACAAACTATTCCAATGTTATGCTATCGTCAGTAAGCACACAATTTTTTGTGTATGACATTTAACCAGCGGTTCCTAACCTTTTTAAGAATATTACCCATAAAGTGGGTAAGATATTTGCTATTAGTTTGGTCTAAAATAATTGGCTATAGCATTTTTTAAATTAAATTTCGAAAAAGGAATACTTTAAAACAATTTTTGATCATTAATACAAAGAAACTACTTGATTTTTAACAACTTGTCAGGAAATCAAGAAGTAGCTAATAAGACGATTGGTATTGTTTAGTTCTGCAAACTTTCGGTCTGCAATTTCGGTCAATGCACATTATTAAGTGTTCCAAGTGCATCGCCTAAGAACTAAAATTTTCTAATGTAGGGGAATGTGGGTCAAAGTAAAATGGTTAAGATGATTGAGCTTTTTCAATATGAACAAATTGGAAATTTATTTTGAAAATTACAGTACATAAAAACGAACATTCCATTTTATAATGAAACTTACTTTGAAACAATATTTTTTACTTTTGGCAGTAAATTTGCGCCTTGAAAAAAAAAAAAGTAGAAAATTTTCGCTTTTTTTTCCTATGAGGCAAAGTGAAAAAAAATATTTTTCCAATGAAATATTTTTTATTCTATTATAGAAAATAATTTTGATCAAATGAATCAGTAAATAAAAGGTTTAATGAATAAATGAAAAAATACTGAAACACACATAATAAACTGAAAATTAAATTAATTAATGTATGAAGAAAAAAATGACCTAGTAAAAGAGTGAATAAATAAGAACATAAGTGAATGAATGAATAAATCAGTGAATTACTAAATGGAGGAGTGGGAAATGAATGAATAAAAATTCAAAGATTTTCAAAGGGAATTGTGTGGTTAGGAATTGGTACAGGTCAGTCCTTTTGATGGCAAAGCTGGGCTTAAAATAAATGTCTCTTTTATAAGTCATGATAGTGACACTACGGAACGCAAGTTTCCTTGGAAAATATGGCACTCTAAGTTGACTATGGTTTTAAATGTTTTATACTTTTTGCGGAAAACCCCGACTGTATTCTGGCTGGTCTACTGTGGCAAATTTACCATGGCGCAATTGCAAGGGGTCCTCACAAACAAAGAGACCTCGAACATTGAGAAGGAAGAAAAGGTAGAGAGAGAGTAAAGCCTTCAATTCTTGACGCAAGGATCCCAAGTCATGTGATATATCTGAAAGTAAAGTATGAGAAGAAATCAGGTTTCTTCCATTCGTTTCACGTAAAACGTGTCTCCCATTTGTCAAAGTTGAACCATGTGACAGTTACTAATTCCTACTTTAAGGCCTAGAAGGTATTCAAAAATGCACATGATAAATATTTTACATAGTTCTGTGATAGACAAAGGGGTCTCCGAAAAGGTACTGGGACGAGCCCTTAAATCCACCACTGCTGATCTATAGAGCTTTGAATAGGCGTGGCCTTGCCGCCAAGAAGTTTAATGCACATGATGAATTGGGAATGTGACAAGAGATTTTATGCACGTTTTTTCTTTTCCTTCCAGACTCGCGGTGAATTCGATTGGGACTCCGACACTCAAGGACTGATTTTGGGCTCCTTTTTCTACGGCTACGTTGTTACGCAAATACCCGGTGCCATTGCTGCTAAAAAATGGGGCGCAAAGTGGTTGTTCGGAATAGGGATTCTCGTCACTTTCCATCTTCACTCTGCTCACTCCTCTGGCAGCCCGGTGGAATGTCTACGCACTCATTGCTACAAGTGTCATACAGGGACTGGAAGAGGTATGTTATTGTATGAGTCTCAAATGATAAGTCAGAAGTAAATTAATCGTCGGTTGCTGCGATTACACCAGTTTAACTGGCAATAGATTGAAAAAAAAAAAAAAAGCTCAACAGGCAATTAAACACATTAACTGTTTTAAAAATAGCTCTGATGTGTCAATTTAAATGTTATTAGGGATATCGTTTGAATATTTAAAAGCGGTTAGTGTAGTATGTATGGGTAAAATTTAAAACCTTTTTTAAAATGAGAATATTGCTTTCGCTTCGTTCTCTACTTTAAGATTTTTATTGATAAATATTATCGGGACTTACTCAAATTTTGACGAAGGTACCCAGAGCACCAAATACTTCCGTCAGCACAGAATTTCCACTAGCTCTTTTTGTTTGCAGCATACAGTGGCTCCCAAAAGTGTTCGTACACTTTGAAATTTTTTAGTAAAACCAAAATAACTCCAAATTGAATTCGAACATGAAGTCCAATATTTTTCACATCATTTCTATGTCATTCTAAATACAACACATTGGTTTTTTCAAAATATTGACGGATCTTCTTTTTGAAATGGGTCAGAAAACGAAGAGACAGAGAAATAACACGCCACAAAAGTCATCGTACACTCAAATGTTTTCGTATAAATTAATGATTAAAATTATCATATGCCGTTTTATTAATATTTTCGCATTGTGCTGACCCTTACAAGTCATTTGGCTTTAATTTTTTGTTTATTTATTCCTTAATATTGTGCTTATTACTCTAAAATGGCTGGTATTCGTAAAAAACTGCAAACACCATTCACAATTTGAATTTTTTTCCCACAGTAGTGGTAAATTGGTTTGAAATGTCTCTAAATTAGTTAGTTTATTTGTTTGTATTGTAAAGTGCTTGATAAAATGCTTTAAAGAAAGGAATCGGACGGAAAACAAGGTAAGAAAAGGTCAACCGGCAAAGTTGACAAAACGTGATAGGAGATTTAAAGTTAAAAAATTTATGTAAAATATACATTTGATTGCTGTAAAAGTTTCTGCAGAGTTAAATGAAACATTTTATATTTAATTTTCACCTGAAATTGTTCACCAAGTTCTGTGATTAGCTGGATTAAATGGGACCTCTTCCCGCCGAAATTTTCTTGGTCGTGCAAAAAACAGAAAGCTTACGCTTTTCGTCGCAAAATCAATGAGAAATAAGCTAAAAACGTTTTAGAATCACGTGTAACTTACAGATAAAAATTAATTTAACATTTTTGGTTAAATTGTTGCATAACTGTTAGTAGAAAAAAAAATAGGAACTTAATCTTAAGAACTTATTTGGATCAGTTAATCAGGACGGTGGAGGTGTTCTAGTGTGAGGGTGCATATCAGCATCAGGACTTGATAGTTTGTAATTTTTTGATGAAATAATGAATCATGCTGTTCTTTTAAATATTTTAAAAACCAATTTTGAACTCTTAACCAAAAATTTGGTTTTTGGAATCAACTTTAGTTTTTATTAAGATAACGATAAGAAGCGCAAGGTTTTCAACGTTTGCGTCTAGTGCCTCGAAAATTGTACTAAAGTTTAGAAAATACCCCCTCAATCTCCAGATTTTAACTTAATGTAACGTATTTAGAGATATCTGGTGGCTAGATTACGAAAATAGGGCTCTAAAACGAAAATAGAGCTAGAAACAGTAAGATTCGAAGTGTGGTTGAACACTTACTCAGAAATTACGCAAAAAAAAAGAAAGAAAAATAATGAAATTTATTCCCAGACGTTTAAAAGGTATTATGAATACTGTATGATATTCTACTAATTAATAAATTAATCAAAAGTTAGATTATTCAATAATCCATAGACATTTTATAAAGTGTACGAAGACTTTTGTGAGATAAAATTTCCGGCACGTTTTGGTTTTTGATTTTTAAAAAATTAAGTTTTAATATTTTTTAAAAACTTCTCACGTAGTTTTGTTAAAAAATGATCATAGATATTATAATTAAATACCTATTCCGAAATATTAATTCTAACCAATGGATTGGGGACTACTTCGTTGAAAGTCGTAGGTGTACGAAGACTTTTGGGAGCCACTGTATATGTCTTAAACTTATACCTTAGTCCAGAGGTTCCCAAACTTCAGATCTCCGCGGACCCCCTCCGGAAAAATTACGGACTTCGCGCCTCCCCCCCCCCTCCCGCCGCGTGAAAAAAAAAAAAAGAAAATGATTTGACACAGTTACATCTATTTTCATCTAATATATTTTTACTCTTTTTTTTCCCTCTTGAATTTATTTATTCATTGTTCTGTACATTTTCATTAATTCCACTTGCATCTGTGTTACAACTCTTCTCAACGCTCTTGTTCATCAGTTCAGTTCACCACATACTAACTACATCAACAGTCCAACAGATGCGAGTTCAATATAGTACGAAATATGCTAATAATATCAATATATTCTGAGCACTAAATATTTTAGGCCTTGACGATTTGGCCAAAATGAAAGGATGATTGCCTAAAATTTAGTGACTGTATGAAAATCTCAAGAGTCAAAAGTTAACTTTCACTTCATATGATATTGCTGACTTAACGCAAGCACAATATGCAACAAATTTATATAACAGTGGTACTCCATAACCATCAAAGTCGACTGCAAACTATAGCATTTGGTCTATTTCAGCCTTTGCTTGAAATTTCGAACGTTGACTATTAGATTTAGTCTTGAAAATTTTGCAGCAAAAGTTTTATTTGAAGTATAATATCCGAGCTGTACGCATGTGCCTCAATGTTTGCATTTTACTTAGTTTTGTTTTGTAACAATATAACAATATGAACTTCGTCATGTACACAAAATTAATAAATGCGTGGAGTATTTACTCCCGAGGGTTAGGAGGGCGGGGGGCTGCTGCGTCCTGCATGTACTTAAGCAAAACCTTTTTTATTCCTCATAAATAGGCTCTTTTTTAATTTGAAATATCGTTACTCGTCCTTCAATCTCATTCATATTTAACGTTTTAGCTGGGTAGCACCGCGGATCCTCTGTCATGGACTCGCGGATCCCCGGACCACAGTTTGGGAAACTCTGCCTTAGTCAATTTTCTATCTAAACAGCTGTAAATCTCACTCCAGATAAGATGTCGTTGTTTGTCTATTTAAGTTATTTATTTTTCCAGGGAGTAACATATCCCGCCATGAATTCACTACTAGGACGCTGGGCTCCCAAGTTTCAGCGAAGTTGTCTCGCTACCCTAGTCTACGGTGGTGGACCTATGGGGACCGTGGTTGCCCTAGTTTTCTCAGGTTACCTTAGTTCCTCAAATTTCCTTGGCGGTTGGCCTTCTGTCTTTTACGTCTTCGGTTAGTGCATTAAATATTTCAAAAAAATTATTCATATTAAAGTATTTTTTCAAACATTTCTATGTACTAATTGGGTAGAGATAAGTCACTAAATTTTTTGAATAAACACATATAGATACACTACTGCAGACGTCTGTAGCAATAGACTGTTGCTATGAATATTAAACTAAATATTCGACTTTTAAAGAAACGTAACGCTCCATATTACCACCTCCAGCAGACCTGGAAATTCAGATTTTTAGTTAATCGCCAGTAGCTGGTAGACCTAAAAAGGTCTTAGTTGGTTTAGTTGCCACTTTTTTATCATTAGTAGTCAAAATATCCAGAAAAATTTTTCTTTTATTTTTAAGAAACCAAAAAAACGCTTTCGAACTTTTGCTTTGATGTGCAGTAGAAGATTGACGCGAATATAATTGAAGGGCTAGGGGCCGAGATGTGACGAGCCACAATGAGTGACTTTTTGATCAAAATTTTTGTTCCTCATAACTAAGATTGAAATAAACATGATAATGGATTATGTCATTTGGAGAAAATGTATCTGGTTTCAGTATTGTAGAATATAGAATGTATAATACCTTTAAAAAGTTCTATAAATATGTTTTATAAGTTGGAAATTGGCCTACTGAAAAATTCACATCAGTAGCACATCACTTCATTTTTTTTTAAAATTCTTTGGCGATACTATGTGAGAATTTAAAAACTGTTTTACATCACAAACTAAGAACAAAAAAATTGAAATGACTTGTTTTGAAAAAAAAAACAGTGAAGTGGTAATTTATCTGTGGCCGCTTAGATTTTAAAAAAGTGATGTGGTTTGAGTATTTTATTTAGTTGCCAGAGTAAGACTTGTAGTAGCAAGTGGTAAGGGGTTATTTTCAGGTATAGTGTCAGACCCCTCTGCCATCACGCGTTCTCTAGTCTTCGAAAAAAATCCGACATTTATCTTTTAAAATACAACATACTCAAAGTATTTTTTTCATTATAAAAAAGTGATTCTATGAATTTTACTTTTAAAATTGAATAAAATGAGTGTGTATAGTCAACAGAAACTTATGTCAGTAATACTACGATCCCAGAACCAGCGGATATTTAATTCTCAATCAAGTTTAAACAGCACAGAATAAGACTCTCTTTTTTTAGTAAATCTCAAACTAAAATACAATTTGATTCTTTGATTATTCTATGCGTTGTGTAACTTTCTCTTTAAGATCCTGATTTATATGAAGAAATTTTTCGTGGTTTTGGTTCGAAAATCTAAATCTCCGTCATTGTTGCACAGGTTCTGTAGGATGTTTGTGGTTTTTCTTGTGGATCGTCGTTGCCTACAAAAGCCCAGACCAGCATCCTCGCATATCAAAGGAAGAACGGAGGCTGATTCGTTGCGGACAAGACAGACAGGAAGGTGTGGTGAGTTTAAAGAAATATGAAAGACGAAATACAAACAGTTATGGGCGTATCCAGGGCGTAGGGGGGGGGGGTTGCAATTTGCTTTATTTCATTTGCTTTATTATGGATGGTAGGATAAAATGATACTAACTGCATTTCATCTAATATTTAAGATGCTCTTTTTTAGCTATGGATGCTTTATTCTACACTGTCAAAAATGAAACGCTCAATTTTGACGATTCGGCAATCCTCGAGCACTATTTCGTTATTTTCGACGATCCTTTCGTCACCGAATCACGTGATATTTGACGAAACCAGAAATCTCAAATTTTTGACGAAATTATTTCGTCCCAATTTCGTCATATTGCAGTGCATTCTGGGAATTTTCGTTTCAGTCTTGTACTTGCTCGTTAAATTATCTTACGGAAATTATCCTACAGGATTCATAAAAAAGGTTAGTATTTATTGAAATTTGTATGTGCAATGTGCCTTCTTTTATGTATTGTTAGATTTTTGTTTAGTGTTGTGTTTATTGTTGTATTTAAAACACATTAAAATTGAAAACGAACGGTTCGATTAGGTTTAGAATTCTGTGTGTTGTTAACTTTGAGTCACCTCCACGTTAGGCTTAGCTAGCGTTATTTTTTTTTATTTGAAAAAGAGAATATTGGTTTGTTGACATTTATTTCCAAAAACGTACTTCCTTTATTTCGTTAAAAAAATTACAAACATGACTAAAGAATTTGTACGAATTTAAACTTACAAAAAAAAAAAAAAAACACTCCACCGTAGCTAAACTAACACAGATGATATACAGCGCTTTTATAAATGGCATAGAACTTTGAAGCTTTTAATTTCAACGTGGAATATATTACATGGTTATGTGTTTTCATTCTTCTCCATGAATTTTACAAAAATAATTCTGTTAAACGAAGTGTATTTTTTAGTTTAATAGTTCAAATTTGTTTCATTCCGCATTTTTATTTTCTTAAAAAAATACTATGTACCAATCCCCCAGTAAGTATTGATATTTTTTCTTCTTCCACTCTACATTTAATGTTTTTTTCAATATAATAATTTATACAGTAGTTCCCAAAAGTGTTCGCAAACTTATCATTTTCAATGAAATATTGCTATACCCATTAGTAAAAATTAATATTTTGGAATGGGTAAACAATATTACAAAACTTCATGAAATATTTAAGTAGCAAAATAAAATTGATTTTGAAGAAATTAATAATCAAAAAGTATCAAGAACTTTATAACACAAAAGTGTTCGTAGAAAATATTTTAAAATAATTGTTTAGCAATCTTTGAATAAAATCGATGAAACTCGAGGAAAAAAAAAGCGCTTGATGCAATAAAAAATAAATGCAAACCGTTTATATCAGCTTTTGGATCCGAAATGATACCGTCTTTTATTTTGTTAAGCTCGTAGACAAGACTTTTAAATGCTTATCCCATGTTGTTTATATAATCTCTTTCCCTGCAGCAGATGTTTCTAGCAATAAGTGCTTATGTTCATTATTTGTGGAGCCTTTTTTTTTTTACTTGCATAAAACATGAAGTAAAGTAAATATCAATTTAATACAAATCATTTTAAGATAGAGAAAATATTAATTTCCATAAAGAACTCTATCTTTGTGCTTGATATTTCAGCAGAATATTTTCAATATTTTTAAAAAAATTTCCGCAAATTAAAATAAATTATTGAAAGTAGAGTTTTAATGTTTAACCTCGATTTAAAAAGAAAAGATAGTATAGCAGCATGTTTGAAAATTGTAATAACAATAATAAGCATTTTTTGTTTATTTTCCCACTTCATACACTAAATTTATAGGTTTTTCTATGTCAATTTGTGTTACATGATTTGTCATAATTATGAATTTTTCCATTATACATAGTTTCTACAGCTAAAATAAATGCAGCATTAATTTTATTGCCATATTTGCCGCCTGAAGGTATTGTCAACAAAAAGTGAGAAATCCCGGTTTACATTAAATCAGACTAAGAAGCATTTTATAGATGAACTTCCAATAAATCCAAATTTTTTGTTGGAGCTGTGATTTTGCTGGATACAAAGTAAAATGTCTGAAAATTTAACCGAACTTCAATTGAAAAATTGAAAGGATAATGAAAATATATGAAAAATTAAAAGGATAATGAAAATATATGAAAAATTAAAAGGATAATGAAAATATATGATAAGAAGTAACAAGCTTTGCTTGTTTGCACCACACTGGTCCCTATTTTCATTATAAATCTTTGGAAAAAAAATCCATTGATATCAGTCAATTAGTTCTCAAGACACAAACAAACAAGGAAATGCACTTTGTTATTGGGTTTCCCCTATCTTTGGCAGCTCTTCTCCCTTGGCGTTTTTTTTTTATTTACTGCGTGAAAATTGCATATTTTAAAAATCAAATATGCTTAGTTAAAAGGTGATACTCCCTTCGTCTCCGTCCCAAACTAGTAAGTAGAGCTACGTTTGAATATTTTTGTACTAGTGATTGATTCACATGATTTTATGATTTTGTTCGAATATTTTTTAAAGATTTCAAGGTACTATACTATCAATTAAAAACTTTACTTGGCAAGCATTCCCTCTTAAAATCATTACCAGCTGAGTTAAAAAATCCGAAGTACACACGCCCTTAAGCTACGCCCCATTTTGTAAGTACTCTACCCCCAGTATAGCAGAAAAATCAGTTTTTTTTTTCTACTAAATCCCTATCCATCAGCTAGAAGGTAGCTTTATGTAATTATTAGTTAACTTATGAAATGGAGCTTGGCTTCGAGTGTTGGAGCCCTGGGTTTTTGACTCGAATTTGATAATGGTTTAAGGAGGTAAAGCTCGGTAAGTAAATGTTGTTTATTGATAACATAGCACAATAAAATCTCTGAAAAAAGTGCAAATAAAATCATAATCACCAGTTTCAGTACTACTTAATTCATAAGTACTTTATTGGAACTAATTTGAGTAGGGGGAGAGAGTACTTCAGAAAACATTCGTGAAGAAAACGGAACACGAAAATCGAAAAAAAAAAAAAGAAAAACGGTGTATTTTGGCTATCGGTTAAAATAAAAAATAAATTTAAAAAAAAATCACAGATCAACAATTTTCGCACTTTTGATTTTTTTATAGCTCAAAAAAATGAAAATTCACGACTTGATGTGCAAAAGAATTAACTCGTTTAATGGCTAAATAATGCTGATTCTCGATAAATTGAAGAAACTCTAATTCTAGAATATTATTCAGAAATTAATTTCAGAAACTAACTGAGAGTCTATCTGCCTAAATAAAAATTTTGTTCATCCGCTGTAAAAATAACTCATTCTTGCAATCTGCTTGAAAAAAAGCTGTCAGCATTGAAATCATCATATATTTTGAAAAATATGAAAATTAAATCATATGCTTTTCAAAGTCACAAGCGAATCGTAGCTTTTTAACTTAAGGAAAAAAAAAAAAAACTCAGATTTTGAAAGATATCGTGAAAACATGTTTTATTTCAGAAATAAACTGATGAATTTAATCGTAAAACTTTCCTCGAAATAGAAAAAAGATCCATGTGCATGAGGGCATACACCTATGGACTTAAACCTTTACTTATTATGTTATATATTCTCTTTTTAAAACTTTTTTTAGGATGGATCCAACATCACGGAGATAATTGGAACAAGGACAGACGAAGACTTTTTCATAATTATAACAATATTCTAAATGTTCGTATATTATACATTGATTTCATGTTACACATGTTTGGAAATAAAAATAAAAACTTAGGGGTGAAAAGCAAAGGTATATTTTTATAATTATTTAACAAACATTACACTAAATTAATTTTACCGAAAGATTTATTTCACATCTGCATTTTTTTAAGATTTATATTTTCAAATACCTTTTGCAATTTTGGCAGAGAATTGTTTTCAAAGTATGAAGTATGAAATGCATGCAATAATAAAATTCCTGTATTAAAAAACAGGAATTTTATTATTGCATGCATTTCATGTGGCCAAATAAACATTCTACATACAAGCAAAATTAATAAAACAAATAATTAATTAGAAAAAGAAAAAGGTAAGCTTTTTCTTAAGATTATCTAATTTTATTTTCTGTATCTAATTTTAGAACAAATATGTACTAACTTAAAGTTGTCCAATTTATTGTACTTTTCTTTGAAATTTGTGGTATAAGTTGGATAAAAATCTTTTTTTTTTTTTTTTCTGGAATTTTTCATGCGATGCAATGAAGAAACTTCTCAGCAATTTTCTCCCGAGCATATATCGATCTAACTGTGCATAAAAGTGGCACATGATTTATTTTTCCAGAACCCAATGTCTGCTGAGGAAGTAGCACTTTTATATTCCCAGTAGGGGCAGGGCGATGTAGGAATTTCAACATCGTGATGCATCGCCGTCCTTACATCGCGATGTAGCGATGTAGTTCAAACAGTTTGAAATATTCTTTCCGCTTTAGGGGCACCCCCCCTCCCCAATTAGGGGAGTTTTCCTTACAAAAATCCAGGCTTTTGTCAGATCTTTTTCTAATTTGGCACATAGGTTCTTTAATCACATGGGGTAGTACCCCATATGAATACTACCCCATGGGAAACTATCCTATGTGGATTTCCAGCATCAAAGGATATCTGGGCCGAATCTGGAAAAGATCCGACGAAAACTGGATTTTAATAAGGAAAACTCCTATGGGGTTTGCCACACATAGCGGGGCGAAAACTACACTATGAGAATGCCGAAACATCAAAAGACAAATGTACCAAATTTGGAACAGATCAGACAAAAACTGGGTTCTTTTAAGACCCCCCCCCCACACACACACGTGGTTTCCCACTCCATAGCGGGACGAAGACGGGAATTTCCGAGCGTCAAAGGATATCTGTGACAATTTTGGAAAAGGCATGATAAAACTGGTTTTTTGTAAGAAAACCCCTCATTTGGTGGTTGTCCCCCATAGCGGGGCGAAAACCACCCTATGAGAATTCCTGAGCATCAATGAACGAACCTCTATGCCAAATTTTGGAAAGATCCGACAAAAAATAAATTTTTTTCAAGGAAAACCCCATCGGGGTTGCCCCCCCCCCACCCATACATTGACGAAAGCTAACCTCCGTGAATTCCTGAGCATCAAAGAACCTCTATGGCAAATTTAGAAAAGATCGGAAAAAAACTTTTTTTTATATAAGGAGAACCCCCAATGCGGTGTTGCTCCCCCCCCCCCATCATGGAGGGTTGAAAACTACCATGTGTGAATTCCCGAGCATCAGAGGACCTCTGTTCCAAATTTGGAAAAGATATGATAAAAACTGTTTTTCTATAAGAACCCCTCCCGTATGGGGGTTGCCCCCCATAGCGGAAAGAAAACCACCCTATCAGAATTCCTGAGCATTAAATAACGAAACTCTGCCAAATTCGGAAAGATCCAACAAAAACTGGATTTTTTGTAGGAAAACTACCATAGGGGTTGCCCTCCCCCCCATAGAAGACCGAAAACTACCCTGCGTGAATCCCCGTGCATCAAAGAGCCTATGTGTCAAATTTTGGAAAGATCCGACAAAAATTGGATTTTTTCAAAGACCCCCCCCCATCGCCCCCCTCCCCTTATAAAGTGATGAAAACTACCCTGCGTGATTCTTGAGCATCTAAGAACCTCTGTGGCAAATTTAAAAAAGATCGGACAAAAACTTTTTTTTTAATACGGAGAACCCCCAATGTGGGGTTGTCTGTCCCCCCCCCACCCCCCACATAGAGGGACATAAACGACCTTGTGTGAATTCCCGAGCCTCCAATAACGAACCTCTGTGCCAAATTTGGAAAATATCCGACAAAAATTAGATTTTTTGAAGGAAAACCCCATTATGGGGGGGGGGGTTAATTAGATACCATGGGGAGTTTAATCTGCAATGATTTGTTTTACCTTTTTTAAGAAGTTGTTTGTTTGCATTTTTACATAAATAAAAATTCGCTTGACATATTTTATGTGCCTCTTTTTTTAACAATTACTTGTCTTTTTTTTGATGGGGGGGGGGGGCTGCAGGCCCGTTGTTTCAATTTTTTCCCAAATATGACAAAGAGTCTGTACTCAATAAAAATTTTACAGAAAACGAACTAAAACAACGGCCAGTCATGTATAAAAACATGAATGTTCAAAAATCAAGACGGGAGGGGGGGGGGTCAATTGACCCCCTGACCTCGTAAATGACGGGCCTGTGAAAGTGACTATACGTAATAAAGTGGGAAACTACGGTGGTAAGATTCTGAAGTTAGGATTTGATCACACGCACACGAATCTTATAAAATACAGTCGAACCTCGTTATAACGAACTTAAAGGGACCATTAAAATCGATTATTATAAAAAGTTGGTTCGCTTTATCCAAAAAACAATAAACAATAAGACAAAGATTGCAAAAAAGTTCATTTCAGCAGTTATTTGTTTTAAGCGTGTTCGAATTAACGAGGTTCGACTGTATTCTCAAAAAAAAAAAAAAAATAATGTGCTCAAAGAAAAAAAAAAAGGAAATAAATTTTCTTAAAAATTTACGAAATTAACGTCCTCATATATGACGAAATTAATTTGACGAAACTAATGCTCTCAAAACTACGAAAATGATTGTTAATTTGACAAAACTAGAATGAAGAAATATTTCGTTACATTTGACGAAATTCGCATCCTCAAACCACTAACAAAAGCAGTTTCTTCAATTTGACGAAATGTTCGCTCGGAGCATATCCCTGGAAGTGGTTTCGTCAAAAACGAAGAAAATTTCGTCAAATTTGAAAGTCCATTTCTGAGAGTGTATAGGTTTAATCGAAGCTCATTTAAAAAATTAGTTGAGTATTTTTTTCATTTTTTTTTTCAATAATTAGCATTTTTAGTTTCTTTTTTTTGTTTTGTCTTTTTGTTTTAAATAATAAATTTAATGAAGTACTGATTAATCAATTGATTCCTAAACTAAAATCCAGAAAAACTAAGGGGAAAAATGCATTTATAACATTTTAAAAATTTACAAGTTTAACCATCAATTTTTCTAAAGTAAGTGAAGATTATTTGTAAAATTCTGAAGCTTAACGAAAATACATATCTTGTCCCTTTCTTCAAAAAAAAAAAAAAAGAAAAGCAAAAGTCCCCTGGTCCCCTTGTGAAAAGTTGAAAAATTTGGAGTGCAAAATAACACCTTTCTTGCCCATATATGCATAGGAATTCAATAGTTTTCATCATATCTTGTAGCTCACCAGCTATGATGTTGCGGACTGCTTCGCGTAACTGATGCAGCTTCGGACTTCTGTACAAAAAGAATTTGCTTAAATCTAAAAGGAATCATTTTTAACCCATTGCCGTTATTATCTAATCCCAAGCAAGCAAAGAAATCAAAAGGAGTTAGATCAGGGCTCTTTTAGGCTCTACGCTCCCCCCCCCCTTTGAACACTGACGGGAGCTCATGCGCCCCCCCCCCCTCCCCTTCAATACGAGTGCACAGTAAAAATTTGAAACTGAATCTAGTTGGTATAGCTGAAGTAGGTGATTAAATAAAAATATTGATAATTTCATAAACAAATTTAGTATTACTATTACTGCATAACTTTGTTTTTAAACTTTCATTTTTAAACACCAGCTGTGATGTAGCTGACTGCTACCTGTAACTGAAGCAGATTGGGGCTTAATCTCTGTACACAAAGTGTTTATTTAACCCTATTATCATGTAACCCCCAAGAAAGCTAAGAGGTCAAAAGACGTTAGATGACTTGGGTTGGTTAGATTGGAGGTGTTTTCCGTATTTTCGCGGCTACAGCGGACCATCAGCTCTACGCAGCGGATGCAGCTCTTCATGGGTTTTACCACCCAGCTCCCAGGGAACCGTGGCTTTTCTTTCGTCAAAGAACAGCATTTCTTCAAACACGTTAAACGTTACTCTCTGAATACGTTAGTGCTTCAATGGAAATGCTGCTTTTTTTTTTTAGAACACCCTGTACTCGACTTATGTTTTGGCAAGAACCAAAAGACAAAACATCATATGAGGCCGGGAGAAGCAAAGGGATTTGAATACCAAAATAAATAATTTGAAAATAACCAGGCAGAACTAAATCCAGACTGATGAGTTCTAATAAGAACGAAACTGCAGTCTCTGGATGCGAGAACCGGTTTGTCGGGTATATTGCATGCTGTAAAACTATGTTTTTTTTTTAAATTGTTTTTGCTAAAAATAAATATAACTTTTCTATTTGCACAATGTAGCAAACATTGAAAAACTGGAATACCGTATTTGTGACCACATCAATCGTTTACTTCATCATGGGAAGCGTGTACAACTATTTTGGAGCAGCTGAACTGCAGCCATGGGGAGCTTCGGCTAGGAGCATGAAGCCAGAAACAGTTCTCCTAGACCCTGAAGACGAAGAAACCGAAGATACCAAACCAATGTCATACCCCTAAAGCATTTTGATTGCCTTTTCTGTCGTACTGCTAGTGGATGGATCTTCCACATAAAACACATGGACATTAAAGTTTACTTAAAATGATAATGAATATTCTAAAAGGTTAACGGGTGAGCTTAAGGGAGTATTCTAGCAACCGTTGTTCGCAACCGTTAGTACTAGGTACATACTCATGCAAAATGTGGTCAAAATAAGATGCAGAGTTAGACATTAAAAGTTTGAAGCGAAGAAATAATTTTTTTGAAAAGACACGGGATCTAACATTTTGTACTGTCTCTAGTTCCCCTAACTTATATTTACGGAAATCTCAAATGAAATTTGAGAATTTGAAAATTTAATATCATTACGTAACTTTATCATTACGTGAAACCTGGACAAAACAAAAACTCAAAAGTAAAAAATCCAGGATTACAATGAAATTTCCTTCGAAAACTTTGATTTAAAGCCATAGAATGTATAAATGTTGCCATCAGTGATTGCTAAATATTTTGTTTTTGAAAATTAATGAGAAACATTTAAATGCACTGCTGGACAAAATTATAAATTAAAGACCTTTTTCATTTTTTCAATCATAATTTAACCCAGTTTAATTTTACTTTTTATTTAATAAAACAAATAACGCAGTTTAAATGCTCAACTTTAATATATAAATAAACTTTAAGGGCTTTTGTATATTATATGCTACACTGCAAATAAACCTGCACAATTTGGAACGCTTTGTTTCAGAAAAAGTGATCCGAATATGTGAATGAGCACTATGACGTATTCTGAATATGCTCCGTCAGAAGGAAAATGTTTCAAAAGTGTTCCGAACGTATTCTGGATACTGAAATCTCGTGTGCCAACACTCGAGTCCAAACAACGTATTTGAAAGCATATTTGGTCACACTTGTGAAATCATTGCTTTCTTTGCTGCAACGAGGATGGCTAAATAAAGATTGGTTGGTTGTACTATATACTGTATGTATACACTATTAAAAAAAATGCTGTTGTTTTTACTGCAAATTTTGTTACATTTTTTCAACCCCTCACTCATAAACTTATCTGAAAGAACTTTGTGCTACGAAATTGTAACGTATTTCATCACATGTGCCAAATTCTGCGAAGCTACGCAGGAAGTATTAGTAAACATTGATGTCGATTTCAAAATTTATCTGTAACTGTTTTGTCTGGTTTGGAATATTTTTAATGTAAATTACTTACTTCCATTACTATTCATTACATTATGCTTAAGCATTTGAAAATTGAATTAGCACTCGCAGATCGTTGAGCTCCATATTCTGGGTACATTGTGCGTTAGCATTTGTACATTAAGCATTTGTACATCTCTCTGAGCATTCACATTTTGTTTTAAATAAACTTTTATTCATGATACTGTTTAAGTTGTAGAAGAATCTAAATCACTAAATTTAAAAATTATACAACTGTAATCCTGATGTTTAACTATCGATTATGATTGGAACAAGGATCCCTAACCTTTATTATTATTTGTTACACTTTATAAACTTATGAAATTTGAGTCTCACAATTTAAATTTAACACAAATGCATATTAAAGCAAAAAAATGATGTTTGATTTTCTAATCTGAGCTCAAAATATATGCAAAAAGTTATATCAGCTATCTTGATCTGAATTCTAAAACTGCTAAAGCTTATATAGGCTTGTATAAATGTATGTGTGTCTCAGTATATATATCGGGCCTGGAATTGTTCAAAAATAGGACTGGGAAACAAAAGGTTTAAAACCACTGGTTTAGAAGATAATTCTGAGAAATTTACCTTTTTTTTGTCTTAATTTAAGTCGATTTTTCCATTTGCTGTTCGACATGTTAATAAAAAAATTTCTATTTTGAAAAATGACCATGTCCTATTTATAAAAAAAAATGTACAACTTGATGAACTAAAATTAAAAAAAATATATCATGAAAATTTTGACGAAAAATGTGTATTTATTGGATAAGTAAAAAGTGCATTCTGTTGCAGTTATTAAAGAAATATTTCAATAATATACATATATTTTATGCAATCTATTTAACACTATAAAAGAATAGCTCAGGGGACCACAGACTGGGATAGTCTGAATTTTCAGGGCTTTTAATTAAAAAAAAACTCCGATTTTAGCTTTAATAACGCAATTTTAGGCCTTTTTTTAATGTTCGGGCTAAGGTGTAGGGATACCTTCCCGAGATATTTGCTGAAGCTGATGTTTTGAAAATTACGTTTAAGCTGTCTTTGGTCATGTAAAGGTGAGAAAATGGAGGGGGGAGGGGGTTGTCTAGAAAAATGAAATAAACTGGAGTTTTAAAATTGCAATTTTAGACCGTCCTTAGTAAACTATAAGGGTAAGAGGTTTCATGAATGATCCACTCCGAAAACGACTCAGAGGTGAAAAATTAAGAACATCTTTAGCGAACTTGAGGGTATATTCAACCTCAATGTTTTAAAATTTAATTTTAAAAGTACAATTTTAAGCTGTGTTTGAAGACGTTAGGGGAAGGAGACTGAGAGAATCTCTAGGTGTAAATTAAAAAAAAAACTGATATCTTAAAAACATTTCAGCTATCTTTGATGATAAATGGGAAGGGAGGAGGGGGGGTCTCATTCTAGAAAAATATTATCAAGAGACTTTAGTGTATATAAAGGGGACATATATTATTTGTGTTCAACTAATAAAGTTTACAAATGTAAAAAAATAGCTTTTATAAATTACCTTTTTATGGAATTTTGAAACAGAATCGGCCTACATGTAAAAATGAGGATCCTGCAATACAACTGTCCAGGAATGTGATGTAAATTTTAAAATGTATATATGTGTCAAATAAATTGATTTAAAAATATTGAGTTTACTGACTATTTCGTAGTAAAACTGTCGACTATTTCTGCAGATGCGTTTCAAGATCCCCTTTTATTGAAAAGAACTGAACATACTTTTTGTTCAAGCTCGAGTTATGTAATACTGTTTTTCCTGATGATGTTTGTATTTAAATTTTCAGACATTTGAAACCGAAATACTTTTTTTTCGTATTTTGAAAAGCCTTGAAACAATGAATCCACTAAACTAAATTAAACGTTCGACCGAAACAAAATAAGTCTTAGTTGACCAACACTCAATTAATTCAACTTTTGCCCAAAGACCGATGAGGATTCCGCAATACTACTTCCAGCAATGTGATGTGAATTTGAAAATGTGTATTTATGTCAAATAGATTAATTTAAAAAATATTGTGTTTAATAAACTTCAAAATAGAGAGGAGTTCAGAGGTTCTCAGTGCGGAAGTTTAAAATGTAAATTAAATACGTGTTTTAATTTTTAGCTGCATTAGGGAACTTATTTCTTCCTTGAGACAAGTTAACTTTTTAAAAAGCACTCTATATTTCAAAGTATAATTAAGCCAGTTTGACGAGGAATTTCTGTGAACTCGTGTTTTTATTTAAAGAAAATCTAATTATTGAAAAAAATCAAGTACAACTGAAACTTTTTACATTGAAGTGGCACATTCAACTCAAATAGAATTCGATCGAATCGAATACAATTGTATCTACCAATAGTGCAGCCAAAAATTTGCATTGCGTCATCCAGTTGAAAATTTTCACTACGCTACTGGTAGATAGCATTCCATCGAATTGAACACAATCGAGTTGAATATGCCATTAAAAGAAAGCAAGTTACGTTGAAAAACTTTTAATCAACCTAATAATCGAATTTTCACAAAATTTTATTCCAGAAGTAATTTTTCCGAAAAATCATTTTGAAATAACAAATTAGAAACAGTACCTAGTGAAATATTTTGTCGCTCAATTTGTCACCAAGTGGTCGTCCATTCATAACATCATTTCAGGGGCAGATTCAACTCTAACATATTGATGATTCGATTCGAACGAATTCTATCACCCAAAAGTACATCCAGAAGTTTCCTTTATTCTACCCGAAAGAAAATTTCTCGCTACGTGACTGGTAGATATAGAATTCAATCAAATCGAACATAATCGAAAAAAAGATACTTCTTAGTCGTCATTGAAAATTACACCGATTTGGTTCAAAAAAAGAAAGGGTAAGAAAATTAAATTCCGCTTTCACACAAAGCTGGCCAGGAATCATTAATCAATTATTTCTCATTGGCTGGAACATTTACGAATTCACCTCTGATACATACGTACATACTGACGTCACGAGAAAACTCGTGATAATGAATTCAGTAATTACCAAAAATGGGTATTTTGATTGCCCGTACGTTCATATGCACTTGCAGACGGGTCGAAAACACTAAACATACATCTGGGAATTAGTAAAATGGAATTTTTAGGCCTAATTCAAACTTTTTTTTTTAAATTAATACATTTATTCTTGTACTTCGCACAAGGAAGAAAAACTAAATACTAGTTAATTGGTAATTCCAACTTAGCAGTGAAGTTTTACAGAAATGATTAGTTATTATAGAATTTCATTGCATTTTAATGGTTTAAAAGAACACTACTTATTTTAATGATCATTGATCATAAACCGAGCAGTGGACTGTACTAAGTAGCAAAGTAGTAGGAACGTAAACAAATAAGATTTATAGACAGTAATAAAAAAGATTTTGTTCTTGAGGAATTTTTTTTTAAAATTAATTTATGTAACCATTTGTTTTTGAAAATATTTTGTTTATATTTTACATTATTGATAGACTTTGAAAACGTGATTATGGAAATTTATATTTCAAATTTAGATGTCATTTGTGTAGTAAATATGATGTTGTACTACAATTTCCTGCTTATTTTTTTTCCTCGTTTGTCATTTTGATGTAAACTATTCAATTGATTTTGAGATGCCATTAGATTTTATATTTTCATAGTAATAAAGCAGATTAATAATCATATTCAGTCAAAGATTAAACTCATCATCAAGCCTGCAGTCTCAATAAAAGTGAATTTAGTGCGTATTTTTTCTTTTTAAAAGCTTATTTATACCTGTGATCCAACAGGGGATCCAACAAAAGAGAACATGAAAATTATTTTGTATACGATTTTTGTACAAATGATATGACTGAATGACTATAGGGTAAATATTATTGCAGCGAGTGATCGCTTCCACTGAACTTTTTTAGTCAGTGTATATCACCCATTGTTTGTGGTTGGATTGAGCTATTGATTGAAGATATGCAAATATAGCTTTTATTTCAGAGGTAAATACTGAACAAGATGGGTTTAGTTTTTCTGCAGTGATTTGACTTTTAATTATTGTGGAAAATCCGACGTGATCATTTGCTTTTGATCCGTCAGTGAAAATGTCTTTAAAACCAGAATACTTGCTTTTGATCTCATGAAAGATTTGTTGATAAACTGAATCGGCAGTAGTTTGTTCGGGGAATTTTGAAAAGTCATTGATTACAGAAGGTATTACTTCTCACCATGGTTCAATTAGTTTTATTGTGTGGACAGTTTTGAAATCTTGTAGCTGTAGGTCTCAGAGTATCCGACGCATTCGATTCCCGAATGTTGGGGTCATCGAAGGACGATGTAGAAATAAAACATTAGATGGATTAAAAACATGGAGATGTAGTGGATGATTAGTGGAAGGTTTTGTTTTGAAGTAAAAATTTAAAGTTGAAGGCGTCTATTGTTTCGAGATTGTTCATGTACTAGAATATGAAGGCTATTGATAGGTGAGGTTCGGAAGGCTCCAGTGCAGATGCGCAGCGCCTGATTATGTATTCGATCTAGAGCTTTTAGATAGCTTTTCGCTGAAAAGACTTAAATTTGGCATCCATAATCAAGTTTTCAGCGTATAAGAGTCCTATAGATTCTTAAGAGAGACCCTGTATCAGCACCACAGGAAGTGTTCGCTAACACTTTAAGGATATTTAATTTCAATAAACATTTTTATGTTAGCTCTTGTGTGTGCGGTATAAATTTTAGTTTTTTATCAAGTGTGAGACCAAGGAATTTTCCTTGATCTTTTACAGCTATTGGTTGATTATTGAGGAGAAGATTTGGATCAGGATGAAGGCCTCTTTTACGACAGAAGTGGATACAGAAGGTTTTTTGAGCGAGGAAAGTGAAGCTATTTTCCTCTGCCCATTGTGATATTTTATTGATAGCGATTTGAAGTTGTCGTTCAATGATACTCATGTTTGATGAAGAGAAAGAAATTTGAAAATCATCAACGAACATGGTACCTTTTACAGCAGGAGGCAATTGATCTATTAAGCTATTGATTACTATTATGAAAAGCGTTAGGCTTAGCACACTTCCCTGGGGAACTCCTTCTTGAATGAAGGAATCTGACAGAACAGACTTGACACGTAAGGTTCGATCTCTAAGAAAATTAGAAAGAAAGATGGCTAGATTACTTCGCAACCCATACTCGTGCAGAGTTTTGAGGATCCTATATCTCCAGGTACGGTCATACTTGTTTTTACTACATCAAAAAATACGCTCACAAGATGTTTTCGTTTAAGGGATGCTTCTCTTTCTGACGTTTCAAAAAGCAGTAGGTTGTCCACTGTGCATCTAGTACGCCTGAATCCCCTTTGATATGAAGATAGATGATCCGACGCCAGAAGGTACATTTGCCTGGCGTTGACCATCCGCTCCATTACTTTACATAGACAACTAGTAAGAGCTATAGGTCTATAGCTCTCAGGTTTTTCAGATTGTTTATTTGGCTTAAGAATAGGAATTACTATTGCTTGACTCCACAATTTTGGGAATCTGTGTTCAAAATAAATTCTACTGAAAAGCTGCAGAATATTTTCTAATGAAGACCTGCTTAGATTTTCGAACATGCTATTGTAAATTTCATCTGGACCTGGTGATGTGTTTTTTGTTAGGCAGTATTTAGTTCGTAAAAGGTAAATTTTGTTTGGTATTCAGGATTGTGTTGCGTCAGAATCTCCACAACGACGGTCTCCTGACAAGCAGTCATTGCGGTATATGTCAAAACCTTTCAACCTCGGTTTATCAACAGGGGACAGAAATGTCACTTGCAGACAAAAAAAGGCCGGTTGGTGATATTCGACAAGATCTTTGATCTCCGTGACATTATGCGAGTAACTCTGACAATTCCAAGAAAGGATAATCAAGGCCATGATAAGAAAAGGAAGGAGAAACGGCCGAAAGAAGAGAGTGATTCAAGAAGGAGGATGGTCCGTCCACCCTTCATCGTCGGATGGCGGAACATCTTGAAAATCAACATCCTCGTCCTCCTCTTGTCGAGGAGGTTGTTGGAGTTTTTCAATTTGAGATTTGGTCAATTCTACTTTCTTGCTAGAAAGCAAAAAGTCCTCTTTTTTTAAATTATGAAATTTTGTGGGCCTCTGTTTAGTGTATACCCCAAATTTCGCGCGCGTTTGGATAATTTTCTTTTTACTTCCTTTTACAAAAAAGGAAGTATTGTATTCGCGAAAAAATTTTCACTCAAAAATCGGCCTTAATTTCCATTTTGCTCACCCCCAAATGAAAGTTGAGTTTCTTTTTCAACCCGACCGCACGTGGGTATGTGCCTAAGAACGTACAGACACCCGAAATATCCATTTTGACGATCCCCGAGTTAATTACGACGCATTTTCTCGTGACGTCTGTATGTGCGTATGTATGTCGCATAACTCAAGAACGGAATGTCCTAAAAAGTTGAAATTTGGTACGTAGTCTCCTAGTGGGGTCTAGTTGTGCACTTTCTTATTTGGTTGCATTCGTATGCTCCGAAAGGGGTCTTTTGCCCCTTTTTGGGGGAAATCATTGTTAATTACGATGTAAAATCACGTGGTGTTATAATTTGGCGGACACTTGGCGATATATTGCCAGTCTTTTGGTCGCCAACTTGGCGACAAGTTTGGCGATTTTTAAATTTTTTTAAATTAAAATCTGGTTTCAATTTGGCCACTGTAGGTGATATTTAGAGAGTAAACTATTGAATCATATTACTAGAAGTTCCGTCTAGAACTATACGAGCCTACTTTCCCGTATACTCAAACTACTTTCTAGACCTGATCAATATTCTCAAAAATAGCTAAAATCGCAAAATGTTTCGAACATATTTTTCCAATATTTTAAGCTAATTTCTAGGAATAAAATATTCCTCACTCATCTAAAAAAATTAGATGCGTAAAAAAAAAAGAACAAATAAAATAACAGCACCTTTTAAACAAAGCAACTAATACACTTTTTTCCATTAAAAAAAATCTAAACAGCTTTCAAAACGAAAAAATATTAATTAAAATTAATAAGCTCATTAAAATAAATACATCATATCAAAAAAAAAATCGTTTCTTTTTCCCCTGTTGCCAAAAATAATTTTTTAAATGAATTTATGCACTTACCAAGATAAATAAAAACAATAAAGTGTCAACTTAAAGAAATACTTTTCATTGTCAAAAAAAAAAAAAAAAAAAAAATCTGCGCATATCTTTATGTAGAAACATAAATGACTTCGAGTTTATTCGCCGAAAACTGAATACCTAAATTAAAACTTTAGCGTTAAAATAAAAACAAGTCATACCAACAATAATTATTTCACAGTCAAAACCATAGCTGCGGAGTCGGAGTCAATCTCATTTTGGGATAAAGGAGTCGGAGACGAATATCCAAGAATCGGAGTCAGTCATTTGTCCTCCGTGTATAAATTTTTGCCAAAGCTACGAAGTCAGAGTCGAAGTCCGATTAATTGTCGGGCACAGGAGTCGGAATTCGGAGTCAGGTGCCCCTAAATTCTTGGAGTCGGAGTCTGGAGTTTGAAGTCAAAAAATTCGCCTTCAAGTACGGAATCTACATTGACTTTCAGTTTCCCCGTAGGCGCTAATGTTAAGGGATTTGAATTGTTCAAAATTGAACAAAAAATAGTTCAAATCAAAAAGTGAAATATGGGAATGAGGTGTCCTCGCCGAGATCTTTCGAACAAAAAAAAAGTTTGTTCGAATCGGACTATTCATTCAAAAGTTATTAGGGGGGGGGGGACAGACCGACAGGACATTTTTCCCCATCTCAATACCCTACTTTCCAATTTTTAATTTTTAGATATTTCTTTAATTATTTCATTTGTTTTTGACTTTTTGTGTTTTTCGCGATATTTTTAAGATGGATACTTATCTTCTTCCACGCTTTTTTCTTCTTTTTCCGACTTTTACTGGGAAAGTAGGTAAAAAACTGTCAATAATGAGAAAATGAGATTGATTGAGTAAAAGGAAGTCATGTGATTCAAAAGAAAACAGTGGAAAACGAGCTGATGTGCGCTTTTGCTCAGTTGGTTTGTTGGAAATTAATGTAGCTGAGTAACTTGTGCTCGGATATTGTGTAGTTTGTATTTTAATTTCGTTACAATTTTTTGGTTTTGGTTTAGGAGTATTGAGCTGGTTTTTTTTTGTTTTTTTGATTTAGGGGAATTAGTTGATTTAGAGCTGGTTATTGTGTTAATTTGAGGTTCTGTTTGTGTACTGGTGGAGTTGAAAACTTTTCTTACCGCTGCAGGATATGAAAGTCCAGCTGAAGGTGTACGAGACTGAACTATTTTTGTTGCGTCTGGGTATAAATATTCTGAGTAGTTTTGACTAGTTGTATCTCTCTTTCAGAGAGCCATTTTGGATAGTTTCTAGAGTAGGACGGGTGGTCTCCTTTACAGTTGATACATTTGAATTACTTTGAGCATTCATTGCTATCGTTGCCGGCCTCAGCACATCTGGCACAAGTTTCTGTGCCACGGCATGACAGCTTGGAATGCCCAAAGCCTGGCACTTAAAGCACCGTGGTGGGTTTGGAATATATGGTCTAACAGGGCATGAGAGATAACCAGCTTTGACACGTGAAGGGAGGATAGGCGTACTAAAGGTCAGAATGACATGTTTCGTATTCTGCGTTACGCCATTGCGTTTGATAGTGATCCTTTTCACTCCACTTACGTGTTGGTCCTTCATTTTTTCTAGAATTTCCTCCTCTGGTGTAAATAGAAGGTCCGGCTCCGAAATGATTCCCCGAGAAAAGTTTAATGTTGAATGTGGCGAAACTGTACAAAGATATGGACCTTATTGTTTGATAGCTAGGATATGTTGAACTTGTTTTGGATGTTTTATGTCTATTAATAGTTCACCAGTACGTGCTTTTTTTTACAGATTGAAATTCACCGATAATATTTACCAAAGCTTTGTTTATTAGAAATTGGGAAACAGCAATAAATGTGAGATTTTCGTTTCATTTAATAACAAAACATTTAGCGGATGTAAGCGATTCTGTCTGACGCTCCCCACAAGGGGGAGGTGTATCCTTTATGTTATCATCCATAAAATAACCTGAGAATTGAGGGGGGAAAATGGGATCTAGCCCCTGTGTAGCCTCTCCTGCACAGGGGTGAGGCTTCTACACCAGGGTTCGCCTGCTATCCCTCACGTCAACCGTTTGAGGCACCGACTACCCCCGGTACCACGCAGCCACGGGCACGTTAGACACACCTTGGCTTAGGAGGTTTTGTCCGAATTTGGTAAGTGTGATGAGGAATGGAAGGGAAGAAAAGTCCCTTCCTGCAGATGTTCGGTTTGAGCAACTGGGGGTTCACTACTCCTCCCAAGAGCTCGCCCCGAACTAACCACACCGCAAGTCCCCCCCCCACCACGACAAGGTAAACGGACACGGGGGGGGGGTAGAAATGGCTATTTTCCCTGTCGTTACGAACGCATAGTTGATTGTCTTCAATAAAATTTTCAATTATTAAACCTCTACTGTTGTAGTTTGGACTCCCCAGGGTTATGGCCACTAAAATACCCCAAGATGGCATATGGGGGAGGAAGTTGATCTACAAGTGTTTGCAATTCGACGCCTCTCATGTCGTAAGGAAGTAGAATATATACAGAACAAACTGTGAACAGCAACTGAAGTTGAACGCGCGCAGCTAATGCTTGCAGGGATGTGTTGATATTGAGTTGGCTAGATTCGTAATCGTTAGAGATTAGCAATGCCACTCCTCCACAATGACGGTCGCCTAACAAGCATTCCTTGCAGTATATTTCAAAACCTTTCAACCTCGGTCTATCAACAGGGGAAAGAAATGTTTCTTGCCAAGATCTTTGACGTTTGTGACATTATGCGAGTAACTCTGACAATTCCAAGAAAGAATGTTGAGGGCCATGGAGAAAAAAGGAAGGAGAAACGGCCGGAAGAAGAGAGAGCAGCTCATGAAGGAGGACGGTCCGTCCACCCTTCATCGTCCGATGGCGGAAGATCTTCAAATTCACCATCCTCGTCCTCCTCTAGGGGAGGAAGTTGTTGGTATTTGGTCAGTTAAACTTTCTTGATAAAAGGTAAAAAGTCCTCTTTTTTAAGGGGAGTCAGTACCCTAAATACTTTCAAAAATTCGATTTTTTGATTTTTATACATTTTGAAACTCCATTTCAATACCCTTTTAATGATACAAACATCTTGAACGTGCTCATATTAGAAGTAAGTTAAAATAAGCTTTAAAAAATGTAAAACCTATTTTGATGAGGTATGATTTTCCCCTTTAAATTGCAATATCTCGAAATGGTATTTTTGAAACTAAATGTTCCTTTTTCTCAGAAACTAAATTGTGTTAGGCTTTGAAATTTTTACCACCTATTCCATACATCTAACTGCGTATACTGAAGTAAACTTTTTCTCATATTCGAAAATTATTTTTTATAGAGCTGATTTTGTGTGGCAAAATGGTATTTTTTGAAACAAATACAGTCACTTACACATTAGAATTTTTTACAAAAAAACTAAGCTTTCTTTCTGTAAAATTTTACTTCAGTATAGAGAACAGAGTCTACTTGAAGTACAGAAAAAAATTCATACTTGTATCTTTAATAGATTTTCAGAAAAAGGTACATGAACCTGTGCAAATTAACATTGACGGTATAGGAGGTACTGACTCCCCTTAAAGTTTTGAAATTTTGGGGGCCTCTGTTTTAGAGGCTACCCCAATTTTTGCGCGTGTTTGGATAATTTTCTTTTTTTCAATATCTTTTTTCGAATTCCGTGTGAAAAGTTTGTTTTCATTAACAGTAGCCACTGCAGTATTAGTTTTTTGTACTTGTCGGTTTTAATTAGGTTTCTTAGGGGAAGAATTTCGGATATTGGTTTGTTTGCTTGATTTGTATGCATTTACAGTTTTGGCTTTAGCAGCGGCTTCTGTTTGGGTATTTGTTTGTGTGCTTACAGACTTTAAAACTTTTTTAACGGCTGAAGCATATGAGAGACCTGTTGTTGGTGTGCGAGATTCAATTAATTTTCTTGCATCTGGATAAGATGTTTTTTGTATTGATTTAACTATCTGAATTTATTTTACTGTGAACCATTTTGAGCATGATCTGGAGTATGAAGGATGCTCCCCCTTGCAGTTTACGCATTTTTAGGTCTTGTTACATGCATTACTGTCGTGACCGGGTTCTGCACACCTGGCACAGGTGTCAGTAACACGGCACGCAAACTTCGAATGTCCAAACCGCTGGCATTTGAAACACCGGAGCGGATTTGGAATATAGGGCTGGCATTTGAAACACCGGAGCGGATTTGAAATATAGGGGTGAACTGGGCAAAAGGGATAGCCAGCTTTAACCCGTGGCGTTTCGCCGTTACGTTTTATGGTCATCCTTTTTACTGTACTTTCGTTTGATCTTTCATTCGCTCCAAGATTTCCTCCTCGGGTGTAAAGAGAAGGTCAAGTTCAGAAATGATTCCCGTGAAAAATGAACCAATTTGTTTATAAGCCATTATAGTTTTAAGTTGTTTTGTATCTTTAATTTCAACTAAAAGTTCACCGCTGCGTAATTTTTTTACAGACTGATATTCCCCTATTAAATGAGAAAGCGCTTTATTTATCAAAAAGGGGGAAACTTTACTAGAATTGAGGGTTGTATCGTTGCGTTTAAGTAGAAAAAATTTAGCAGTGTTTGACAATACATTTTGACGCTCGGCTCGAGGGGGAGAAGGGTTATCTATGTTTTCTTCCATAAATGAACCAGAGAACTGAGGGCGAAAGTGGGGTCTAGCCCCTGTGTAGCCCCCTATACAGAGGTAAGGCTGCGTACGACAGGATGCGCCTGCTATCCCCAAAGACTCCCGTTTGAGGCACCGGCTACCCCCGGTACCACACAGCCATCAGCACGGTTGGCACACCTTAGCTTAGGGGTTTTTGTTCGAATTTGGTAAGTGTGATAAGGAAAGGAAGGGAACTAAAGTCCTTTCCCGCCGAAATTCTGTTTGCGCAACTGGGGATTCACTACTCCGCCCAAGAGGACCACACCGCAAGCCCCCCCCCCCCACCACCCCCACGACAAGGTAAACGAACACGGTAGGAATTATGTATTGGATCCAGGGCTTTTAGATAGCTTTTCGCTGCAGAACCATAACTTTGACATCCATAATCAAGTTTCGAGCGTAAAAGAGCCCTGTAAATTCTCAACAGAGACTCTGTATCTGCACCCCAAGAAGTGTTTGCTAAGCCTTTAATGATATTTAATTTCAATAAACATTTTTCTTTTCTCAGCTCCTGTATGTGCGGTATAAATTTAAGTTTTTTATTAAGTGTGAGACCAAGGAATTTTCCCTGATTCTTTACAGCTATTGGTTGATTATTAAGGAGAAGATTTGGATCATGACGAAGATCTCTTTTACGGCAGAAATGAATACAAAATATTTTTTGAACAGAGAAAGTGAAGCCATTTTCCTCCGCCCATTGTGATATTTCACTGATAGCAATTTGGAGTTGTCTTTCAACGATACTCATGCTCGATGACGAGAAAGAGATTTGAAAATCATCAACGATTATGTGGGGCAATTGATCAATTAAGCTATTGATTGCTATTATAAATAGAGTTATGCTGTTCCCTGGGGTACTCCTTCTTGAATGAAGGTATCCGACAGAACAGACTTGACACGTACGCAAAAAGAACGACGTAGCAGAAATTTGGTGAGAAAGATGTGTAGATTATACATCGCAGCCCATACTTGTGCAGGATTTTGAAGATCCCTTACCTCTAGGTACGGTCGTATGCTTTTTTCAATATCGAAAAATACGCTCACAAGATGTTTTCGTCTGAGAAATGCTTCTCTTATTGATGTTTCGAGAAGCAGTAGGTTGTGTATGGTGGATCTGCCACACCTGTATCAACTTTGATTTGAAGAAAGCAGATGGTGCGACTCTAAAATGTACATGAGTCCGGCTTTGACCATCCGCTCTATTACTTTACTTTGGCAAATTGTGAGAGCTATAACTACATAACTCTCGGGTTTATCAGATAGTTTGTTTGGTTTAAGAATGGGAATTACTATTGCTTGGCTCCAGGATTTGGGTAATCTGCGTTCAGAATAAATTCTATTAAATAGTCTCAGAATATTTTCTAATGAAGAACTGCTAGATTTTTTATATCGTCCAGACCAGATGATGTGTTTTTTGATTTTTGTAAAGCAATATTTAGGTCTTGAAAGGTAAATTTTGCGTTGTATTGATAAAAATGTTTTAATTAAAATCTAGAACTCTTTGTTCCTTGCGTGATCTGATAGTTAAAAATTTTGAGCAATCGTTATTTGCACTGGAGATTTCTTTTAAGAGAGTCCCCATGCAATCGGCCACTTCTTTGTGGTCAGATAAAATTTGGCCATTTTTCTCCAGAATTGGTGTTCAAGATGTATTGTATAGTTTCCAACGTTGTTTTTTATTTTACCCCATACTGTTTTAGAGAGGGTGGACATCGTGATTGTGCTGACATAGGCCTGCCACGAGTCCCGCTGGCTTTTCCGTCGAATCCTCCGAGCTCGTTTATGTGCCACAAGATTTTGTATGGTCGGATATCGACGAAATTTGTTCCATTCTTTTGTTTGTTTGTTCGTTTGTTTCTTCTGAGCTTCCTGGCAAGCAAAGTTCCAACAAGGCTTAGGAAGTTTGATCCTACCTTTAGTGGTTCTTGGAATTGCAACGTTCGCTACCGTCAAGATCATGTCGGTTAATGCAAGAGTTTAGGTCCTACCGATTTGGATTAGACATTGCACTAGCCACCAATGCAAAATTCAGCACATCTATTTTAGTAACTGGCATAGCTCAATAGGCAACGTACTGAATATTGTCCATTACACGAAAGAATACGCATACATGCATTATCCAGTCTCCCTCTATAGTAAACACCCGCATAATCTGAACACTTTTATTCGGTTCCATTCGTGTTCAGAATAGAGAGAGTCCATTGTATTAGCCCTATCCAGGTAGATATTTTTAAAGTGATGGTTGACGTTGATGGAAAACTGTTACCATATTTTATCAAGGGTTTATAGAGGCCTTTTTATTTATTCCGATGCGGACTTAAGCGAAATTTTTTTATTTTCTATTAGAAAGTTTTGGGAGGAACTATTGTCCCCATTCTAATTGGATTATCAGGAACTGTTTTCTTTATGCTGACGATAATTTTTAACTGAACCGTTGAACAGAATCATTGTCCTCGATCTAATTTTGCTTTTTTGGGATTGTTGCGCTCACACTAGTGACTTTTTTTTTTTTTTTTTCAAATTAAGGTCGGTTTAGTTATGAGAGTTTTTTCGCGTTCTCCTTTTTTATAACTGTTGTCCTCCTTTTGAATGACGATGTTTCAAAACTATTGTCTTTACTTCAATTCCACAATTCTAGCGATATTTATCTTTATTTCTTCAGGAGAATATTTTAGGCATGCGTCACGTGACCTCAGTAATACAGCGGGATAACGGCTTTACTGCAATAAGGTTTTTTAGGAATTGTTGTCATTATTGTGAAGTAATATTTTATCCTAAATTTTTCTTTTTTTATACACGACTGATGATTGAACATTTGACACTTGACCTCGCTTATATTTTCGAGGTAGACCGTGCAACACCGGGCGAAGGTGCAGATATTAGTTTATAAAAGCACTCAAAAAAATAAAAATACAAAAAGACTACGAAAGTGACACAATTTAAAGTTTAGGAAAAACGTACTAACTATTGATTTAAAATCTAAATTCAATGCTGTTCTTTTGAGTGGTGTCACTTTGGTTGTTGGGACGCGATATGTTTATGAGTGTGCATTTCTTATAAGCTCTCGAAAGTTGATAACCTAAAAAGCTTCCAAAAATGCTCCAAATCTACATCAAGACTCAATGAAATATTCGAGTTTTTCTTTTGAAATGAAGATTTTGATAAATAAACACCTCGGTATTTTGCTTCAAGGTTAATAAACGTGCCACTGAAATGAACAATTTCCATCTGATAATACTTTATGGTTCGTTTTATTAGGTTTTTTGGCGCTAGAGCCTTTATAGGCGCCAAACGATTGTTAAAAAACAGAAAAAGGTGCCAGAAAAATAATATTTATAAAAGAGCAAAAATCATAGTACTTCTAGAATTTTGAAAAAATTGTCGAAATAAACACATAAACTACGTTTTTAAATTTTAAAATAACTTGATTTCAATTTGTCTTCTCATGCTGCCAATGAGTACCCACAAGAAAACGAAATCATAGTGGATGAACTCAGGTCGACAGAGACCATGAAAGTATAACGGAAACTAGGACCAAACTGACAACAAACCGACCCGGAGACCAAACTGACAAGGATTCCGCCTTTGCTCTCGGCGACCCTGAATGATCTAATACTATTGTTTGCACAAAAAAAGGAGGGGGGGGGCAGGGGGATTTTAAAAATTTTCATGTATCTCAAATTTAATGTTAACTCTCGTTAGAAACTAAAGTTTTAATTGAATAAAAAAGAAAATAAACATTTGAATCATTTGTTGCAACGACCATTTGATATAAAGATCCATAAATAAAATTCCAACTGCGGTTGTCATACAGTAACTTCATCGTTAAAAATTATCTAGTAATTAGAAATAAGACAACTGAGCTATGACAGCTCTCATAATATGAACTCGTAACGTAAGAGTCAATATACCGCGTTCAGCAATAAAGAACAATGGCCGTTTCAAATATTAACATAGGTCAAAGTCACAATTAAGAGGTCGTTAGTTTACTTCAAATCTTAAAGTCCGAAGAGCTAGAAATAGCAAGACTTTTGTCAGTGACCAGAAAGTTCTATTTTAGACGATTTCGCGCGATTCTTTTCTTTTCCCTCTACTTCTGATAGGGACTTTTGTTTGAACAACTGTTGCCACATCAGTTAAGCTAATGTTTTCCCAATTGTGCTTGACGTAGCTGTGGTTTTCCGCGCGTGAGAAAGTTTCATTACAACTGATTACGAAGCGGAATGAACTGATAATATTTTATAAAGATAGTAAATGTTTATTTTAAATTTTGGGCGAAGTAAAATAAGTGCTTTGAAGAACTAACAATAGACAAAACGGTTGCATTTGAACTAAAATGCAAAATATTTCTCCTTAATCCTGTCCAAACCCCTCATTTCAATATCTTTCAAAGGGGGAGGGCAAGAATGTTTACTCAATGTAAATTTTACCGGAAAACAACAAAAACCAAGCCCCCTTATTTGTAAAATCATCAATTTTTCAACACCAAGGGGGGGGGGAGCGGGCTTTTTTTTTGCACTCCAGGGTCCCCCCCCCTGGGGTTAACCAATTGGATGGGACCAGGAAGGCAGCTCTGATTTTTTGATCCAAACTAGAAGAAGAGCTATCCCCGGTTCAGCACCCCCAGAGGTATCTTTTCACTTGGAGGACATTGACCACGAGCATATTTAACGTCCCCCAGTCACCATTAATGAAGACCGTGGATCTTCGATCGGCTAACATCGAACCCGGAACCCTCCGGTCACAAGTCCGATGCCGGGGAATAGGGCAATTGCCCTTAACTCCCCCTCCCTGAACCCAGAAATGATGAGCCTGACTTTTTCATAACCTTTTAAATGCTATTATATAGCAAAAGGAGGCCACATAGTTTGACAGAGACTGAGATTGGTGCACACAGGTCTTGAGCCCATCAGACTCAGTTCCCCGTTAAAACTATATCAGAAAGTTAATAAATCCGACAAATTTAAACTACATGACTCTAATATCAGTAACTATGTTTTCCTGGTTTTGGGACTACTTATTTGCCAAAATAAACAATTAGATTTTCTAACATTTTCCTAAAATAAATGAAGAAATAAAAGAAAAAAAATTCTAACCTTATCTTTACTACTTTTCAACCTGAAAGTTTTTCTGTCAAATATTTCATTTACATTTTAAGTTTTAGGTCATTCGAAAGTGTTGAATTTTCTGCATAAGATAAAGTTTGTTCGAAGTTTCTACGACCATATTAGGAGTGCTATTAGGAAACATTTAAAGAAAACCAGGATTCAAGGATTACCTTAAGCAAGCCAAACGTTTCTAAATGATCAAGCGAGACACTAAAATAATTTAAAAAAAAAGATAATTGGAATTTATGTTTGGAAACGGAAATTGTTTTGTGTGTTGTTATGGGTACATCTTTCAGGTAGTTTGTTTCGTTATTTGGAACTCCAGAGCTCGAATACGCCACCTTACGGTAATTTAGAAAATTGCCGAAAAAGGTAAAATATTGCGTTCCGTACCATTTTGGGCAAAACAAGCAGTTTGTTATGCGTATTTTTATTTTATTTGCGTGATTCATCATTTGGAATCGGCATCCGCAAACAGCGTAGCATCAAAAATTTCTGCTTAAAAACAGTGAGTACACATTTTATTCATCTTGTTCTCAGCGAATTTGAATAAATATTAATTTTTCATTTCGATGAAAAAACCCAGACTTAATAACATTGGCTGGACACTAGGGCCATGCTGAAAAATTACTGCATTTTCTTAACCTAATTCCAAGTAATTGATTTAAATAACCTTATTACTACATTATCTAACTGAAATGGACAGTATGCAAATAGTTATTCTTGAAAATATTTATCGCAGAACGGATTGAAAAATCCAGAAAGAACGTTAAAAATTTGAACAATAAAAAATAAAAGCTTGGACCTTTAGGGTTATTGTTTTAGTATTGTGTGAAAGTATAATGTATCTTGACGAGATTTCACTTATCAGTTAAATTATCTCTATGAGGAATGAATTAAATGTATAAAGATTTAAAACAGAACTGCCACTTCATATCCGTGAGCATTTTTTAGATGATTTACACAGCATAGCATGACAGAATTTTATCATTTAGTTGAAAAATAGAAACATATGAAACGGCGAGAATGGGGTTGTTTCCTTCGGTCAAAAGTATTACTTTTAGTCATTGCATTTGATAGAATGAGCAAAAAAAAAAAAAAAAAAAAAAAACATGGACCCAGAAAATACTCTCATTTTCCCAACAGTTATTTTTTAATTAATTTTTTAAAAGGGTCGATTTTTGAAACAAGGCGTGGTCTTGATGACGTCACAAATGATGCAGTTTGCCGCATCTTTCTACCGCGATTCCACGTTATGATAATCAAGAAGCGAATTAAATATTGTGCTCTACGCTTGCTATCAACCATATCGTTGCCAATACACGTGAGTAAAAGATGCGAATGAAATATTTTGCTAAGGGAATGGCAATACTGAATGGTATTTCATCAGTTGTGATGTCATCGGCAGAAGCGTAAACAATAAAAGCGCACCGATTTAAGTAATTTTTTAAAAATAGGTCAGATACTATATCTTTAAGCATCCTCTTTCAGAAAAAAATACTATTAAAACTTTGGAAACGACCCCATTAAAATAAACCGATTCGAAGAAATAACTCAATTACATAAATAAAACAATTTGCGCCTGCTAAATAAAAGAGCGAAATATCATCTTCCTCTTTTGATATTCAATCATAGTCATAGAAATAAATTATCTAACTGAATGTTACTGTTGTCAGTTACGTTCACGTATGTGCACAATGTGACAAAAATGTCAACAAATGCCGGAAATGTCACTAAACTGGACATAACAAGTACTAATATATAGAAGAAAAAAAAAACAGTACAAAATGAAAATGTTGTTCGAAGTGAAACAAAAATTTATGAATATCGAATGTAACATTATGAAAATGGCTGCTTCAGAACAACTTACTGTGTGTTTTGCATTAATTTTATACTTTCGTTATACTTTTTGATTTCTCTCATCTCTTTCTGCATGGGTCAGAATAACCAAACGACTTTGAAAAATCTTTTCAGAAGAATGAAGAACAAAAAAATCATACATACGAGCAAAAATTTCTGTCGTTTAGTAAGCTTAGAAGCAATTTATACGTTACGGCGTGCGTTTGTTTTACTTTTTTCATCTGCCATTAGACAGTGGCTGCAGCATCCCCTATAGTTTGTCGGAGTTGCGAATTATTATTGGGTTTTTCCTAGGCTTGCCAGATTGTTGAAATGCTAAACCGGGACACCGGAATGCTCCGCCCCCCCCCCCCCGCCCGCCACATTGTCGAGGGTATTCATCGTTGGCTGGTTTTAGAATGTAGTTTTTTCTGAATGCTATTTAAAAAATGGTCCTAATTATTAACTTAAATTAGGGGTAATCACAAATGACTCAAGCTTTTTCATTTAAACATGAATTTTTTTTGTAAGACAATATTTACAAATTACTTAAACAAGAAGAAGTAATTAAAATGATTGGGGGAAAATGTCAATATTTACAAGTATTTTTCATTGGATAGGACTTTTTTCAAAAATTGATATTTTATTTAATCTTCTTGTAAAAATCGGTGCAATCCAATCCGATAGTATATTTACATGTAATTATGCGCACATTCCTTCATGAAACCCCATTATCAGACCATGCGCTGTTCATAAAAGAAAATACTCTTTCAACTGGGCAGACTTATTTTTTCTCTATCCTAAACGGCTGACGCCGAGACCTGCGTTTTCACTTTTCATACACTGCAGTGAAAAAAAAAAGAAAGTAATTATTCTAAATAATCCTTCTTAGTTATTATTTTTAAACATTTTTGGTCGTGTATAATCAGATTATTTTTTTTCCGGTACACCAAGTAAAACCGCCCGGGACACCGGGATTTTGTCTGAAATCCGGGACTGTCCCGGTCAAACCGGGACGTCTGGCAAGCCAAGTCATTCCATATAAAATCAACAAATTTTCAGAAATTTTCGTTTCGCACCATTTTTTATTTTGATGAAATTTGGTAGGTAATATGTACCAATATTCTGTACCTCTAAACTGTTTTATTTTTTTCTTGGAAAAATTTTATTCCTGAGATGTAGCTCTTTTTTTGCTCCGCGGATGAGTAAAATTTGTCATTTTTGATACTTTTCCAAAAACCTCTAGTACATTAAGGTTAGTAAGAAGGCCTAACACGTCTTATTTTAAAGGTGAAAGAATAAACTTTTATTCGTGCGTTAAAAAAAAAGATTTAATTTAAGCCTAATTTATACATTTTTGGTTGTCAAATCATGGTTGAAAAAGTGTCGTTTTCGTCATTTTGAGCCTAAAAAAGTCGATGAGGGACTTACAGTAGAAGGCTAATCTTTTTTGCCGTTATATTTAGTTATGCATATTAGAAGCACAGAAAAAAAATTAGGTTGATACTAGTAGTCCTTCGTGACGAAAAAGTTGCTTAAACTTAATAAAAATGAAAAGCGGGCTTTTTCACTCCCCAAAAAAGGCATGTATGCTAAGTGAGAAAAATTTTTAAATGTTAGAGTAAGAAGCCGTTACATTGCCTTTTAAGGCGAAAGAAAACTGTCTTTTTTTTAGGTGTAGAAGAGATATAAACCTCTAAATAAAGCATTTGTTTTTCGTAAAAAAAAAAAAAAAAAAATATGTTTTGTAAATATAGTTCATAAAAATTGAAAGCTATTTGTTATTTAAAATTACATTTTCCAAATGTATTTCAATGAAACATGGTTATTTGGTATTTTTAAAGATATTTACCTAGTCTACTTGGCTTTTTTAAAGCAATCTGCAAAAGTTATTATTGTATTACTTTAAAGGCTGTATCTCTTCTACGCCCTAGAAAAACAAGACAGTTTTTATTTTGTTTCCAAAGGCAATGCAACGGCTTCTTACCCTAGCATTTTCAAATTTTTATCATCTACCCCACAGGTCAATTTTGGGGAGTGAGAAAACCCATTTTTTCAATTTTTCTTAAGTTTAAGCAATTTTTTCATAATAAAGGACTGCCAGTATCGGCTAAGTTTTTCTGTACTTCTAATGTGCCCAATCAACTGCAACAGGAAAAAAAAATAGTTTCCCACAGTAAGTTCATCATCGGCTGTTTTAGGCTCGAAATGACGAAAACGGTCTAATTAGAAATTTTCCGTTGTCAAATCGTGGTTGAAAAAGTGCCGTTTTTGTCATTTCGAGCGTAAAAAAATCGATGAGGGACTTTCAGTAGGAAGCTAATTTTTTTTCCCGTTATGGTTAGTTATGCATACTAGAAGCACAGAATAAAATAGTCCTTCATGATGAAAAAATTGCTTAAACTTAAGAAAAAATGAAAAACGGGCTTCTTCACTTCTCAAAAACGGCATGTTTGTTGGTGATATAAATTTGAAAATGCTAGAGCAAGAAGCCGTTACATTGCTCTTTAAAACGAAATAAAAACTGTCTCGTTTTTTTAGGTGTAGAAGAGATATAAACCTTTAAATGAAGCATTTGTTTTTCGTAAAAAATTATGTTTTGTTGTATAGTTAATAAAAATTAAAAGCTATTTGTTGTTTAAAAATACATTTTGCAAATATATTTCAATAAAACATGGTTAGATGGTAGTTTTAAAGGTATTTATCCAGTCTACTTGGCATCTTTTAAGTTACATGCAAAAGTTATTATTGTACTATTTTAAAGGCTTCTATCTCCTGTACGGCCTAGAAAAAGAAGACAGCTTTTGTTTTGTTTTAAAGAGCAATGTAACGGCTTCTTACCCTAGCATTTTCAAATTTTTATCACCTACCCAACAGGCAGTGGCGTAGCTACAGTGTTTGCCGCCCGGGGCGGTTCCTCAATTTGCCGCCCTTTGGTTGGGAAATAGCTAATACATAAAACTGTCAAAAGTATTTAAATTAAAAGTAGAAATGCAATTGAAGAAAAAATACGAATTAATTATTCTCTATATTTTTCAAAACAAAAAAAAAATAAAATAAAATAAGGGGGATAAGGGCCCACACTTGGAGAAAATTGCTAAATTTAAGTCAAAAACTGCAATTTTAGTAAAGTTATTAGAAAGAGCTCTTTGGGTTTGCTGCCGATTTTTTTCAGAATTAGTCTCTTTTAGTGTTTCTTTGTTGACGTTAGGGGATCAGTGGGCAACGAAAGGAAATTTTACGAAATTTTAAAATGCAGCTTAGGCTACTTTGGAGAAGTCAAGGAAATCCGGAATGGTCGGATACTCAATGCGGCATGCGTATTCTAACGCAGTTGTAGGCATTAGGGGTGAGAAGGCTGAGATTTCTTACTGAAATGTTTTTAAAATTGAAATCAATTTTTGGGTATCATTGGTGGTTTGGTTGAATTGGAAGGTTCGAGTTCTTTCTTTGGAAATTTTTCGGCACCGAAGTCTCGAAAACGCAATTCTAGGCTGTCTTTGTTGACGTCGTTGAGGGGTTCCCTAATGGCATAAAAAATTATGTGAAGCCAGGCGGCTCTCTCCTGAAAAATTTTCGTAGTTGACGTCCAACTTTGGGCTTTGTTTTATAATGTTAGGAGGACAGAGGGAGGTTTCCCTCTCAAAATCATTTTTAAAGCTGAAGTTCATTTTAGACTTTCTGTCAGAAGGAAGCGTTAGCGAGCTCTCCTACTCACGCAAAGTTCTAAGAAAGAAAATTATGGGCTACCTTTGGGGAAGTTAGGAAAAGGGGTGAAGAGTTCTTCCCTAGGAAATTTTTCAAAATTGAAGTTTTCAAAACGCAGTTTTAATTTTTGGAGGCGTTAGGTGAGAGGAGAAAGGAGATCAAGATATCTCGCTCGAAAAATTTCCCAAATTAAAGTCCTAAAAACGTATTTTAGGTTATATTTGATCACGTTAGGGGATAAAGACACTTATGGTTCAATGCTGTTTTCACAAATTGATATTGAAGTATCGAAGCTTTAAAAACTTAATTTTAGGCTAGATGTTGAGACTTTAGAAGTGAGAGTGGGAGTTTTCTCCAGGAATGTTTTCAGAATTAAAGGCCTAAATATATACTTTTTGGCTGTGTTTGCTACGTTAGAGGAAACGGCAGGGGGATGGACTCTGTCCAGAAATTTTTCAACATTGAGGTCTAAAAACGTATTTCTAAACTATCTTTGGAGATATAAGGACAAGTGATGAGATATTAAAGCGCATTTTTGACTATGTTTGTATAAGTAGAGGGTCCACACCATACGTTAAAAATGAAATTCGCTTACCTTCCATATCCATTGTCGGATAGATTATCTGCTCTCAAAAGCGAGAAAACGAAAATCCCTTGTACTTCGTTTGAAGAAGAGATTTCTTGTAAAGAGTGGGAAATTAAAGCAAACTCTAAAACATATAAAGTGTGATGAGCAATAAATAGTTTAGTGTAACATTTTACACCTCCCTCTCGTTTTCTTATTCTTGTCATCATTTTTATGAAGTAAAAAAAAAAAAAGTTTTTGTTTTACAAGTAGGCTTTCAAGAAACTCTCTTAAAATACTGTTTTAGCTCTTTCTTATAACAAAAATTGGAAAAGTAAATTGTTTTCGACTTCCTGAAGTAAACCTCTACAACAGTCTAAGTAACAGATTTTTTAAAAAATACTATGCACTTTTCATAATGCACTCAAAGAGGCAAAATAACTTTTCTTTGTTTGAATGGAACATTTAAGTATTCTTTTAGTTTTCAATTCTTCCAATAAAATGACACCACAAACGAAGAAAAGTATGGCTGAAGTCAGGTAGAGAATTTCTTATTATTATCAAGCTTTCATTCATAAATTTGAGTGTTTAAACACGCGTATTTTTCTGGATAAGTTTGGTTTGAAATGACTTGAGCCGCACTTTTCTTCATTTGTGGTGTCACTTTCTTGGAATTATTGGAAACTACAGGAATACTTATGCCCCAGAAAAGTTATTTTGTCCTTTTGAGTGCTTTAAGATTCTTTTTACCTGCACTAATAGATTAAAACCATAATTTCCTTATCTGGAAAATCAAAAGGATCAATTTGCCGTCCCTAGAAAAGTGACTCCCGCCCCCCCCCCTTAGCTACAACTATGAGCCACCTTATTTTAACTTAGAAAACACAGTGAAAACACCATCTGACCTATTGTTGTCTGAGACTACATGTTGTCCTCTGCTTGAAACTGTATAAAGAATTTTTTTATTCCATTATTTACCTTTTTCTTTTCATTTTTTTATTAATCATCATTTGTCGTTTTGAGTGATTAATAAAGTTCAACATGGTAAACGTACATAACGTTCTTTATTATCTGCCTACGTCTTGACATAGAAACATTTGAAAACTAGAAAAATCTCACCAACTAAAGGTTAGGTACCTATACATAGGTCTCAGAAAATACGTAGGTCTGACAAATTTTAAACGAGATCAAAAAAAAAAAAAAAAAAATTAAAACTAAAACGCGAAATTGCATTTCTTATTCCAAATCTCATCAAAATTAATAATTTTTAAAATTATCTTAGTTTGTATTTGGTCCGGCGTTCAGTCAGCACCTTCTTCAAAAACTTCTAGTACGGGCTCATGTGTACACGGGCGATAGGACGACCCGCCAGCCTTTTTCTTTCTTTTCTTGCCATTATTTACAATAAATAACATAAAATATAACGAAAGCATCCCTGCAGAGAATAAAACGAAGCTCTAAGCCACTAAAAACCGTGAAAAATAGGTTGCCCATTGTTGTACCCCAATATTTCCATTTTTTATAAATGTTGAGAGCTTGTGAAAACTACGAAAAACTTTAAGTCAACAAGCGGCTTAATTCGTAACTGAGATATTAGTAAAGCAAATCTGAACTTCCCAGATCTTGAAAAACAGTTTTAGTCATCTACCCAAAAGAGACTTTCGGCTCTTCCACGAGTGAGTCGAATTACGCACTAAGAACGACTAAATTATATGAGGCGTACAAAAACAATGGCAATCTCTGAAGAAGCATCTTTAAGTGCCTAAATGGTTACACTACCTGGTGATTTTTTTTGGAGCTTGTAAGTTCGAAAAATAGGCCACTAGAGTGCAAAATCATCGCCATGGTAACAGTGGCCCATTGTTGCCCCCCTTGGCACAAAGTTGTACCGTTTTACGGTAGTTTCTGCCACAAGATATTCACCGTATTTGACTAGTTGATCTTTAAGATTTTTCTTGTACTTTTCGAAAGTCATTCTTAAATGCACAAAAACAATATCAGTTTTCCCTTAAGACGAAAAACCTGCTCAAACCCTTACTGAGCCTCCACCCATTTGGCGGCTCATTAGTACAAGAGGAGACTTCCGTAAATCATGCTAAAAATATTGAAACCCGTCAGGACCATCCAGTTTAAACTTTTTTTTCATCAGAAAAGAACAGAGTACCATTTGGAGGTCCAGGCCATAGTTTGTTTAGCAAATAAGTTTAGTTGGTCCGTTTTGTGCCGGCTTAGAAGCGGTAGTTTTTTCTTCATTTTTTTAATATTTCACATAGGAAGCATTATGCAACACTCTGCGAATGGTTCTCCTTAAACAATTCAGTTTCAAAGCATTTTTAATGCCTGTAGTGGTCATTTTATTTTGCGTAGAGAGCGAAACACATGGCGTATGTCTCTTGAGGACAAACAAGGAGTAGGGTGAAGGCACCAGTAACACACAAGAGTCCAGTAACAGACAGTTATAAGTTTGGATTTAAATAATAAGAGTTTTAGGCGGGTTAAACTGATTTTGCTGTGACCAATGAATACGATGCAGCCATCTAGTGCTATCAGAGTGAATTTCATAAGTCAGTTGGTATTTACAAGGCAGTAGTGGCAGGTTATGAATAGCTACCACGAGGTTAGCTGATTTTTCATGCTGCAGATAGCTGTTTACGTTGAGAAGTTGAGTGTCTTCAACCGTCATTTTCCATTGTAAAATGTCGATGTGAGTGCATGCTGGAGGTATTTTTAATGTTTGAACTATGCTTTTTTCGGTTTTCCCATCCATTTTCACGTGCAATCACTTCTAATGTGAGTTTTATCTATGTTTGTTAGTCGTCCCCAGAAAACTCGTTTTTCAGTAACAGCCACCCATGTCTGTTATTGGTCCTTGAAGCCTTTTTTATTTTTTCCTTATTTTTTGCTCCAGAATAGGTTATTCATTGGTTCGATTGTGCCTACAGGTTCAATATTGAAAATCGAACAACGTGACTAGTGTCAGACAGGGTGTCTGTTACTTATGCCATATTTTTTTGTAACCTCAGTGAATACACCTTTAGGTGTATACACCATAGTGAATACACCTTTTTTCCAGGGTCCTTTCCAGGTTTTCCTTTTTTCCTTTTTTTTTCCAGGGCAGGATACCCCCCCCCCCCGACAGGAAATTCTGTTACAGTGAAGAACAGATGCAAACAGCCTTATTGGATGTAAATAGTAATGGTATGAGTGTTGCTGCTTCAACAAGGAAAAGTAGAGTCCCACGAGTTACACTTTTGAACAAAGTGAAAGGGGTTTATCCTAGTATAAGCAGGATGGGTCCAGATCCTGTGTTTTCAAAGAACGAGAAGAAAATACTGGTACTCTGGATAGCCTATCATCTAAAGCATGGTTTCCGATATTAAAAGAAGAATTTTTAGACAGCGTGTAGCTGCTCTTAAAGGAGTTGGGGAGAAACAATTCTTTTACTGATAGAAGACCTGGGAAATCATGATCTAATGGTTTTCTTAAATGAAACCCTTTAGTCGCTCATAGGATCAGTGAAAATGTCACATGGTCCCTGTTAAAAGTAACCACAGAAAGCCTGGCAGCTGGTTAAGACCGTTCACGACTATTTAATAAAAGACAACAATCACCTTGGCATTTTAGAAAATCCAAATCGATTTTTAATTGCGACGAAACTGCATTTTTTCTCAACCCAAAGGGATCCTGATTGCTTGCAACCAGTTAAAGGTGTGAAAAATGATGAAAAACAATGTGTCACAGTTTTATTCATTGCAAACGCTGCTGGGCATCTTCTACCACCAACAGTGATCCATAAATACGCAAAAATCCCAGATAACTTAAGTTCAGTATGCCCCATTGTTGGGGATTAGGAAATTCGGATTAATGGTGGATCACAAGCAAGACGTATTTTGAATTTCTGGTAGATGTAGTTCAGCAATGGAAAGAAACTTAAAGGCTGAATTCAGAACCAATGATTCTATTTGTAGATGTACATGTATCTTATTTAACACTTGAGACAAGCAAATTCTGTGAAAAAGGGAAAATAATTTTGATTGCTTTAGCCCCCAATGCTACTCATATTTTACAGCCATTAGACGTTTCTGTTTTCATGCCCTTGAAAACAAAGGGAAAAAAAAACAGTGAATCGATGGATAACAACCTCTGCAGATGGACTTTTGTTAAAAAAACACTTTCTTGGCCTGTTGAAACAGACAATAAGTACTTTAAGACCACAAGTAATTATAGGAGGCATTGAACATTATGGACTCAGTCCTTGGAATCCTAAAAAATTAAACAGATTCTCCAGTTGTAAGAAAAAGGAGTATATTGGAGAAAGAAAATGAACCAGAACAAAGCCAGTTGAAAACTACTGTAAACATTATAGAGAAGTACATTCCTTCAGAGAAATTCGTGTCGTTTAAAGAAATGGGCGCCTTCTGTTCTGGGGAAATAGAAGATAAGTCCCTTTATGAACTGTGAAAATTAATCGAGTCAGCATCCAAAAAATCATGGGAGGAAATAAGTAGTAAATTGTCAAGTTCTGAAACAAGTGATTCAGGTCATGATGTTGAAATTATAAAAACCACAACAAATGCAAATGAAACGGGAAACATTGATTCTGTTCAAGAACATCTAACATAATTGCACGAGCTTAAATCTAATTTTTGTTCGTAAAACCTCGCTGTCGTCGTAAATTCTAATTTATTTTATTCATTTTCTTTTTGTGATGAAAATTTTCTAGTTGGGTAGGTACTCAATTATTGTTCACTTGAACTTAAAGGTTTTTGTAGTAAAACTAAAGAACTTTTGAAAAATTTTAAGATAAAAAGGAAATTTTGTCTATTTCTCAGTCTGTCTGTTACTCATCCTTTTAGCCTGCTCCGAGCTTTCTTTGAAATTCAGCAAATAAAAATAGAATTGACTACTTCCGAGGATTCAGAAGCAGCCAAACGTTAGATGAGATGTTGTTTCATGGGAGAAAAATAGTTTTAAAAATCTAAATACATTAAAAGGGTGAGATAATTCAGTTTACCCGAGAGCGATGTCTTAAGCATGTCTGTTACTGGTGCCGTTACCCTACGTCCAGATCTTTTAATCACTGATCCCTTAACTCCTCTTTTCAAAACATTCCTAATTGTGCATCTAGAGCATTTAATAACTTTTGAAACATTACTAATTGAGGCACCCTTTCCATTTAATCACCAAATTTTGTGCATTTCACTTTCTTTTCATTCTATATCTTGTTGCATGTTTGTAAATGCGTGAAATTGGTTCTGACGTCATAACAGCGTGCAGAAGATTTGCATATTGCACATTATTTTCGAAACAATTCAGGCGTTTTAATTAAAAGGTTAGGGTGTCTTATAATTTCGTACATGGTAATGTTAATTTTTTTTAAATAAACTCTATTAAAATGTCATTTCTGTAAAACAATTACGTGTGATAATAGAATAAATTTTTGCTTTTGTCGTATTTAATAAAACGTTTTTAAGCTCTGAACCTTTTCTTTCACTATTTGTAAAATTAAACAGGTGTCTTATAAATATGTCCACCACTGTAGCTGTAAATATACATGCAAATCAAAGGATCTTTTAATTTTCTAACGCAGGCAAAGTCGTGCGAGCACCGCTAGTATGAAAATATGATATTTGTTTGTGTGCCACTTCAGGGTTAGAAATAATTATATACACTGTTGTAAGTTATGTTATGTATATAGCGGTGCATCAATGTTGAAACAGTATAAGGTTTTTTCACATAGAGTAGTCTCTAAAGAGATAGATACATAGGGAGAGAGGTATATGGCTACATTCAGAGACAGGTATAGAGTGTTGGAGAGAAACAGAAAACGTTTTCTTGAAAATAATAGAGGGTGTAGATTGATTAATATACAGAGATAGACAAACATAGAGAAAGATGGGCGAGGATATAGATATAGTTACTGGTTGATACAGTGATAGATAGAAACAATAGTTTCACAGAAATATAGATATTTGATTGAAATAATTTTTGAACCGTCGTAAGAAAGATAGACATGGATATAGATATAGACATAGAGACAAATATACACATAGGTATAAACAGATGTACAGAAATATAGATATTGATTGAAATAACTTTTATACCGTCGCCAATTGTATTTCAGCTGCTGCATAAATATAATTGAGCAAATAGCGAATTGCTCAAAAAAGCGAGTCATTTCGTCACCGAAGGCGGATAGTAATAAAAAAAAAACTATCTTCCGATAGTAATATTGTGGTGTAAGAATGAATGATAAACAATAGCCTTTTTTTTTTTTTCACGGTTAGTCCATTTCGTAATGAATGCTTTGCCACAGAGTCCTTTATAAGTTTAGAATAAAATGTTTATATTTTTAGCCAAAGCGTAAGCTCTGATTTGCTTAATGATTGGTCAATTAAAACAGCTTTAGCACGTTATCGCAAAACGAACGCGAGCCCTTTCTGACTGTTTCGATTTCACTCAATACTTGAAATGGTATCAGTCCGCCAGAGTTTTCCCTCAAACATTACACTTCTCAGCACAAAATTACTAGTTTGCACTCCTTTAATGGGGGACGCAAAATCTATATGTTTCTTCAACTAAATCTACAAAATAATAAATACATAATATTGACTAGTCGGAAAATACAATAGAGCAACCCTGCTACAAAGTAGACTTCCTACAGCGAATGTCTCCTTGTATCGAAACTTTGAAAGTTTATGTACACGGTGGTATTAATATTACGGATGTCACCCAGGGCGGTAATATGTGGTGTCACCCCTCCTCAAAATAAATAAATGAACAAATAAGTAAAATAAGTAATTTTATATAAGGAACACATACATTTTATTTTTATGAAAATAGTTATTGTTGGTTGGTTGGTTTGCTTATTTTTAATGGCGCAAGAGCCCTTGAGGACTATACTGCGCCAAACAATTTTTTAGTTTAAAATTTTTACAGAAATATAAAATCATGATATAATAAAATGAAAAATGTTTTGGTGAGAAAGGTATAAACATCAGTAATTTAAAATAACTATTAAAAAATCATGCAAACATTAAAAACTTTTAAAAACGTATGAAACAATATGTTGACAGAAAAACCTTTAATAACAAGGAAAGAGACAAAATTACACTTTGACGACACAAACTAAATTAAAAAGGAGAAGCCAATCTCCTGGAGGAATGAATACAAATTGCGATGGGGTGGGTCCCCCAGCAACTCCTTCAGAGATGGATTAAAATCATTAAAATATTTAAAACGTATTTGGTTAAAATTTGGGCAGTTTCATAAAATATGACCCACTGTCTGGTTGACGTTACATTTGATACAAATTGGAGCTGGTTCACGGCATAAGATGTGTTTATGGGTGAACCTTGTATGACCGATGCGAAGACGAGTCAATAAAAATTGTTTCTCCCCTGGAAAGTTGTAATGATTTGAAACCTGTCGTCGAGGGCTGGATAAATGCAATTTATTTTGTGTTTCGAGATTCCAAGTCCGCTGCCAACGCGTGTTAAGACATTCAGAAATTACGTTTTTTATGTCATCAAAAGGGACAGTACCATCAACCAGGACACTTGCGGCTCTGGCAGCTGAATCGGCTGCTTCATTGCCTGAAATTCCCACATGACCAGGGATCCAACAGAAGAGAACATGAAAATGATTTTGTGTAAGATATTTGAATAAATGATGTGACTGCAGGATAATAGTGTGGCTGTTATTATTACAGTGAGTGATGGCTTCCACTGAACTCTTTGAGTCGGTGTATATCAACCATTTTTTGTAACTGGATAGGGCTATTGATTGAAGAGATGTATATATGGCTTTTATTTCTGAAGTAAATACAGAGCAAGATGGGTTTAATTTTTCTGCCGTAACGTGACCATCAACTATTGTAGAAAAATCGACGTGATCGTTTGCTTTTGATCCGTCGGTAAAAATGTCTTTATAATCCGAATATTTGCTTTTTTGTATCATAAAATACTTGCTGGTAAGCTGTATTTGGTGTAGTCCCTTTAGGGAATTTAGTGAGGTCATTGATAGTAGATGTCTTTACTTCACACCATGGTTCAATTAGTTCTATTGTATTGAGAGTATTAAAATCCGACAGTTGCAAATCTAAGAGCACCTGGCGCATTCGGATCCCAAAGGTTGGGATTGCAGAAGGACGATGAAGAAATAAGACGACATTAGACGGAGTAAAAATATGCAGGTGTAAAGGGTGATCAGTATAAGGTTTTATTTTGAAGTAGAAGTTCAAGGAAATTTTGAGGCGTCTATTGTTTAAAGATTGTTCATGAGCAAGAATATGAAGACTGTTGATAGGTGAGGTTCGGAAGGCGCCTGTGCTGATGCGCAGTGCCTGATTATGTACTGGATCGAGAGCTTTCAGATAGCTTTTCGCTACAGACCCATAAATTTGGCATCCATAATCTAGTTTTGAGCGTATCAGAGCCTCGTATATTTTTAACAGAGACTCTGTATCAGCACCCCAAGAAGTGTTCGCTAAGACTTTAAGGATATTTAATTTCAATAGACATTTTTTTCTCAGGTCTTGTATATGCGGTATAAATTTAAGTTTATCATCAAGTGTGAGACCAAGGAATTTTCCTTGGTCTTTTACAGCTATTGGTTGATTGTTAAGGAAGAGATTTGGATCAGGGTGAAGCCCTCTTTTACGCAGAAGTGGATACAGAAGGTTTTTTGAGCAGAGAAAGTGAAGCCATTTTCCTCTGCCCAGTGTGATACTTTATTTATAGCGATTCGAAGTTGTCTTTCAATGATACTCATGTTCGATGAACAGAAAGAAATTTGAAAATCATCAACGAACATGGTACCTTTTACAGCAGGAGGCAGTTGATCGATTAAGCTATTAATTCCTATTATGAAAAGAGTTACGCTTAGCACACTTCCCTGGGGAACTCCTTCTTCTTGGATAAAGGTATCTGACAGAACAGACTTGACCCGTACGCGAAAAGTTTGATCTCTTAGAAAATTAGAGAGAAAGATGGGTAAATTACCTCGTAACACATACTCGTGCAGGGTTTTGAGGATCCCATATCTCCAGGTACGGTCATATGCTTTTTCAGTGTCAAAAAATACGCTCACAAGATGTTTTCGTTTGAGAAATGCTTCTCTTATTGATGTTTCGAGAAGCAGTAGGTTGTCTATGGTGCATCTGCCGTGCCTGAATCCACTTTGATATGAAGATAGCAGATGGTGCGACTTTAAAATGTACATGAGCCTGGTGTTGACCATCCGCTCCATTACTTTACAAAGGCAGCTTGTGAGAGTTATAGGTCTGTAGCTCTCTGGTTTATCAGATTGTTTGTTTGGTTTAAGAATAGGAATAACTATTGCATGGCTCCAGAATTTGGGGAATTTGTACTCAGAATAAATTCTATTAAATAGTCTCAGAATATTTTCTAATGAAGACCTTGCGTAGATTTTTTAACATGCTATTGTGTATTTCGTCAGGGCCAGGTGATGTGGTTTTTGATTTTTGTAAAGCAATATTTAGTTCTTGAAAGGTAAATTTTGTGTTGTATTGATGAAAAATGTTTGAATTTAAATCTAGAACTCTTTGTTCCTTGCGTGATCTGATAGTTAAAAAATTTTGAACAATAGTTATTTGCACTGGAGACTTCTGCCAAATGTTTCGCCAGGCAATCAGCCACCTCTTTGTGATCCGATAAAAGTTGACCATGTTTCTCCAGAATGGGAGCACAAGATGTATTGTAGTTACCAGAAATTTTTTTAATTTTACCCCACACTGTCTTCGATGGGGTGGACGTCGTGATTGTGCTGACATAGGCCTTCCACGAGTCCCGCTGGCTTTTTCGTCGAATCCTCCGAGCTTCAGCACGAGCTCGTTTAAGTGCAACAAGATTTTGTGTGTTTGGATAACGACGAAATGTGTTCCATGCCTTTTTTCTTATGAGCCTCCTGACAATCAAAGTTCCACCAAGGCTTAGGAAATTTGATCCTACCTTTAGTGGTTCTTGGAATTGCAACGTTCGCTGCCGTCAAGATAATGTTGGTTACTCGGCTTATCGCTACATCTATATCGATATTAGTCACGTCTTCCGATGTTATTTCTGCCAACTGGGTAAATGCTGCCCAATCCGCTCGATCAATGCGAAGTCGGGCATGTTGATGCTGCTGATGGCCGCAGCGTTCAGTAGAGGTTATCCAGATCGGAAAGTGGCCACTGGTGTAGAGACCATCCTCCACGTGAAAATCCCAACGTGGCAGAAAAGAAGGTGAGCATATTACGAGATCGATGGCATGGTAAGACTGGGTAGGTAGATGGAAATAAGTGTTTTCACCGTTATTAAGAATGCAAAGGTCATTGTCTTCAATAAAATTTTCTATTGTTAAACCTCTACTGTTGGAGTCTGGACTCCCCCAGAGAGGATTATGGCCATTGAAACCCACCAAGATGACGTATAGGGGATGAAGTTGATCAACCAGTTTCTGCAACTTCACGCTTCTCAAGTCATAGGAAGGTGGGATATATACGGAACAAAATGTGAACAGCGAGTGAAGGTGAATGCGCGCAGCTACTGCTTGCAGGGATGTGTTGATATTGAGCTGTCTAGATGCATAATCACTAGAGATTAGCAATGCCACTCCTCCACAACGACGGTCTCCTGACAAGCAGTCCTTGCGGTATATGTCAAAAACCTTTCAACCTCGTTCTATCAACAGGGGACAGAAATGTTTCTTTCAGACAAAATATGGCCGGTTGGTGTTATTCGACAAGATCTTTGATGTCCGTGATATTATGCGAGTAACTCTGACAATTCCAAGAAAGAATGCTCAGGGCCATGAAGAGAAAAGGAAGGAGAAACGGCCAGAAGAAGAGAAAGTAACTCAAGAGGGAGGATGGTCCGTCCACCCTTCATCGTTGGATGGCGGAAGATCTTCAAAATCAACATCCTCGTCCTCCTCTTGGGGAATAAGGTTGTTGGAGTTCTTCAATTTGAGATTTTGTCAATTTAACTTTCTTGCTAGAAAGCAAAAAGTCCTCTTTTTTAAAATTATAAAATTTTGGGGGCCTCTGTTTAGAGGCTACCCCAAGTTTTTCGCGCGTTTGGATAATTTTCTTTTTTTCAATTTTTTTCTTTTGTTTTTGGTCAGTTGGTTTGTTCGAAATTAATGTAGCTGAGTAACTAGTACTGGGATTTTGTGCAGTTTGTAATTTTATTTTCGTTAGAATTTTTATGTGCTGGTTTAGAATTATTGAGCTGCTTGCTTGTTGATTTAGGTGAGTTCGGTAATTTATTGCTGGTTATTGTGTTTACTGGAGGCTCAGTTTGTGTGCTTATGGAATGGAATATTTTTTTTACAGCAGCAGAATATGAAAGTCCAGCTGTAGGTGTACGAGATTGGACAATTTTTCTCGCGTCTGGATATGATATTTTTTGAGTGATTTTGATGACCTGTATTTCCTTTTCGGATAGCCATTTTGGACATTTTCTAGAGTACAAGGGATGGTCTCCTTTACAGTTGACGCATTTGAATTCCTTCGAGCATTCATTGCTGTCGTGGCCGGGCTCAGCGCATCTGGCACAGGCTCCTGTACCACGGCATGATAGCTTGGAGTGGCCAAAACGCTGGCATTTAAAACACCGTAGCGGATTTGGGATGTAAGGTCTCACTGGGTAAGAGAGATAACCAGCTTTGACACGTGAAAGGAGGATAGGCGTACCTAAAGATCAGAATGATATGTTTCGTATTCTGCATTTCGCCGTTGTGTTTGATAGTGGTCCTCTTCACTCCACTTACGTGTTGATCTTTCATTTCCTCTAGGATTTCCCTCTCTGATGTAAATAAAAGGTCTTGTTCCAAAATGATACCCCTAGAAAAGTTTAATGTTGAATGTGCTGAGACTGTACAAAGATATGAGCCTAGTTGTTTTATAGCTAGAATAGGTTGAACTTGTTTAGGATGCTTTATTTCGACTAATAATTCGCCTGTACGTAGTTTTTTAACTGATTGGAACTCACCGATAAGATTTATTAAAGCTTTGTTAATAAGAAAAAGGGAGACAGCAGTAAATGTAAGGTTTTCGTTTCTTTTGATAATAAAAATTTTTGCAGAGCTGAACGAGTCTTTCTGACGCTCCCCACAGGGGGGAGAAGTGTTCTTTGTGCTTTCTTCCATGAACGAACCAGAGAACTAGGGGGAAAAGTGGGGTCTAGCCCCTGTGTAGCCCCCCTACACAGAGGTAAGGCTGCGTACGACAGGGTTCGCCTGCTATCCCTGAAGACTCCCGTTTGAGGCACCGACTACCCCCGGTACCACGCAGCCATCGGCACGGTTGACACACCTTGGCTTAGGGGTTTTCGTCCGAATTTGGTAAGTGTGATGAGGGAAGGGGGGGGGGAAGGGAAAAAATCCCCTCCCGCCGATATTCTCTTTGAGCAACTATGGGTTCACGACTCCTCCAAAGAGCTCGCCCCGAACTCACCACACCGCAAGCCCCCCCCCCACCACGACAAGGTAAACGGACACGGGGGGGGGGGGCAAAGTTATTGTTGATAATGAATGAATGTTGTATCACTTTTGTATATTGCTCAAGTAGATATTGTATTGGCAAAGAGGTGCCTTGTCACCCAAATATATGTGTGCAGCATTTTTTTAATCAGTTTTGCAATTAATCCTTCAGTTATTAATTAGTATTGAAATGTGTGTTCCTTGAAAAATGTATTCGAAGCTTATATTTGAAAGCTGTGTTTCAATAATTTTTGATTATCTAAAATAATCCTCGGGAAACTTGTGTATTAAAGGCAAAAGGATGTTTTTAATTTTAAATTTCTTTAAAATCGTATATACAGCCTATATTTAAAAAAAGAAAAATTAGACATTTTTTGACCCCCCACAGCTTTTAGGGGGGAAAAAGGAAAAAATCGCGTATTGAGGTTTTTTCCCTTCTTTCTTTCCTCTTTTTTTTCCCTTGAAGGGGGGAAAAAAATCCTTTCGACTCGAGAACCGCTAAAAACTTTTGAAAAAAAAAAAAAAAAGAAAACTATGAAAAGGGTGAGATATTTTTTTATTATTTTCTTTTATTTTTTCGCAAAAAGAAGGGGGGGGGGGGTAACAAAGAGGGTTTTTGTAACAAAGAGGGGGGGGGGGTCAAAATTTGTTGGAAAAAAAAGTGTGACGTCATTTATGGACAGCGCCTTAAGGGATTTCCGCTTTGATCAACTAAACTGTAATTCTATGAAACTTTTTCTTATTGAAAAGGAATTGCAATGTATCACGTTGCACCGAAGGAGCCTTTGTGAGTTAAGGCTGCAAATATAAAAAGCAATGCGCAGTGTTTTTTTTTTAAGACTTTTTTTTTCTGAAGGCAACTTTTTTTTCTTTTTCTTCTTTTTGCACAAGTCATACTAGTGTTGAGCTGTATTTAGTCCAAGATTGTTTTGTAAATTACCGTTGAACTATAAAGAATGAGTGAAAAAAAAAAGCAAACATTGTAACATATTTCGTTGCGCGCATCATTAGTGTTGCCTTTTGTCAACAATGAAATCCAGCTTTCGTCAAACATGCAAAGCAAAAATCCGACCGATTCCAGGCGAATGTTCTGCGGTCAGATCTTCGATATCGGGGTGGACTTTCATACGCCTGTTATCTGGTCTGATTACACTGTCGAAGTGAGGAAACCGACCCGAGGAACATAAAACGATTCTGCAGCAGACGACAATTTTCATACGCTGCCGGACGTGCAACAAAATACAGTGAAGCACCGTTTATACGTTTCTCTTTTATACTTATATACTCTTATATAATCTTTTAAGCGTTCTTAAAAAACGTTTTTATCAAATATACGTTTTCTAATTTGGTCCCTGCAGACTTTAATACATTTTAATGGATCCTGCTATACGTTTTTTTCATTTGTACACTTTTTTCATACAGTCCCTTCAGAAACGTATAAACGGTGCTTCACTGTACTATTCTTTTGCTACTCAGCCACCCTGTGGCATTGCCAGGCCTGTCAGACGAGGAGAACGTTCGATCCGCATTTAACACGTATAACTCTGTAGTGAACTATGTGAATTTTTTACTTAATTGAAATTAGTCCCATCTAGTGAGTCAACACCACAAGAACGCGTAGCTGCAATGGATCCGATGAAATTGGAAGTGGTAATTGATGAAAGCACTCTTTTCCTCTCAGAACAACAACGCAAGATGTTTCTCAGGTTGGCATATTTCACATTATTTCCTCAAGAATGATTCGTCACTTTACTGTGAAACAACATCTACAAGCATAAATGTTACCAAAGTAATTCAAAAATACTCCAAGTAATGTTTTAATTTCGGGCAACTGGCATAAAACCATGTACCATTGAATCACCTAAACATTCATTTGTTTTAGAGGACTCCAATCCACGGCCCTGCGGGCCAAAACTGGCGTTCGAGCAGATTTTGCCGGGCCCCAAAAAGGCTTGCCAACTGAATAAGAAAATCCAATTCTTTAAAAAAATGATAGATTTCCTTTTACGCATTTTAAAACAAAATAGAGCCCTGAAAATCTTAACAACCACCAGTCAGCTCTTAATTTGAAAAAAAAAAAAAAATGTGTTTGTAGGAAACAGCGCTAACTAAACCATCTGAACTGAAATATATCGTTGGATTGTTGGTCCACTCTACAGCAAATTTACATGATGGCCATCGAGTTAAAAAAGTTGGAGACCCCTGGTTTTGGAGACATCAAACAAAATCCAATTAATTTATCCTTTGTCAGATTTTGTACTTGGTGTTGTTTGACATTCAAGTAACGATTTTTTCTGCTTTTCTATTTGTACAAAGTTTAGGAAGTATTGCTTTCAAGACAAAATTTGCCTCTGATGTTTCAAATTCAATTTCTATTTTAAGCAATCATGAAAAATTTTAAGTTTTTTATTTTCTGAAGTCTGCCTTTATAACATTACTAGAAAATCGCTCGTCAAGCTATAACGGGCATTTTCAAGGCTACGTATATATATTAAAGCTTTATCCGCCAGATAAACTGTCAAATTATCCTTTGTTTTTATATGAGACAGCAGGGTTCATCTGTACTTTTTAAATATTAGTAGAATTAATGTATGTACTCATTCTTTTTTTCTGCATTGCTGATTTTAGTGTGTTTTCAATATTTGTGTCAAACACTAAGTGTGTTTCATCATAACTTAAAAGAATTTCCTTGATCTTATTATTAAATTCTGCAGCTAAATCATTACATGTTTTCACTTGCTCTGGTTACTTCATTAATTGTAGCTCTGTCATTCCATCAAGAACAGTAACGCTGTAAGATTTGCTGTTCATTTGCTTCGGTATGTTTGAGTATTTCATGGGATTTAGTAAAGAATCTTCGATGCTACTGTCTACTTTTTCTAAGCCTCATTATTCTAAAATCTTCATTAACTTTGATTTGTTTTTTGACAATTTTATCGCTCCGTCCTGATTAAACATAGACTAAGACTGTGGAGCAGCACGAAAATTCATATGCACCTTGTGCATATGAATTATAATGTTATTAAATCAATGTCTTGTCGACTCCTCGATACAACTAACAGACGTGTAAATGACGATCGATCAGCTTTTAACTGTAGAACAGTGCCAGCTATAGTTGTTGATACTTTCTTCATGCTATTTTTACATAGATTAAGTTTTTCTTTCCTCATTGGGTGGAGTGTGTCCATCCTCCAAGATCGATGGTGCACCTCCTCTCAAAGCTACAGCACCCCCCTCCGTCAAATAAAATAAATCCTCCCCCCTCCCTTTTATTTCAAGTAGAAGTATTATTCCATGCAAATCTGAAATGCATTAAATCAGGACTGTCCACCCCATAAGAACATAGCTCATCTCCCAAAACAAAATTATATACTAAAATATTATCATCCCCCCACCCTCTCTGATGGTGCACATTTGATTAAATGACCAGAAAAATTACGCTGACCTGTTTTTTGCTTTCAAATGATTTCTCCTAATCTTGTAACAAAAAGTCTTCGTAATCAAGATGTTTTTTGGAATATAGATCCTCAGCAAAATCGTTATTGTTGCAGCTATGTCTAACACAGTTTGAGCATATAATTGAGCACTTTAGTCCACTTTCAGACTTTTCAAACATTCACTATATCCAATGAACTCCTCAGAGCAAGCACAAGATTTGAGACGCAGAAAGTCTTCTAGAGCAGAAGGCTTGGCTGTTGTAACAGGACGCAGATTATATTTCTGTGGTGCTTTCTTTGCACCCATCAAAAATGACACTAGCTTTCCCATACTTACAAGTTACCTATACACTGCATTGCTGGAATATTTCCTTGAAGCTTACAGATCATTACCAAAAATATGACCAAGCAGGTATCTTCCATTTATTACATATGAGGCAGTGAGAAGCAAAGGGATGTAAGTGGCAAAATTAAAAATTTGGAGATAACCAGTACAAATGGTTGGTGAACCTCTCCTCTATCTTGAGGCAAGAGATGGTACTAGTAGACCTGGTAGTTGCTTCTATACAGCATGATTTAGAAAAGAAAATCAGTGAAAGCCTACCTAGGATCTTATCTTTAAACGAGTTTTATTCAAAACTTGAAAATGTCCACTTACATCCCTTTGCTTCTCACTGCCTCATACATGACACCAGCTGTTCGTTCTGTGATGGTGGATGAACCTTTTGCTTCAGATAATAGCACTTTAACGATACAAGATTTCTTTCCTTCTGAAACCAGATTCATCGAATACTGATGGAGGATCAGCGCATAACTCGTACCAGAAGTTTTTAACAATTTGTTATTCCATCTTTACTGTTCATACCATTCGGTGTAAAAGATGGTTTGGGCTTACACATCTTTACAGATAGTAACTACTCTCGCAACAGAAGCTAAAGACATAACTGTTTACCTCCTTTGCAAAGAAATGCCACAAAATTGTTTGCCTTCAATATCCTTTGATGTTACTACCCGAACGTTAAAGGTCTCATTGTAACTCATCTTATCATCAGCGAGCAATACCACTACCAACTTGAGAGGGAAGAAACTTCTGGGAGCTTTAGAGACGGATTGTGATTTCCAAAATGGGAGACAAAAAGGTGTAAATATTTAGCATTCTATTGTTGTATTGCTCATTGCTCTCATCAAGACTTGTTCTATCGTTGAATCACTACAGGTTCTAGACCACCTGAATTTGTCACTGCGTTAGATCGTTGGATAGCTGATGTTTTAGCTGATGTTTGATGTGATCAATTTTTTTTTTATCGCATAATGTACTCAAAAGTTTGAGATAGTGTTGCAAGTATATGTCTGCATATTTAGCATAATTCACATAACCAGCTGCGTAAAAGAGAGGTAGCTCGGTGTTTGTCAATGAGAACCCCCACCGACTTAGAGGGTGCAGAATTGCAACATTGCCCGTCTCACTATTGGCAATTTTGGTTTGTCCCCCCTTACGGTGATGGCAAAAGATTGTAGAAAAGTTGAAGTAAGTTAATCAAGAAGTAGGGAAACTTTGGTCAATTTGGACTTTTTTTAAGCTGCACAGGAATTTTGTTTTCCAGCGCTCTAAACAGTTTAATAACTCCAATCACAAATAATTTGGTTACTGAGCTCGCTTAGATCTTTTAGAATTATCATTCTGACATTACCATATCATTGTGTGGCATTTTGTACTTCTGAAAAATTTGAATCGGGGAAATTTTTTCGTGAACTTCACTGCAACAGTTCATTTTAGAATTTAAATTCAGGGTCCCCCCCCCCCCAAAAAAAGCGATGGCGCACCCCTTAATTGTGACGGAGTATCCATCCAGAATAAAAGCCCTCAAAAAAAGAAAGAAATACCCCTTGAAAAAACTGCCTTAAAAATTTCAATGACGCAAAGCTGCTCCATGAACCCCCCCATCCCCCCCGCCTGTGCACCCCTGTTAATTAGAATTTTTTTCTGTGAGAGTTTATTATTTTACTATTATAGAATGGTTTCTGCGAGATTTGAGAATTTTTTTTAAGTAATAGAAATTATTTTTATTTAAATAGAGAATTATTTCGTCCCCCCCTTCCCCCCAAAACCCGACGCGCAAAGTGCTGGGACTTTTTATCCCTTCTTGCTGGAAGGGTAAGAAGTAATTTGCAACAGGTTTCACCTTTTTTTTTTTTGGATGTTTGGGTTTGGCCATTTTTTGGCGTAATTTTACTGTACTAACACCCATTCATAGGGAGCTTTTCTCTAATCTAGAACATGGGTTTTAATGAATGAATACAGCATTTTAACAATAAAAAAAGATATTTACTTAAGTACACAAGTTATTTCAAATGATTTAAGTATGTAACGAAAAAAATCTTGGATTGCTTTTGTATGAAACGACTTTGAAATGCAAGAAAAAAAAAAAAAAAAAAGCAATTAGTTAATTTTAAAATATATAAAGGAAGAATACAACTTGGTTATAAAATATAAAAATCATTTAAGTCTGAAGAAAAGAAAACCTTTATAATTACGGTGACAGCAAATAATATAACGGCAAAACACAAAGTTTTTCGATTGAAAGTTCACTTTTAGCAATTAAATTAAAAACGTGAAGAAGTAATAACTTTTAAGCTTTTATCAGTATCAATTCAAAAACCAAAGATTTCTTCTTGAAATCGTGATTACGGTACGCTAATTACTTCGAAATAATGGAATAAAGGCAAAGGAGCTAAGGCATTAATGAAGGCTTCCTCTTTGCCTGTATGGTTGTTTATTTTACATCACATTGAAAGCGTGAAAGGAAATTTCAAGCTAGGTAAAATAAACAACCTAACAGACACAGAAGCAATCTTAGGATGTTCATCCTGCGGTTAATAAGAAAGATTCAATACTTTGACGTTGAGGAAAAAAAATTTACAACTATGAGGCAGTGCATAATCGCACCTCATTAATTTGCCTTTTTTTTGAACAGATTATTGGCGGAAAATGCGTAGGGAATTAGGATACAAAATTTTGTAAAGCAAAAAAAATTTTTTTTTTCTTTATAAAATCAATTTTCCCTGATTTTTTGTTATTTTATCAAAATTCCCTGATATTTCCCTGACTTTTCCCTGATTAATAAAGTTCCCCGACTTTTCCCTGATCTCCCTGATCTGTCGCCACCCTGTATTATATTTACAATTAAATTCAGGTAGATAATTCTTTTTCTCCTCATTGTGACGAATTTTTCTGATTTCTATATCTAATGGTCCCTTTCTAAACTAAAATCTCAATCCCCCCCCCCTTTCTATATATATCGTCGCCTCAGAGCAACAGTAGGATATCTTAGTGTTATTCCTAGGATTAGATGTCTGAGTGTTGCTCTGAGGCGACGATATATGTGTGTGTGTGTGTGTTTAAAAAAAAGTAGGGCCGACAAAATCAAAAAATTGTACTACAAATCACAAAAATACGATTTTTTAGTAGGGGGCCCAAAATCAGATTTTGCGGGGCAGCCGAAAATTTGAAGTTACGCTACTGACTCACTGACTCCATTTTAAAAATTCCTTTTGAAAAATTCAGATGCCACCAATGTCTACACTCACTTAATTTTGTCTCTTCGCCACCCTGTACCCCTTTTCTGGGAGTTACCTAAACCCTCAAGCTCCCTGGTATAGTGGTACCCCCAACACTGAAGCTCTGCGCTCGGCCCTATAGATCTGACCAGCATTATGACCGCATTAGGATCGGATAAAACAAGAGGAATATTAGGACTCCATGCTGTATCAGGAAGTGATATAACAGATTAACTTGGGAAATCTTCTTTTTGAAAAAATTATAAGACAGCTGGCAAAGATACTCTTGATGCTCCGAGTCAGCCTGGATCAACTGAAGTATTCAGGACAAATGATAAAATTGTTATTGGAGGATTTATTTGTTTTGTGTATGCACCGCTGACAAATATTTCTGATATTGGAGAACTTGGTTGTTTAATGTTTTCCAAGCAAGAGACTCAAAATAAAATTTTGCCTCCTGCAAAAGCATATTTGTCCACTTACATTTTAAGAGCGCATTATCAGGTATTGGGAGTGGCGTCTTGCTGTGACCAGCAGCACCCGAGTTTACCATCCCCGTCAGACTTCGGATGGGAAATGAATAACTGGAACTTCTATGTGTTCCAGTTATGTGTACACTTCCTTGTGCATTTGAATTCACCTTGAAACCAGTTCGATGCAGCTGTGTTAAGGGGAAATGCATTGTTTCATGTAAATACAAATCTTAAAATATTTCATGCACTGAACGTTCTATGTGTGTGGAGGTGATGAGGACTTAAGTGAAAATCATAGCAAAAGAAGCAATATTGATTGCAATTCAGATGAAGAACTTAAAAGTAAGAACTGTTTTTTACCTTTAAATCTATATTTTTGAATTAAAATCAGAGTTTGATATTAATTTAGAGTAATGATATTAATTACTCATTACTTAGAGTACATAAAATGTAAATAATAAAACTATCATTATTTCTGATATTAAGTAACGGAAGTTGTAAATTTTGTTCTACATGGGGAAAAAATGCTTCTTATAACCCCAAAACACGTGTATGCAAATAGTTTTACAGGTTTTTTGGAACAATAAATTTGATTTTATCGTACAAGCTTTCCAAAATATTGTTTAACTGCGATTGGTTACTAAAAAAGTTCATAAAATCTATATCGAAAATCAAAAATAACTAAATGAATTAACTTATTTTAAACTGAATTTCTTTTTTTAAATTTGAAATATAATAGTACTAAAATATTAAATCCTTAAATAAATAATAGCCAATGATTCAGTAACCCGCGAGTTCCAACAATGAAACTCGCGCCACGGCATGATAAATTGATAATATATTTTTGTCATGTTTAACATGCAGGGAAAATCTCTATTGTGACAAGACTGATCCGATAACTTAACTGCTTGACTGGTAAGACAGTCATTTTAGGGGAATGAAGAATCAAAAAAGTGGTTGAAAATTAACGATACCTACTGGAGTTTAGGGTTAATCCATTGGGGTTAAGGTTACAATTTCAAGTATCAAAATACTTGAAATTGTAACCTTAAGCTACAATTTCAAGCCAAATAGGCAATGGCTTCATTCAAATGTAGAAGCAATTTTTATCCGTCATACCTCGACGGGTGATTTTCTAGTATTTTAGATAAGTTGAAAAAATTTCATAATGTGCCTCAAAAATGAGTTAAAACCGAAAATTTTCATCAAAATCTAGTGCAGCCGCCATCTTGGATTAATGACGTCTCACAGGTCGTCCAACACAAAATCAAACAAAGCAATTCTCCCTAGATCTAGGGACACTTGATCTGAATGCTGACTTGAGGAATATAATATTTTTGTAACATTTCTACTTTAAATTATGCTATTGTTTTTAGCCATAATAGTGTGCAAAGTAACAAACTATTTACATATATGCTTTTATTTTGTTCTAAACCAAAAATGTGGTCAAGTCTCCATAGTTTCCTCTATAAACATTCATGTATTTAAGTTACAGACTTTCCCTCACAATTACATCTTTTACATTACATACAGGTAATACTGCCATTTACCACTGCTTAAAAAGTTACTTCACTTTTGATAGTCAACACAGAAGAGTGCGTTAATAGTAAGCGAGCTGATGTGTCCATCACATGACTTCCTTTTACTCCAATTTAATGTCATTTCCCCATCATTGGCAATTTTAATGTGACTCAACAGTTCACTATCTAAATATCACCAACAGTGACCAAATTGAAACCAGATTTAAGAAAAAAAATCGCCAAATTTGTCGCCAAGTTGGTGACGAAAATACTGGCGATGTATCGCCAAGTGTCCGTCAAATTATAACACTACTTGAATTTACATCGAAATAAACAATGATTTCCCCCCAAAAAGGGGCAGAAGACCCCTTTAGAAACATCCGAATGCAACCAGAAAAGAAAGTGAACAACTAGGCACCACTAGGAGTCTACGTACCAAATTTCAACTTTCTAGAACATACCGTTTTTGAGTTATGCGAGATACATACACACATACACATACATACGGACGTCACGAGAAAATTCGTTGCAATTAACTCGGGGGTCGTCAAAATGGATATTTCGGGTGTCTGTAGGTTCCTAGGCATACATCCACGAGTGGTCGGATCAAAAAAAAAAAAATAAATAAATAAATAAATAAATAAATAAATAAAAATAAAAAAATAAAAAACTCAACATTCATTCGGGGGTGAGAAAAATGGAAATTAAGGTCGATTTTTGAGTGAAATTTTTTTCGCGAATACAATACTTCCTTTTTTGTAAAAGGAATTAAAAATGATAATTGTTTCCAGGTAAACATTCATATATTCAAGTAATTTGCTTTAAATCACCCAATTACATCTTTCACATTACATAATATTACCTTTTACCTCTACTTAAAAATATTACTTTGCTTTTGATAATCAATGCAGAAGAGTGTGTAAATAGTGAAATACGATAATTGCTCGTGTAAACAATTCATATGTTTATATAAGTTACAGATTTACCGAATACTTCAAAGGCAATGAAAAAAAGAAAATCCAATTGGTAAACGGGATAATTCAGCGGTTTCTTAAGAACTGTGTTGAATTTTCGCTACAAATGGCGCTTTATTTGAGTTTCTATTCTTGGCGGTATGACTTTTGCAGCCAACATTCTTTTTAACGAATATCAGTGAATGGATTGTAAGTTATTGTCTTAAAGTTTTATACTATGTTTTTAGCCGTTTATTTCCTCAATTAAGACAACATCAGTTAAAGAAAAAAAGTCCGTGCTGACAATTGGATTACATCACCAATTTTTTAATGTTATTCTTCTGTTTTGCAAGGTAAAACAGTTCATTATTCTTCTTAAATGTATTTAGACCTTAGTGTTTTGTAGTTGATAGGTAAGCAGTGTACAAAATGGTAAGTCTTTTTGTGTACGAGTAACACGTAGGGTGATTAGATCAAGCATTGCTAATATGCAGAGAAGTTTGGTAATTAATAAGCTTTCGTGTGATCATTTTATTCAAAAAATCGTAAAAGGTTTTTTCTCTTTCGACACGAACATCTAATTTAGTCAAATGTTTTAGCAATTTATAATTTTGCAGAGTTGTATTATAAATATGCAAAAAGTTCGGTAATTAATTTGCTATTGTGTGATAATTTATTCCAAGCTTCTTAAAAGACTTTGTCAGTCTGTTTTGAATATCAAGAAACTAGTTCTGCCAAATGTTTTTGCAATCTATAATTATTCAAAGTTTGCTTGAATGAGATAATTTTATTGCAATAATCTTTCAAGATTTTGTCTCTTTTTAACATTAAAAAACTAATTCCGTCAAATGATTTTACAATTTTCAGTTATGTAGAGCTTTATTATAATTACGCTCAATGTTCGATAATTTATTTATTTTCATGTTTTAATTTTCTTCTAAAATTCTTAAAAGATTATGTCTCTTTTTAACGTTCAAAACTAATTCCGTCAAATATTTTTGCAATTAACAGTTGTGTAAACTTGTATTATAACTATGCAGCGTTCGATATTATTATTTTACTTTCGTGTGATAGTTTTATTCTGAAATTCTTGAAAGATTGTCTCTTTTTTAAATAAAAAAACTAATTCCCCTAAATGTTTTTGCAATTTACATAATTATACACAGTTGTATTATGATAATGTATTAGAGAACTCGGTAATTAGTTTGCTTTCGCATGTGGGATCATTTTATTCTAAAATTCTTAAATGTTTTGTCTCTTTTTAACACTAAAAACTTATTTCGTCAAATGTTTTTGCAGTTTTTAAATTTCTAAGCTACTTTTCCTTCGAATTTTACTTCAACATTTTACAGTTGAAATAGCGAACGGATGGGGTGCGTTATATTATTAAATCTTCAGTGATTATTTTTCTTATATTTTTGTATTTTTTATCGATTCGTTATTCAAATGAACTATAGGAGGCGCTGTTGTTTATGGCCAATGGCTGCCGAAAGAAGTAAAAAACTTATACCTGTCCATTGTCCAATGAGACGTCTGCCTTGTCCACTCAAAATTGAAAAGTTATACCTCACTGGCTAATTCCTAAAACCACCGCAATGTGGCGCGTTTAAGCTCTACAACTGCAACGGATTCATAATGACCGCAATGTGTTGAGAACCCAACGATTTAATAAAATAAATTTTTACATAACTAGTGTATTTGTAAAAAAAAAAAAAAATAATACGAAATCAGTTTTAAGATTCTCATTGCTTCTAGTATTCTTAAATTTCAGAAGAAAAAAAATGTTTCATAAGTATAAAGATCTTTTAGCTGAAATAGCGATACGACTGTATGACTATTTATATCCAATGAATTTTTCTTGGGAACTTCTGTGGGATGATCTGTTTTTATGGGACAATGTGCAAGAAATCAAGTGAGAAGGTAAATCATTTTCATTTCACTAACTTTTAGGACGAAACTTTTTTTTTTCAGATTATTTTCCCATAAAAGTCGAAGAAAGAAGCATGAATGAAGGCTTAGTGTATCTTTAAAATGTTGCTTAAAAAAATCAAAAATTAAATAATTTTATAAATACTGAAATTTTTTTAAAAAAATTGGAAAGTAGGCTTTGGAATCAGGAAATATGTATCTGGGTCGGCCTGTAGGTCTGTCCATACCTCGTCTCTAATAACTTCTGAAAGAACTGATCAATTCGAACAAACCTTTTTTTGTTCGAAAGATCTCAGCGAGGACCCTCATTCCCACATTACACTTTTTCGTTCAATTTTGAACAATTAAAAAAAAAACTTTTAAAAAACGTTAGCGTCTATAGAGAAATTTAAGGCAAATATGGATCCCGAACGAGATGCATTTGCAAACAACCATGATGAAAAAAGCTCTTTATGAAGATTTTTTCAACAAGAAGACTTTTTGAACGTTAACGAAACCACGAAAAAAACAAAAACAAAAAAATTGCAAAAATTGTGCAGATTCTGAATCTATTCTCAATTTTTTGCTTTAAGAAATAGAAGGAAGTTAAAAATTGAAATACCATGTCTCGCGCGCAGACTTAACATTGATGTAAGTCAAAGATAAATGTGATTGAATGAAAATGAAATGAATGCAAATGCAAATTTTTTGGCCGAGGCTGCGAGTCGGTGGAAAAATGATCAACTCCCGACTCAGAGTTCTAGAATTTTAGAGCTTTCGACCCCGACTCCGACTCCTTTTTTCTCAAAATTAGTCAGACTCTGACTCCGTAGCTCTGATTTTTACTGCGACTTAATGATTTTTGAGATGATATATTTTCATTGTCATTCTAAAGTTTTAATTAATTATTAAATTTTTGGCAACGGAAAGTAAAAGAACCTAGGGAAAGGAAGAGCAGTGCAGACGATCATATATTTGAGGAAAATTATTTATTTAAGAGGACATTTTATTATTTATTTATTTAGTTCTAAAGTACATTTGAGGCAGTGAGAAGCAAGTAACGCGTTTTAAAGATAACATCCTAGGTAATCTTTCATTGAATTTTTTTTCTAAACCATGCTGTATAGCAGCAACTACCAGGGCTACTAGTACCATCTCTTGCCCCAAGATAGAGGAGGGGTTCGCCTACCATTTGTACTGGTTAGCTCCAAATTTTTAATTTTGCCACTTGCATCCCTTTGCTTCTCACTGCCAGGGCCTGATTACCGTTTCATCCAAGCATCTCTTATATTACATGCATTGAGATGAGGGGATAATATTTTATGGGGACGATTCCCTTTGTTTATTTCGACTTGCCTTTCGCAGAATGTTTTGGTTCGTTCCTGGACTCCTGCTGAGTTGGAATGGGGTCGTTTCCAAAATTTTAAAAGTATTTTTTTTCTGAAAGAGCATGCCTAAAAACCTAGGATCTGGCCATTTTTTGGTAAATTTGTTTACGTTTAATATTTTTAAAAAAATACTTAAATTGGAGCGCTTTCATTGTTTACGGTTTCTGCCGATGACATCACAAATGATGAAATGCCATTCAGTGTACCCATTCACAGTGCAAAATATTAAATTCGCATCTTTACTCACGTGTATTGTGCAACGAAATGGTTGATAGCAAGCGTAGAGCGCAATTTTAATTCGCTGCTTGATTATCATAACGTGGAAACTTAGTAGAAAGATGCGGCAAAGTGCATCATTTGTGACGTCATCAAGACCACGTCTTGTTTGAAAAATCGGACATTTTAAAAAATTAATTTAAAAAAAAAAATGTTGAGAAAATGAAAGTATTTTTTGGGTCCATGTTATTTTTTTGCTCATTCTATCCATTTCAATGACTAAAAGTATTACTTTTGGCTGAAGGAAACCACAACATTCTGTAAAAACACTTATTTTTGCAATTTTCGCGAGCCCGACGCTATCGTGAAAATTTAGGTTTCGCAAAATATTTTTTTTTCGACAGAAAATCATAATAAAAATTAGAAAATTTTCACTTGTCCAAAATTTAATGACGTATTGCACAGGTACTTAAATAAGACACACGTTATATACAAGAGCCATTCCACGAAAACTTAAATCACAATGAGAAAACATTTTCTTCAGCTAATTGAGATTTGTGCTTATAGATCTTGAAGAAAAATGTGTGCAAATTATAAAAAGTTTAAAAATAGGCGACAGCTCCGTTTTTGTTTATTAAAAAGATTTTACAAAATGGCTGCTATACAGCATGATTTAGAAAAACTTTTCAACGAAAGTCTACCTAGGATTTCATCTTTAAATACGTTTGACTCAAAACTCGAAAATGTCCACTTACATGCTTTTGCTTCTCACTGCCTCAACAGACAGTATGTATTCACAGAAATATAGAGATGAAATGCGTAACTAGTGGGACAGTTTTAACTTTAGTAAATCTAAAATGATTTGATCTTCATCGATATTTAACAACGTGAGATTTGGCAGATATTTTTTAACATGGAAACAAATTATCTTGATATTTTTTTTAGGATCAAAGGGCACCTGATTCATTATTCTTCACTTTGCAAAAGAATTCTCAAATTTCTTTTTTTCAGGTTACGCCCATGGGGGCAGAAAAGAAAACCTTTTAGCGTAGTCTTCTCGTCGATCTCCTGATAGTTCTGTTTGGCGTGAGTTCATGGGTTGCAGTCAATGGTCTATGAGTCGAACTTCCAGTTCTGGTAAAAATTTTACCAGAGTCTTGGGAATTGGCATCGTACATAGTTGTGACATCCCAAGTGGCCAATTTGGGCCCAATTTCATTGGCCATCACAAGCCCATTCAGCGGCTCCAGGAAAATCTGGTCGCAAAAGGTAAGGCATTGAACTTGATCTTATAAAATTATCTGTAGGGTAGGTGAGGGTAAAGCCCCGCACCGACGTTTTTTACTTGATCGCCTTGGTGTGAGAAGTTTTCCTCCAAGTAGTAGGTATGTCCTATTAAAACCTATTGTGTCATGAAATTTTGTCCTTACCAGACACTCCAGGCACGAGAAGATGAGGTAAGTATGTTTTTTACCACTCAATTTTATAAAATATTATTTGAACATTGTAAAATGTAGGATTTGAAAAGAAGAATCAAGGAGTTACACGTAGTTACTGTTGCATTATAGCTTCACCTTCGAGTAAAAATAGTTAATCTAATGCCTGTTTAAAAAAAAACAGTACTCGTTTTTCAGAAAGTGGCTAAATTGGAAAATCCCCGCAGCTCCAAAAGTGTGGAGTTTTGCTCAACTGAGGCTCAACTATTTGCCACGTAGACACCAATAGCTAGGGCGAACCTAACCTGGCAGCGTCGTATCGCTGTGATAAGAATAGTCTTCACAATGCTGCCAAGTTAGCTAAATATAGTTGGGGCAAACCTTACATCTTATTTTTCATGATACGGCTGTCCTATTTTCTCAGGTAACTGAATTCTTTTTTTGTGAAGACGAAAACATTTTTGTACCAGTTTAAAAAAAATCATATTCAAATTTATGAGATATTCGAGTCCAATAGTGTTAAATAACAATAAACCAATGATACAACAGAGTTATCAAGTGTTTTCATCAAGTATTGTTCCATTTTATTCACATTCATCTTGAGTGGGGTAAAGACCTGCATTGCGGAGCTGTACCCCATTTTCTGAGGTAAAACCCCGCAATTTTTATTTCTGGCTAAATTGCAAATTTCCGGTTAATTGCAAATCAGACAGAGTTTGAATTTGGAGGAGTTATAGGCAACAAACCGTTCTTCAACCCTAATTTAAAAAAACGGGAAAATCTACTTTTTCTTGACTATGATGTTCTAGAAAATAAAAATGGCGGGCCTTTACCCCCACCTACCCTATCAGCTGTTCTGAAATTATGTTTTATTATGACACTGAAACCCTGGAATTTTCATGTAAAATTTCAATGTCCCCCCCCATATGGATAGAAATCTAATGTATAGCTTATAGCTTGATGTTAATTATATCGGACTTAATCTAAAATTTTTTGGGGGGTAGGAAAATTCTAATTTTACCGAATTATAAAACGCGAGCTTACGCGCATATCATACATACGTACATAACATTTAATAAGAAGGAACGTTAGGTATTATTAAAAAACAATTTTTAGAATTTAGAAAAAGAAAAAAGAATACATATGTTGCAATGTTCATAAACTTGACAGTTTAAATTTCGAGAATACTTTTTTGCATGTTTTTGAGGGGTTTTTTTTGGGGAGGGGGGGGGGCAGATTTCAAATCTACCTTGGTGCGGCATGGAGCTAAATTCGGCCCTGCCCTTGTAGTCAAAACTTACAACTTTTGCCATTTGTAGGCTTCAAAACAGCAGAGACCCTGAACCACGGCGTTGTTGGTCTATTCAGAAATCAGGCCCTTGCGATTTCTGGTAAAAGTTAAAAAATTGTCGGTATGCAAATGTTAGTAAAGGAATTCTGATTTAACATTTACCAGGGGATCCTGCCTCGACCATGTTTATTTTCATTTGTCAGCATCTACACATTGTTATTTTCTACAACATTTTTGAAGATTTAATGAAGAAGTTCTGCTTGGCAATAAAAAAATGTGCGTTCTAGAAGAAACCTTGCCTCGAATGAAACTGATATTTGCTAGTATTATTTTAATATCATCTGACTGTAGCGTAGCTACGCAGTCAGAAATTTTATCTAATAAATTTTATAGGTTGACCCTGTGATAGCTTTTAGATACTTATTAAAAGTTTAATTTTAGATATGTTGACACCAATGGGTTCATGATTTATTTACCTTTTTTTTTCTCAAGAGGTCCTAGATTCAACTCTTTGCTATTTTTTAATTTTGTTTTAGCATAGCTTTTGAATGAATGACGCGACATGCGTAAATTTCATTTTGATGTGTGAGGGTATGTACTTCACAATGTTATAAGCCATAGAGGCTCCCAAACTTTTCCAATTCGCGGCACACTTTGAAGAATTAGAATTTTCTTTTGTTGCCATTGTCCATACATTGATATTGTGAGTACTTCGTGGCACCTCACATCTCTCCTTGTAGCACCCACTTTGGGAACCTCTGTTTTAGGCGATTTTAATCAAATATGTTTAAGTTCAAATATTTGTCATAAATCCATAAATTTTTACTTATGTTGTTTTTACTTATGTGGAATGGAAATATGAACAAGAAATGGACAATTGCAGAACAGATTTATATATTTCAAAACACAGTACTTCTGAACTTGAAGTGAGTTGTTTTTAACTGTGAGTGAAATGAAAGTAAATGAGATATTCTCACTCAGTTTTGTATTAAGAAATCTAAAAAAAGACATTATAAGTGTTTAGATAAGTCACTGTGTTTCGTGGATTTTGATTCTGTAAACGTAAGGGGTGCCCCTCCTCCCAAAAGAGCGATGGTGTATTCCCCTCAACTCCTAAAAAGTACCCCAGCAGAACGTGAGCGCCAAAAGGAAAAAAATACCCCTTCAAACACCCCATACCAATTTTGATGGCACAGGCTGCGCCAACGATCCTCTCTCGTAGGAATACCTGGTAAGAATAGTGAAAAATGGTAATAGCTGGAATATGCAATAAGCTTTTTGAAATTTGCATCAAAACTTGCTATACCAAAAAGTTGAAAGATTAACTATTGTTTATTCCACCTTTCTAGGTCCTTGAAATTCCCTTCATCCATGGCTCTCTAGCTCTAGTCATCACAGCATGCATCCTTTTGAGCATATTTTGGGATGTAACAACACACATTGGCAATGAACTGCACAGCACTGCTCTTCTAGTATTGACTTTCTTCATGTCCCTCGTAGACTGCACTTCTTCTTTGCTCTACCTACCTTTTATAGCCAATTTCAAAGAGCAGTACGTAATATCTTACCTGGTTGGTGCTGGTCTCAGCGGACCTATACCAGGCCTACTCGCTCTCGCCCAAGGTGTGGGAGGTTACGCACAATGCATAAACGTAACCGTGACTAACTTGACTGAAGGTGGGAACGTCACGGAATACGTGCTTCAACCTTACTATCCTCCGCCAAGATTTTCGACGAATATCTTCTTCGGCTTGTTGTCTGCTCAGATGGCAGTGAGCTGGGTCGCATTGTCCTGCTCAATAAATTACCATCAGTGAAGAAGGAAAGGGTAAGATGTAGTTCATTTTCAAAGATTCTCTTGCCAATACCATTTTTCTTCGCTAATTCCATTCATTATAGCAATGCTTTGGTAAAATATGCAAAAATTGTGATCTAAGAACTTGCTTTACATATTACTACAAGTATTAGAAAAACAACAAATTTATGACAGTAATTTGTAAGAGAATCCTTTTTAGGTTGACAGAACTCATGAAGGTGGGTATTAGATTTTTTGTTAAGAAATTCAGAATTTGACATTTTGGTGACTTGTTTCCGTACCATTGCTGATTGATTCTTCAGTTCAACTTTCAGATCTGATGACCAATTAATTGCTAAGTTGAGCTTTGTCAACGTTGTGTTTACTACTGTGACCAATCATATTAGTTCAATTGCCTATCTAGAAATCTTTCTAATGACTGAAAATTTGGCGATTTTAGAAAAAGCGTCAAGCACCTGTTATAACAGCGAAATTCTCAAAATCATTGGGGCGTTTGGCGGCCAAAAACCCCCGTGCCCCGAAACCTTTTTAAAAGGTTGTTATTTTGAAGCGTACAAGTAATCTGAAACTTTTTTTTTTGCATTGTTAAAGTGGTTTCCTTGTAACCCCGAAATACATATCCACATTTTTTTTGTTCATTTCTGCTTTAAAGCTTTTGATATTGGTAATGTTATTTTAAAATAGTTGAAAATATTAAGCATTTCAGCAAATGCTATATAATACTGTTAAAAGCGCTTATTTTCGCGAGCCCGTCATAAACACGAAAATTTTTGCTTCGCGGAATATTTCAACTTTTTATATTTTCTAATCTTTTGGTTCTCTTCAAAATAAAAAAAAAAGAAAAATATATCAGACCGATTAGTATCGATGAACTCAGCTTTCCCTTATTTTGTTTCAGAAAATGAGAATCAAAACGAATCTAAATTATTATTATTACTAGAAAATCGCCCGTCACAAGACATGACGGGTGAAAATTGCTTTACATTTGAGCGCAGCCATTGCCTTGTTTGGTGATATTTTGATAGTTGAAATATTAACTCTTACTCCAGTGGATGAAACCTAAACTCCGGTAGATAGCGTTCATTGTTGACCATTTTTTCATTTCTTCATTCCCCTGAAATGACAGTTTTACCAGTAAAACAGTTAATTTACGGATCGATTTCAGCTTCGTCACAATAAATCCTTTCCCTGCATGTTAAACATTACCAAAACATAGTATCAAATTATCATACCGTGGCACGAGTTTCATTGTTGAAACATGCGGGATGCGGGTTTCTCGATCATCGGAAATTATTTATATGAGGATTGTACTTAAAAAGCTTAAAAGATGTCTATTTTTTGCTATAGCAAATTCAATTTGTTTCAGTGATTTCGATTAATTGTGTGATTCACACACACACATTATATCTATAGAAAAAATATATTTATTTAATTATTTATTCTTTTTATTCAGGTGTCATTCATTCCTGTCGTTACTCCGAAACACCCAGCAGTGGATGAAAACTTCCGAAGTTCAACGGATGCCAGTGTCAGCATTGAGAAGACCACATCTTCTGAACAAAATCTGCTGGGACATCCATTCATAAATTTCTCTCAGTACATATTTTTACTCGGAATTCAAGGATTTGTTAGTGCCATGCATAACGGAGTCCTTCTGTCAGTGCAAGTAAGGGCAATTAGTTTTTTTAACACTTGGATGGAATAACTGAGCTGGCGGTGTATTTTAGTATTTCTGCCTTAGCCCTGGCTTTAGGGCTGTAACTTACTACAAAATACTTGGCTTTTAGTATGCGAATATAGCATGACGTCAGACAGTTACGTTAATTAAACCTTAGATCAGAGGTTCCCAAACTTTATGCCTCCGCGGACCCCCTCCGGAAAAATTACGTATTTCGTGGACCCCCCCCCCCCCCGTTGCTTCTCCCCAAAAAAAGATTTGACACAGTTTAATCTTTTTTTTTTCCTGATATATTTTTACGCTTTTTTCCTTTAAATTTTATTTATTCATTGTTCTGTATGTTTTTCAGAGTTTTTGTCTGGTTTTCATTTCTTACATTATTGATTTGAGTTATGGAAGAAAAATTCTATTTTAAATTCAGTTAAGAATTAAAATGTTATCGCCAAATTTCTGCAAGAAATTTACTAATGAAAATGAACTTTTGAAGTTAGAGAACAAAACACTGTTATCCAGTTAAAATGTGTTAACTTTTCATATGAGTTTTATTTTTAGGGCGTATTAGGATTTTAATTATTAACTATGAATCGGGCAAACCTACCCTGGCAGCATCGCAATGCTATGATTAGGATCAGCGTAACCTTCACACGAAAAAAATTTCTTCACGAAAAAGATTTCTGTATACGGCCTTGACTTTTAGCATCTGATTCTTTCATGCAAGATGTGCCAATCAAAACATCCAACTCAAATTAGTCACTGTATTATTATACTGCAGAACGTTACAAACAAGTAAAAATGCTTACATTTATCTTCAATTTCAATTAACTAAAAACTACTCATAGAAATATGCACATTGGCACTTCTTGTAACTTCATGTTTAAACTTGGTTTTGATAATTTATGTTTGATTAATTATTCTCAATGCTCTTTTTACTTTCTAGACGTATTCATGTTTACCATACGGCAGCATTGCCTACCACCTAACCGTGACTTTGTCCAGTATAGCCAACCCACTGAGCTGTTTCTTGGCGATATTCCTGCCTGTGTACAGTGTGGGCGCTGTGGCGGGACTCGCAGTCTGTGGCACCTGTTGGGCCGCCTACATTCTAGCCACTGCTCTTCTCATTCCCAACCCACCATTCGTGGGAACTACCCTGGGAGCTTGTCTAGTAGTAAGTGTCAACCCACAATTTTTCAGTAATTCACTCATTTTAAAGAAGAATCAATATGAACCGAAAAATTCCGTGCAATTGAGACGTGGCCGGGCCGGTACTAAGATCTGGATCATTGGCGGATACAAGGGGAGGGTCATGACCCTCCCCCACCCTAAACCGTCGACAATAGTATCCGGCCACATTGTGTTCAAACACTTTATGCATAAAATGTAAACAATTATTATATCTTAAAGTAAATATTTGAACTACTACTTCTTTTCATTGCGAAAGAAATTCATTTGCAACGTTTATTCCCAACTGGCTGCGTTGCCCGGCTTTGCCCGGTTCACCTTGAAAATGAAAATTGTGTCAAGTGACGTATATTCAACAATCAGGCGTAAAAAAATATAAAAAAACATCATGATTTCCCTTCCAAACAATGACGACAGATATTAAAATACTTTTGAGAAATTAAATCCAGAAAGATGGATTTAAAATGCGTAACCATGGAAACACAGAATAAAATAAGTATTTAAGGAATTAAATTGCGAAATAAAATGGTTCACAATTTGAATGGAATAGAGATTTCTTAAACTTGATTAAAAAAAGTCATGTAACTTTTGTTCCTTTCGAGATAAAAGCTTATTTTTTCGACCATAGGTCGAGTTAGATCTGGAGTAAAAAAGGTTGCTTTTGCCAATGGTGTCAAAAAGGAAGCTGTGGGACAATTCTTTCACTTTTTACTGATTTATTTAATGAAGAAAGTAGTACCTAAATTTCAGCTAAGCCTAAAAAAATTCGAGCTAAAAACACGAATAACACCCGCCGTAATAAAGCTAGAGCACTGAAACAAACTGCGTAGAACGCAGAAAATTCTACCCTTTTTAAAGATATGTAATATTAATATGTGCAAGTAATTTTTCACCCCCATATTTGAGAATTTATGTGAAAATTGGACGTAAATTGGAATAAAAAAAGAACTATTCATTGATTTTTTTTTTCGAACTGTCTGCAAACCTTTTCAGGACTTAAAGGAACAAACTGTGAAAATTTAAAGCGCAATCGGCCGGGTAGTTCTCGAATTTTGCCAGTTCAAACACACAGACGCTTTTTGGGCACTTTATTTTATGCTATTTAGAGATTAGGTGCCTTATTCCTGGTCGATTTAGTGCTAGCAGTTTCAGAATTTTTTTGTACCCAAAACCGTAGGTTCGTTCAGGGGCCAGGGGGCCTTCTTTAGCATGACCCCTCCCCTGAAATTGTTTTCTGTATCCGCACCTGATTTGGATGTCCTAAACGCCACACCAGTTGGTTTTTCTGAGACGGAATTTGGTTCACTGATTTGCAGCGAAAAATCTAGCGCTATTCGTTTAAAATTCACAAAAGCGGAAATAATCAAGATAAAATCTTTGAACAAGTTTTCATTGAAAACGCTCATTGTTCTGTTTACTAAAGTATCCGATTTTTAAAGTTTGGACTAGTAGTTAATTTTTGGCATTAAAAGTTGAAATTCTGTCGGAAGCTGAATTCTGAAAAAATAACCATCTTCAAAGTTTTGGCATTTAAACTTTCATCAATAATATCCTTTCCCCATTTAACTATCCAAAAATACATAATAGATCAACAAATTCGCACAGTATCGATCTATCAACCTATTAAGGTCCAAAAAAAAAAAAAATCTCTGTTTTCAAATACGCCATTGTAATTTAATTTCAATAACGCTTTGATAAGGTAATTATAAACGAGGCTGAGTTACAGTAACGTGACCGCCTGCACCAATAAATAATGGAGTTGACAGATTAATATTACATTTTTAATGGAACTTTTAATGTAATGAAATAGCTTTTCTATTTATTTGGCTGATTGGTTAAACTTCTAATGTAAAATTTTAACAGCCTTTTGGAGCAATTTTGATGTTTTAATGGATAGTTTGGAATTGCCTTATTGATAACGCTTTTTGAAATCTCGCCGAGACCACATTAACTCAACGTAATATTACAACTGCTTAAATTTCTCTCTCTTACAACCTAGCTCTTTCCTGTTGTGATGATTGCTGTATATGTAATATGGTATAACTTTTAAAATATTGCGATTCATTAGTGTTCTTTTTGTATGATATTTATTATGAATTAAAAGTTTCAAAGGAAACTGAAATTCATGCAAAATTATCAAGTTTTTAGAACGCGGCTCAATCACCTAGCCACAATCCTTGGTTGCGTAACCTTCAATTTGTCAATTGAATTTCTGTCAGTTGATTTTTGTCATGGAGATATAAGGTTTTTGTTTGGTTGTATGATCATGGTTTTTGTTTTAGCATAATTAATCTATACGCTAATTCTGTGCGCGTCTGTCTGTGTGTTGGTCTGTAACTCTATCTCCTTTAGACTGGCATTGTCTACCAGATCAATATTATACTACAGGACAATCCAGGGGAAGCCATTTCGCCCTTTCTCACCCCTTTAAACCTTAAGAGACTGGACATAAAGGGGTAAAAAAACATTAAAATCTTTGTCACCCGCCGCAGGTGGCGAACGAAGTGAGCAGGGGGTGGATCCCTCTAGTTTGTTTTTAAATTCTGCTTCTGTATACAATCTGCTAAGGAAAATATTGCATTTCATACGGTACCCTTTGGTGCCCAACTTTTGAGGCAGTTATGACATTCGACACTAAATGCACTCAGTATACACACTAAATACAGACAACCTAACATCTTGAGAGTTATTAAATCCAACAGAATCAGATGGCTGGGGCACTTTTTTCGACGGTCAGATTTGAACCTGGATTGGATTAAAAAACTAACCTTTTCGAAGATTGAGGGCACTAGGAGAAGAGGGAGACAAGCTACAAGGTGGTTGGACAGTGTAGAAAAAGATTTGAAGATTTTGGGAATGAATAGGTGGGGAAACTTAGCAGAAAGTCGTGTACCACCTGGAGGAAGCAGACAAAGAAAACCTTACCCTGCACCAGGCTGTAATGCTGCTGAAGAAGGATATCAGAGGAATTTTATTGGTGTTTGCTCACTGGGACCGATATGTACCAACGCCTCCTCAATACTTAATGCCTATCGCTTTCTCAATTTTAACATAGAGCAAAATGATCCCAACAAGCAAATTTCGGTACTCTTGTTACTGCGATCTATCGAAGGCCGATGGTATTAGAAATTAATAGCGTAGTAAAGCAATTGGTTAACTTCTAAATCTAAATTTTGGAATTAACCAATAAACAATCCGATTTCAATTGTTTGGACACATCGCCATAGCAACGCTATCCTTGTATTGCCGCCAGGTAGCGTTGAATGTGTGTCGGCGGAGGATCACTTTTTGAGGCAAGTGTGATAGGCATTTAGTATTTAGGAGGAATTGTATGTATTTGCATCGAGCCCCCCCCCCCCCACATTTTTTGGTTTAAATCAATCATTCTTAAATTTGTACATTAGGAATGTTATAGATCGTGAAAATGACTGTAAGTATCATTGTTCATTAAACTTATAATATCATGATTCTTTAATTAAACTGTGCTAAAATGTCTTTAAAATCTTTTTAGGTTATTGCATGGGTAATGGTTTGTGGTTTGGTAGCTTTCATCAAAGCATGCATCGCAGCCATCTTAAGGAGGCAAGGAGGTCAAACGGCTCTGTATCGATGCGGTGTCGTCACTCAAATAGGATCAGCAATAGGAGCTGTTACTATTTTCTTACTCTTGCGATATACAGACTTATTCCAATCTTACTCACCTTGCACTTGAGACAGAAGACGGTCAAGTTAATTTATCTTGCCACGGAAAAAGATGAAGTACTTTCTTTTAAAGTTCATGGCTTGTATTTTAAATATCACTTTTCCATACTTTTCATGTACAGAACAAAATGTAGAACAAATATTAATATGTAATAAAAAAATCGGACGAAATATTATCATTTTTTTACTTATAAATTTTACAGCACCTGCCTCTTAAAGACATTTTTAAATTTTAAGTGCATAAATGTAAACAATTTTTTGCTCTACTTTTGCACGTTGAATAATACAAATTAATCTTATTTTAAGTGGCGTTTATATGCTGAATTAACACTAATTCTATGCAAGGGTAGATCGAGGCTTGTTGGTTTTCGGGGGGTCATTACTAAAATATTACCACTCAATTTGGAAGGGGGGTGGGGGTTCATAAGTAAAAAATATTAAGGCGAGATTTCTTGTACCCAGAATACAGTTTTAACAGGGTGTTGGAAAAGGAGGGTGGGACCGTGTCTTTGATCTTCCAGTTTCGCCGCTTCGTGGCTAAAGGAGGGGGGAAACGGCCGTCTCTGACGTCATCCTGGAAGCACTGACTTGCGTATTTTCATAGCTCAATACTGTCAATTTTAATTTTTCTGCTCGCACTGTTTATCGCACGGGCTCCCCTTGCCCGTGCCTTGGGCATGACATTTCCAAGAAACAAGATAATTTTTCATACTTCATTTAAATTATTTTTCAAAAAATATCCCAGTGCTTTGAAATAAATTCTTTAATTCTTAGTATTCCTTCCTATATTGTTTTCCCCTTTTCATTCGGTGAGGGGGGGGGGTGTAGTTTATAATGAATTTAAAACACAAAAGAAAGAATAACTAATTACGAAAATTAAGAGCAGCTGCAACATAGGTTTTGGTATAATTGGAAAAAAGGGGTCAGACAGTGATAGGGGCGGACGGGCCCGTCGGCCGATGCGCCCTCAGTGTACCTTGGTTATTATTATTTTCTTTTTTGCACCCTCAAATTTGTGTGACTTCGTTTTTTTTTTTTTTTTCATTCATTCTTTTTTTTTATTTTTTTGCACCCCTTCAATCCTGAGCCTCTTTTTTTTTCTTTGCTTCCTCAAACCTAAGCTCAGTTTTTCTTTCATCCCTTGAACCTGTGTACCTTCGGTTTATTTATTTTATTTTACTTAATTTTTTTACGGACTAAAACCTGTGCGCTTTAGGGGTGTCCCCCCCCCCTTAAACCTGCGGACTTTCGAGGGTTTTTTTTTCTTTTTTTTTTTGAAACCTTTGGGAGTCAAGGTTGGTTCTATCTTAGGGAATCCTGTCCGCCCCTGAATAGTTATGGATTTCAGAGTGGTTTTTTAAAAATTACCTTTGAATTCGAAATGTTATGCACTTTTTTGTTATTTCATAATCAATGATGTTTATTGAATGATATTATTTAAGAATGTAAATTAATTGGAGATTAATAAAAAATATGCATATATTTGATGACTTGTGCATCTTTTCATTTCAATTCGTATTAATTCGTATCGCTTCATAATTATTTCCGTTTTATAGTTGTGTACCTGAGTGGTTATTCTTTATTTTTTTTTTCGAGTTTAAAATCTTCTTATGAAACATACTTACCTGTACACAAGAAGCAAAATATTTAACAAAAATTGCTTAACATAAGTTCGAAATTTCTTCAATTGAGCATCAAGCCGAAAACATGAAAGGGTTGGCGGTGCATCTCTTTGATGTTCAGTTTCGTATAACGCATATTTTTCCATCTAGAGTTGCGCATATATTCTACAAATGCAATTATTTCAGTATATGTATTTATTATAACTTATTCCATTTATTTGAATCTTAAACATCAGTAATTACATAGTTGATCATACTTTGAATGTTCATCAGTGGTATCCATTTGAAAAGTCACAGCCAATAGTTCTTGGAAATATCAGTTTAAAGTAAAGGTTTGATCTTAAAAATATTTCATAGGATAATTTTTTGGGGGGGTTATTAAAAAAACGTTATGTACCAACCAGCTTCTGATATTCCGTACTGATTCCTCTATAGTTATTTTAATATTCACTGTAAAAACGATTCAGAAACGTTCCTGAAAAATAATAGGCAGCTGAGGTGCCCAATTTCAGCCAGTAACATATCTTACAAAAACCAGGAACGTTTTCCAATAAAAGTCAGTAACCTTTCTGAAATATTAAGAAATCCCACCTGTTAAAGCCAGTCGTGAAACTTCTAGAAAAATGAAACAGGTTTATGTATTTGATTTGAACGTTCCTGGTTTACTAAGAAAGTTCCAGAAGCATTAGTTCAACCAAGGCCAAAGCTAAGCGAAAATTGCAAGCAAGAACCAAGCATATTCCTTGCCTGCTATTCCAGCCTCGCAAAGCTGCAACTATCCAGTGAGTTATTTGCTTTAATTAGGAGCTAAGTCAATCTGGACAGGCTGTAATTAAACTGAAGCCGATACACTTAATAAACACGCTCAGTCAATCTTTAAACTGGTAGCAAAAAATCTATATTTCACACCTGTGAAAAGTCTGCATTCGTGCATCTTTTAGCAATTCAGGAAACTATTTTGTGAAGATACTTGATTTTACGGGGAAACAGTTGAAAACCTCTGAAATCCTGAAACGTTCCACGGAAATAGCCAGTAACATTTCGGAATTTTTTTACAGTGTTCTGTAAAAATAATATTTTAATATATGTGTTTATTGTAGTCATTTATGTACACTGCTATTTGCATTTTGAATCAACATAGTAGTTACAAAATCTTTCCATTATACACGAGTAACAGTACTTGGAAAATATCTGCTTGTAATAACAGTAATTGCTTAAAAATGCTTCATGAGATATTTAATTTCTTTGATAAAAGACATATAAATGAAGTACTATTACCATGTGGTAATCAGTTTCTGAGTATTTGTATTTTTCCCTTTATGTTTTTGTATATATTTTATAAATGTAAATATATAACTATTTTGAACTAATATAGTTGCTATATATTATTAAATTCAATCATTATTCATTGAAAAATTCGTTTTTTACTTCTTAGAATTAATATTAATTTATTATATTATTAATATTAATGATTCTTTCTCTCTTCTACAATTTTTTGAAGATAAACTTTAAAGTAAATGAATATAACAGTAATTTCTCTTCCAAATCAGGAAAAGATTTTTTGTAGTAGTTTATGAACTTAATGACTCAAATAGATTACCATTTTCTTATAATAAAATTATTTTAAGTTGTAGTTAAACTTGGTTTAGTTTCATAATAATTATCGTTTGAAATCACTCATGATCAAGTTTTGTTCTTCCATTTTATTCTAATTCAAAATAATTCTCGTAAAATATGGGTGAGACACTAGTATCAAAAAAGGTAAATTAAGACACGAAGACTTAATTTTTTTTTACAAATTATGCTTTTATGTCCAAAAATAGGAGCGAAGCAATGCCATTTCCCATTGAAATCGTCTTAAAGTGCTCCGCGAGTGCTTCCGGAGCTACGTCACCAATTTCATTCCCCCACAACCTGTTTCGAGAGATGGTCCAACCCTAGTCTCCTCTTCTAAAAACCCTGCAGTTTTAAGCTATTTTCGGTCGCGTTGTCGTGACCCACGTTGACATGTGAGCCCAGCATTCGCAGGTAAGCTCGATTCATTACTGAAGATTATTCTAAATTCGATTGAACTTTGAAATCTTTAATCTACTCTAGACATTTATCTACTATGTGTTGTTAGCTTTTCAATATTACCAACTTCGCGCTTCGTATTTCCAACAGCATTTCAAAAATTGACACAGCGACGAATATGTTTTCCTGAAGAATTTAGAAAATATTGTATTTATATTTAAAAAGTAACAAAATATTCAAACTTTATTCTAAATGTTAAAATTAAAACAATATGCATCTTTTTCGCGTTTACAATTCTTCCTTTACTATGTAAAAGGAAGTAGTAAAAAAGAATGTCTCATGAAAAAAAAAATGATGGTATTGAGTTCGTATCAAATTCAGTTGTACTCAAATTGTTGTATGATTTGTTTTTTAGTACATTTTAACCGTTAAAGGCCAACCTTTCTATTTGGACCATATTAAGACCCACCACACCTATTTTGCCCAAAGTTTAAGCGTACAATTTCATGAGAGGCAAAGCGAAGAACGAAATTACAAAAAATATTAATATTTCAAATTTGAATACATAAAAAATAAATCAACAAAGTAGAAGCAACTCTTTAACAAACAAAAACAACAACAGCTTTTCTCTGTTCAAAAAAAAAAAAAAAAAAAAAAACTCATTCTATTTGGTAGGAAAATAATGCACCTCTAAAAAAATAATCTCAACAATCACTATTTCACAACTAGCCAGCTTCGGCACCTGGCTCGAAAGTTTAGACTCTCTGAAATTTTAGACATTTTATTTTGTATATATTCGAGTTTAAGGAACCATTAAGTCTAATCTGAAGTACAAAGTTTTTCAAAAGTTTTCTTTCATAAGACAAATAATGATTTTTATATGTTGCGGGCGTGATCGTGCGGTCACACCCATAACACGTTTTCAGTTACAATTTTTGTTTTCATGTTAATACTCCATATTATGATACATAATGGTTTCTTATGTTCGAAATATCACAATAAAAAGCCACATCTTAAAATTAGAGGAGTAAACTGAAGATATATCGGCAAAAATGTCACATCCGTGCAAATGTATTGATCAAGTTAACCGCTATTTAACACGAAAACTAATTCTGCCTTATAAATTTACTTTAGGGACTTTGATGGGAATCACAAACGGCTTAGCCAATATCTCTGGTTTCTTGGTGCCTGCTTTCGTAGGATGGGCTGTCAGAGATGGAGTAAGTATAAAATCCATTATTTTAAAAGAACTTCGGTGAAGCAACTTGAGATTTTCTTTCAGAAGAAGCGCATAAAAAATTGTTTCGAAAGATTAACAAAAAATTAAGAGACTATTCTGGTTGTCCTGAATGAAATGAGTAAATGCAGGGGGATCAAAAAAAAAAAAAAAAAAAAAATCCATTATCAGTATGTATAACGACGAAAAGAAATATATGCATAGAACAAAGAATATCTGAGCAATTCTTTAGAAAAGTGTAGTTTCTTGTCCCACGTTCATAGCAATCATAGAAATTCTTTTCCATTTTCTAATTATTATTTATTTGTCACCTTCTGAAAAAGAAGATAACAGGCATTTAACAGTGCAAAATGATAGTTATTTTTGTTGAGGCTTAATATAAGAATTAAAATGACATTATCAAACCACTGTCTCTGGTCAAAAGTTCTATCTTTCGTGGCCTGCCTAGACAGCTGTATAACTGATTATTACAATGCTTCAAGTATCCTAATCTGAAATCAAATTTCTTTTTTTTCTTTATTTACATTAATGTGTTTTACCCATTATTTTGCGTTATTAACATCCAACAGTTTTTACAGTCTTGCATGACCCCCTAGGTGCAACTGTCGACTCAAATAACTTTCTGCTTTAGTAGCAGCTATCGTAACTTTGATCGCAAAAAAGGAATTTCGTGTGTAGAAATTTCCAAGTTTCTTGAATAGTGTATTTAATTTTAGAGTAAATAGAAGAAAATGCGCCGGTTTTACCATCCTTCCTTAATATGAGTTACATATAATGATAAAAATTTTTACACAATTTTGCATAAATATACAAAATTTATAAATATATGGATGGTAAAGACATTCTGAGGATAAAATGGTACTGATTGCATTTCATATAATATTTTAGATGCTTTTTTTTTTTTTTAAAGTAAACTTTTTTAGCTATGGATGCATTATTCCACAGGATTAATTGAAAAATTAGTTGAGGAGTATTTTTAAAAATGTTCAATACTTAACATTTTAGGGTTTTTTTTTTTGGCTTTAGATACTGAGTTTAATGAAGCTTTGGTTAATCAATTGATTCATGAATCAAAATAAAGAAAAACTTAGGGAAAAAAATTGCTTTCATAACATTTTCCAAATTTCATCCTCAGTATTTCTAAAGTAAACGAAGATTATTTGTAAAATTCTGAAGCTTAAAGAAAATATATATCCTGCATTTCTAAACTAGAATGTTGTGGCCATCACGAAACTTTCTTCTATATTTTTCTTTTTTTATGTGATTCCCATGCTTGATGAGGAAGCAATATTCCAAAAAAAAAACAAAATTACATATGCAAAAACTTGACGACCATCCCAATGTCTGAATTATTGCAAAAGCAAAGCAAAGAGCGAAAATTGAAAGTTATTTTAAAAGCCTTGCTTGAATTAATTACAAATATTTTATTTGTTAACAAACATAAGATGGCAACAGTTAAAAATTTTAAATCATTGAGATAATATTTCCGATCATTTCCATACAATTAAAATCACGAGAAATACGCAGACGACAATCTATTACGATTTATCTTTCTTATTGTTGCATTAATAAAGCTATTTTTATTCAAAAAAAAAAAAAAAAATCAACACCTCTTGGAGCGATTGGCGTCAAAATTGAACCAAAGCCTGTTTACATATGGATTCACATATATTCCAAATTTCAACCAGAAAGTAGCATTACTTCTTGAGATAGGGCACTCACAATGGAAAAAAAGAACGGGTTATTGCGCTTCCCCCTTTTTACTTTCTTCTATATCTCATATATAGAAGAAAGTATTGGATTCGTGCAAATTTTCGAATTTTGACGGATTCGAACGTTTTGAGGTGTGCTGAGTCCATTTCGACTATTTTTGGGAAATGTCTGTCTGTATGTGTGTTTGTGTGTGTGTGTGTATGTGTGTCACGTCTGTGTGTGACCAGTTTTTTTGTGGCCGCTCTACAGCAAAAACTACCGCATGAAATCTAACGAAATTTGGTACACATATGTGCCCCTATGTGAACTTGTGCCCATTGGTTTTTGGCGCGAATTCCTCCAAGGGGGGTGGAGGAATGGGACGTTTTTTGAGTTACACGTGCTTGCTATTTCTCAGGAAGTAACTGGCGGAATCAAACAAAATTTGGTCCATATGTTGCCATTAACAGGAACAGGTGCTGATTCAATTTTGGTGTCAATAACTCAAACGGGGGTTGAGCTATAGAACGTTTTTTGTCGTCAATTGTGACTGCTGTATCTCAAGAAATAATGAACGGAATGAAAGAAAAATTTATCGGCAAGTAGCCCTTAGTGGGTATAAGAGCTGATTTTATTTTGGTGTCAACAGCTAAAAAGGGGGTAGCGCAATCGCCCGTTCTTTTTTTCCATTGTGAGTGCCCTATCTCAAGAAGTAATGCTACGTTCTGGTTGAAATTTGGAATATATGTAAATCCATATTTAAACAGGCTTTGGTTCAATTTTGACGCCAATCGCTCCAAGAGGTGTTGATTTTTTTTTTTTTTTTGAATAAAAATAGCTTTATTATTGCAACAATAAGAAAGATAAATCGTAATAGATTGTCGTCTGCGTATTTCTCGTGATTTTAATTGTATGGAAATGATCGGAAATATTATCTCAATGATTTAAAATTTTTAACTGTTGCCATCTTATGTTTGTTAACAAATAAAATATTTGTTATTAATTCAAGCAAGGCTTTTAAAATAACTTTCAATTTTCGCTCTTTGCTTTGCTTTCGCAATAATTCAGACATTGGGATGGTCGTCAAGTTTTTGCATGTGTAATTTTGTTTTTGTTGGGAATATTGCTTCCTCGTCAAGCATGGGGAGGGATCAGAAAAAAAAGAAAAATATAGAAGAAAGTTTCGTGATGGCCACAACATACTAGTTAGCTGTTGACACCAAAATAAAATCAGCTCTTATACCCACTAAGGGCTACTTGCCGATAAATTTTTCTTTCATTCCGTTCATTATTTCTTGAGATACAGCAGTCACAATTGACGACAAAAAACGTTCTATAGCTCAACCCCCGTTTGAGTTATTGACACCAAAATTGAATCAGCACCTGTTCCTGTTAATGGCAACATATGGACCAAATTTTGTTTGATACCGCCAGTTACTTCCTGAGGAATAGCAAGCACTCGTAACTCAAAAAACGTCCTATTGCTCCACCCCCCTTGGAGGAATTCGCGCCAAAAACCAATGGGCACAAGTTCACATAGCGGCACATATGTGTAGCAAATTTCGTTCGATTTCATGCGGTAGTTTTTGCTGTAGAGCGGCCACAAAAAACTGGTCACACACAGACGTGACACACACACACACACACATACATACACACACACATACATACACACACACAGACAGACAGACATTTTCCAAAAATAGTCGAAATGGACTCAGCACACCTCAAAATGTTCGAATCCGTCAAAATTCGAAATTCGAAAATTTGCACGAATCCAATACTTTCTTCTATATATTAGATATAGAAGAAAGTAAAAAGCAGTTAAAGCAAGTATACTTGAACTAATTATTAAACCAACGTCGATCTGAAGAGAAATATCTGATGTTAGAAAACCGATGCTGCTATACGGGAGAGTTGACTTCTTTAGCTTTACATGAACTTAAGCTTGTTAAAATTTATATTTCATCTATTGAACCTTTTAGTTGTTGGTGTTGACTCATTTGTTTTCTTTTTCAGGTAAATGACAATGGGTTTTTGTCTTTTTTAACAGAAGTTCCATCCTTTTTTAACGCACAATTTCCACTTACTTACCCAATAATAGCACCGTTATATTCAGATGTGGACACGAGAGGATCTGGCAGAGTTTATTACAGGTAAATTCTGAGATGAAATATTTTTTTATTTAAAAAAAGTATTAAAATTCACCTCTTTTTCAAAGTAGTCCTTATATTTAGATTTATTCAAATGTCGGACTATATTTGCCGATCAGCAAAAAAATTGAATAAGTTTTATGTAAAAGGTATATTTAATTTTCCTGGTTCTATTTCATGCAAAATAATTAAAACCAATCTAAAAGCAGAGTTTTGATTTTGAAAAAAATATATGCCCCCAGAAAGGGAATACTAATATCCATAAAGTAATGACAGAAAATGTCTGAAGGCTACAATATGTAAGGTGTCTACAAAAGAGTTCTGCTTTTTTTTAAAAATAAGAATTGCTTAATTCAATCATAAAAGTGGGGTCTAGATATAGTAAAACTGCTTTGTGTTACACATGGCAGTTTTGCTATTCAGCGCACCTGATGGTGACACGCTAAAACCCTTCAAAATGGCTAAGGTGTAAGTGGGGCCCATTTAAAGCTTAAGTCCTTTAAAGCCGGGGGGGGGGGGGTAAAGCTCTCTTAGAGGGCAAATTTTCACGGAAAAGAAAGGTGACTGGTAAGGAATGTGTGCATATTATTTTTTAAATGTTCTTTTCTATTTAGAGCATAAGTTTTCACTTATTATAGTCCAAGCAATAGCTACGTTGCATTATTTCTTCGGTCTAGAATTCGCTTCCTTGCTTCGTTTTGGCCATAGCTCTTTTTGCTCCAGCTTTTTTTGGTATGCATCAGAATTACTTTCTTGCAGTGATGGATACAAGGAGAGGGTCATGGGTCATGACCCCCCTAAAACCTTCGTCAATAGTATTCGTTCAAATTGCGTTCAGACACCTTATGAATAAAATGTCAAGGATCTCACTAGTCTTTTCGATTCATAAAATTATTTTTGAAAGTAAATATTTCAAGTTCTACTTCTTTTCACTGCTTATGAAATTATGCCGTATTAGTTGCACAGCTCGTGGCAGATTCTGTGCTTTTTATTGAAATTCGAGCAATTTGAAAGAATGTTCGTATCCAAAACCGTAGGTTCGTTCATAGAGGAGGAGGTCATTCTTCAGCATGACCCCTCCCCCCCTAAAATGGTAGTCTGTATCCGCCCCTGCTTTCTTGCATTTGGTACGCTGTAGCTTTGTCGTTTCTGAGTTCAGATACAACGAGATCGAGACCCAATACAAGAAACACCACGAAAATAGGTTACTGGGATTTACTCTTTAAATTTTTTCAGTGATTTGTGATGCATTTATAAGATTCTTTTCTACCGAACAGTTAAGTTCTTAAACAGCTTCCTTCTCTCTCGACACGTGAGCACATCGTGTTGTATTGTGAACAGTTTACACATTGCTTAAAAAATTAATAGTACCTACTATTTCTTTATCAGATTTTGATGGTTTTTGTTTTCTTACTAGCGGTACCCGCACGGCTTTGCCCGTAGTAGAAAATTGAAAGTCATTTGGTTCGCCTGTATATTTACAAATAAAATGGATGATGACTTTCTCGCCAATTTTCCATGTTCATCGCCCATATAATGGTAATTTGCTCGCACACGTTATGATAATTTACTCAATCACGTTATAATAATTTACTCGTCCATGTTATAATAATAAGCTCGATAAGTTTTTTTAAAACTGGAATAGAAAAAGAAAAAAATCGAATTTTCGAAAAATCGCTTCGAGGTGCTCACCCTTATCCCACGAACGAATTTTGTGCCAAATTTCATGAAAATCGGCCGAACGGTCTAGGCACTATGCGCGTAACAGACATCCAAACAGAGAGACAGAGATCCCGACTTTCAGCTTTATTATTAGTATAAAGAAGACGCATACGATAGTTCTAAAATACTTTCTGAAGTAGTTTATTAGGAGCTGAATAACGTTATGATGGAAAAAGAGAAAAACTTGAAAATTTATGACTTGTTTCGTTTTGCATAAATAGGACCCCATGTATCCAAGATGCCGAATGACTTCGTATTTTAAGATTACAGCTCATATCAAGAATTCTCCCAACTTTGTCAATGGCAAACGTTCTAAAGAATTGATTTGTCCTTGTAAAGTGAAGTAAAATCATTCTTACTTTTAAAGAAATACACATATATACCAAATATTTTCAATAAAAGTCGCTATAACTTAGTCCTGTTTCTGGAATTGCATCACTATGTTCATGATTATTTCAGATCATTTTTGCAACACAGTCAGGTTAATTTAGACATAAGTATAATGCTTGATGATAAAAATATTTCAGAGAAACTCAGGCATCAGAACTTCTTGAACGAGCCACAAGAGATATTCGAAGTCATTTTTCGAATGCAGGATCATTTCAGCCTCGAAGTCTTTTCATCGTTACATGGGAAGAAGTGGGACATTACAACAGAGGAACTGATAAAGTAAGTGCTACTACATCTTTGGTAGGTATGCCAAATAAAGCCATGTAGACCAATAAGACTAACCGCCGATAAATTTTTATCTATGAGCAAAAATTCGATAGATTGTGACTTTATTCTCATCATGAAGCTTAACTGATGATAAAGCACTGTCAACAACCTAATTCTTATAAACAGGCAAAAGTGTTGCAACTGTTTTTACAAAAGAGTCTCGTCAAAATTGCATAATCTTATTTTACCTTAGGGGAGGGTGGCCCAAAGCGGGTGGGGTCGCCCCAGGCAGGTAGGCACTCGTACGCAGCCGCATCAGAGCCGTAACCAGAAAATTTTCGGGATGGGTTTAAAAACTTTCATGCGGAGCTTTGCACTATTTGTGGTAATGTTCAAGTCTCGCGTTATCTATTATGAAAGCGTTTTATGCGATTACTATACATATGAAAGACATTTGAGTTCTGGAACAATATTTTTTGGAAATTTTTAAACTTAAACGAACATTTAAATGCCAAACCGATTTTTTTTTTGGGGGGGGGGGGTTGAACCCTAAGACCCCCCTTCCTAGTATACGGTCCCGCGCCGCATGGTGTGGAAGCTGCGATGTCTATGCATGTCGTGTTTACCAGAGCACCCCCAAGTTTCAATCAGTCACAGCGAAGCAGCAGTAAAGCGGCATTGTGTAACCAGATTTAAAATATAAAAAAAACGATCATATTTAAAAAAAACTGGAGGTATGTAACTTGTGATTAGTCGATGACCAGTTTATTTTTTTAAATATCAATAATATTACGTTAATCTGACACCATCCGCCTACAAACTACAGTGGTCATTTCGTTTGTTTCTTTTTTAAATTTAAGGTAATAATTATTGAAATAAAAAACGTGCCTTCAGATAAAACGGGTCGGGAAGAGCGGGTATAGGATTTAATCATATATTTATTTATAATTTCTTGACACATGTTCTGGCTTAGATTTTCTATTTCAATAGGATAAGTATAACTCTAAAAAGTTTTTTTAGGATGGCAATTAATTAGTTTATTAATTTAATCAGTTATTTCTTTATGTTTTATAAACAAATGTGCTGACTTTAAATTGGATAAATGTAACTTTTTTATATATTTTTTCATAATGGCAAGTAGTTAGTCAATTAATTTAATCATTCATAACTTCATATTTGATTTACAAATGTACCAAATCACAATTAGTTAAGCTTACCCGCTTTGAGACCCTGGTAGGGCAAAGCGGGCTTTTCAAGTGTTTGTAATGTTTAATAATAAATAAATATTGGGTTTTAAATAATAGAAAAATCATTTTATTTTGACGTTCAAGTACACTGATAGGAAATAAAACCGAAATTGTTACGATAAAATCCAATAATTACACATTTTGAGCATTCTTTGTTAACCTACCCGCTTTGGGCCACCCTACCCTAAATTTCTTTTTTTTCATGTTTCACTGCAGTTTACTAGCATAAAAAAAAGTTAATTATTCCAGAAACCCGTATTTATGTAGATAATGAATTCGAAAAGAAAAATGTCACTGTGTATTACCATTTTTTCCTGTAACTTGTTAACAGTAGAAAAGTAGATTGTAGCCCAACAAGACCTTGATTGGTCTTATTCGAGCTCACGTGTCTTTTTTAAGACATCGGAGGGTCGGGAGAAGCTGCATATTCTACACACATGTGCACGAACTGCGTGCAGGAGGACCAAAAGACAGAAAGTAATGGTTAATCAGTGTCCACAATATGGAGATTGATTTTTCTCTTTTGGATTCAATGAAGCAAATATGGAATTTTAGATAATGTTTTCGAGTTTATCAAATGTGGTTCAATGTGTTTTAAAAGTAACGATAAAGAGTTTTTCCGGGTTTTTTTTTTAGTTTGAAAGTCCTTTTTGGTCGAGTTAACTATCAATTGCTTATTAAATCCTCAAGTTCTCTAAAACTAAATTACTGCTCCATCAAACCTATTTTACTTAGAAGCTTCATACGTACGTTCGTTTTTGCTGAAAACAGAACAACAACTCTATAACCAAATATCCTCGATGTAAAAACTTTGGTATTTAACTGATAAGAAAAATTACAATGAATAATCAGTATTTTCTCTGCATTGATGTAGCTACACTTGTATCACATGTTTTACCTATTTGAATTTCTTTCGATTTACGTAACCCAAATTGAACGGTTTATTTTGAAATTTTTTCCAATGAAAAGAAAAATGGAACATTTTGAGATTAAAATAATAATTTTAAAACAATCCATTCTAGTCAATTTTGTGAAATTACAAGGCGTGTTTTTTAACTTACTGGCGGTTTTGCACGTCTTATCATGCCGTAGCAAGATCACGTCGCTAGCGTTTTACACGTATTTTTCTGACACTAAATTTTCGTTGTCAAACGGTCCAAGGCGTAGAATCCTGCGTTTCCTTTCCCCTCTCCTGAGAGCGGCACCCCGGAGCGCAGGGGCCCACCTTCTGTATTCACACATGCAAACAATACCCTTTCATCAGGTTGGGGTTTCAAGGTTCAGTGCATCCTTCTTATCAACGCAAAGATTTCTAAGCAAACCTCCTTGCTATTTATTGTAAGCATCTGCTAAAAGCAAAACTTGATTCCAAGAATGAAATATCCACTTCTCTTTCTTCTAAGCTTAAAATTTACATTTAATTAATGATTGTGCTGTAAATGGATGCAACATTATTTAATCGACGACAATGACATTCAATTACATTTCAAATAAATTAATAAATAAAAGCCGTGAGATTTCAAATTGAACGAAAACAAACTAAGTATCCTTTTGGAAATAAATTTATAGCTACGGCTTTATTCGCTACTAGCATATAATTTAGGAACTTTAACTATTATAAAATCACAATGCTGTAAAAAAAACCAAAGAGTACACGTAAAAGATCAATTTTCAACTTTTATGTGCACTTACGTCGCGTTTTACGCACATTTAGGCAGATGTTGTACTCAAAACACATTATAAAAAATATAAAAAAAAGGGATATTTTTTCAAATTTATTTACTCTAACTGATTGGCCTTGGGTTTTGGTCGCAAATTTCAATCATTAATATCAGAAACATTTTAAATTCACCGATTCTGTCTAATACTTCAGCTTATAATTATTTTAATCACAAAGAAAAACAAACATTTATCTCTTAGCATACAATTTCAATTCTGTATAAGTAAAAAAAAAACTAAATAAACAATATATAGTAAGAGCAAAAATTTTGCACAACACCAGGCAGCTATTGTGTTAACATTTATCCAAAAAAAAAAAAACTTCAGTTGTTAGCAAAGAACAATAATAATATTTTTTTTATTGTTATTAAAAATGGAAAAGTATATGAAAATGAATAGTTTTCAAAAAAAAAAAAAAATCAAAAATTGAATCGTTTGTAGCTTTTTCTTTTCAATAAAAAATAAAGAGCCTCGGAATTTTTTTCATTGAGAGGGGGAAGAAATTCAGAAGAATGGGACCTGACTCTTAGTAAAGGAAATTTCTATGGAGTTGCTTAAGATCTACAGTATTTTGTAGGAAGATGGAAATGGGGAAATGGTTAAGTGAGAATTTATAACTATTCTTTTATGTAAAAAAAGGAATAATAATAAATAGAGAAAAATAAATAAAGGTTTAAACCGTTTTATAATTAAAATAAAACTTCAGCAGAGCTTAACTATTTGTACTTTATTAAGCAACAAATCCAGAATTTTCATTGATCTCAATTTGCCCAAAGCCTGATATTTATCTCAAATCACTATTTAATCTGTGCGATTGCTTGATACAAGTCATATGATCTTTCAATTCCATGGAACAACTTAAGCAAACATAATTATAAAACCTTGATTTTTATAGAAAAATCATCATAATTCATGCTTCATACTAATTAATAAACCTTTTACGGGGATGAAAATTCGTAAAATTATTTTAACAACTTTTTTGCTGCGACTTTTTTTTTACCACTATAATTTAAAAGTATTTCGTTGTTTACTATTTTTTGCTTTAATTGTGTTTTCATAACTTTGATTTGATACCTAGTTCGGTCACTTAGGTCTTAACTACTAGCAGGGGCACTCCGAAATAAAATGAGAGGGGGGGGGGGAGGTGGATTCTCAAATTTTCGAATGAAGTTCTACTTTTTCCAAATGATAAACATGAGCATGCACATTATATCATACTTACATAACATCTAATGAGAAGCAACATTATGTATCATTAAAAACAATTTTTAAAATTTGAAAGAAGAATCTCAATGTTGCAATAGTGTTTCCACATTTTTCAAATGAGAATTTTTTGGGGAGGTTACACTGTCCTTCTGAGCCTCTCATCGAGGCGCCCCATACTAGATCCCATGTGATTGTCAGTGTTTCTTTAATAATAGCTTTGTTAAATACGCCATAATTCAGTGAATGTTGGATTTAGTATTTGTTTTCCGATTTTCAAACGGGATCCTAGACAGTCCCGATTTTCATTCAAAAATCCAGTGTCCCGGCCAGTTTACTTCACGTCTCGGTAAAATATAAGTTTCATTACAGATGACCAAAAAAATATAAAAATAATTAACCGTGAAGGATTATTTAAAATAATAAATTTTTCATTTCTGTACCTCGTAGCCAGACTGACGTAAGTCCAAAAATTTGAATTTTCTGTTTATTACTGCTAGGGTTCGCCGATATATATCCGATATTTGTTCTGAAAATATCATGATATTTTGATATTTTCGATATTTATTTTTCCAACTACGGTATTTTCAGTATAAAAATTATATTAATCATAGTAATATAGCTCATTTATTATTAAAAATACCCAAAAAGTTATGCACTATAGTTTTATGATGTATTATTACACATTAATATAACAAAATAATGTATTTTTTTTATTCATAAAATTATTAGTAATGTAACAATTTTAATGCATATTAAAAGTACCTAATTAAATGTTAACCATGGTTGGAACAAAAGAAAATGTCTTATGACTGTGCCCCTGATTGTTGCATATTGTTTTTTTCTGAATCATATAACTGTGTAAAAGTAGCTAACAGAAGACAAATGAGTAGAACAGCTAACGCTATATTAACTCTATTAAAATTGACTAAAATGTAAAATGGAATATTAGATATGAATAATTAAAGAAACCTTAATTTTAAGTCTGCACATTATAATAATAAATAAAGAGTGATTTGAGGATGCATTTACTATTTTGAAGACATTAGTTTGCGTTGATTGAAAGTATCGGATATTTTACATATTTTCGAAAATTGCACTCACATGACATATTTTTTTCTCTCCTGTAAAGTAGCGTATGTGAATTACGTTAGTTTAGCTCTGAGGTACAGATTTGTAATTTATGAGCTATAAAATTACTATCGGATTTGCTTGTAAGGAATTTTACAAAAAGATTTAAAACAAAAAAGACTTTCTAAAAAAGTCCTAGCTAATGCAATAAACAAGTAAATATTGTTCAAAATGCAATTCCTCATTTCTTGCTGAAGTAACTTCAAAAGATTAACGTTTACAAAATAAATTGTTTAAATGTATCTGCTTGCGTCATGTATCATTTATTATTCCTGGTTTAGGCTGATAATTAGTAATAATTTATCCATAGCATTGAGAATAAACTACCTTCTAAAACACTCTGAAAACCAGCCGGGGTGTGTACCTTTTGAAATACCCACGGTGGGGGGGGGGTCCTGGTTGAACATTTCGGAAATAAGGAAGGCAAGTCTAGGTATACCGCTATTACGATCACTTAGTCTCAAATATGGCGAGATTCGAAACATAAAAATGCACAAATAAAGAAAAAAATATACATATACAAACATAGTATGTAAAAAGTATGCATAGATGTATAAATTTGCAGTGCTTTTTTCCCCCAGCGTTAAAAGAAAAACAACGAATTGCTGTTGCGCGGAAGGGGGGAGGGAATTCCTTTATTGCTTTTTATTATTACGTATCATTTCAGGTTATGCAAAACATTACAATCATAACTAAATGCATTTAGCTATTTCATATTGAAATAACTTGTTCCAAATATTGTTCTATAAATGTTGAATATGAGTAGTTAAATTCAATAATAAAATATGTGAATAGTAATTTAGAGCAGTAGTAGGAGATAGCAATTCCAGAGATTTAAAATCTAGATTATTACTTCATAAATATTACAGAAAGTTGTGATTAGTAAAACACGACTGGCTGAAAGGAATTCAACTCGTTTGCTACACGTGTTGAGGGGAGAAATGGGCGGGACGGACCTTGGCAGCATGTCTGGAGGAGTTCCACTCTTCCCTGCGACACGCGTTGAAAAGAAAGGGGTTGAGCTTTGACAGCACGTCCTGGTCAAAAGGGATTAAGTGCTTTTTATCTCCTTCCGAAAGGGGGAGGGAATTTCAAGATAAAAAGTATTGACCATTTCGAGCAGATAGCCATGTTCCCAAGGTGACCTTTTCCAGGTGAAATTCCGCTCGTATGTCAAACCGCCAGAGAGTTAAGTAACGTCCGTTTTTTATGACACCAGTAGTTTGCGCGCATACCGCAACGAACACGTGCGTCGTGTACCGGCATGCCTCGGGAACAACTGTGCTCATTTTCAGCTCTGTAGCTAACCTGTACGGTTATGTTCTATGCTTTCATAATGTTTAAGACTATCAACTTGCCCGTCGCATGTAAGGTTTGCTCAGTGATAAGCTTTTTGTCAGCAAGGAACCTGTCTGCTGCAGAAATTCATCGACAGATTTGCGAAGAATTTCGCTTCCACTGAAGCCATCAAATCGTCTGTAGTCAAGGAAGGGCGACCAGAGCGCTCCTCATCATGGACGTTGTCACGGCCATCTTTGAATTCTTTTACCAATTTACGCACTTTGCTTTCCCTCATAACAGTATCACCTTACACTTCGCAAATCAGTCGATGAGATGAATTTCTGCAGCAGACTTGTTCCTTGCTGACAAAAAGCGTATCGCTGATCGAACCTCGCATGCGACGGGCGAGTTGATAGTCTTAAACATTATGAAAGCATAGAATAGAACTGTACAAGTTAGTTACAGAGCTGAAAATGAGCACTGTTGTTCCGGAGGCATGCTGGCACACGACGCACGTGTTCGTTGTGGTATGCGCGCGAACTACTGGTGTCTAAAACAAAACGGACCTTACTTAAAAAACACGCCTCGTACTTGTTTTTCTAACTTCAACATAAAGATGATTTTCAGATGGGCGTTTAAGATGAGGTAGTACGCACTAATAACTATTTTGATAGTTCATGTTCAATCAACAATTTTTGCTCGACAGTAAATAAGTTGTCCAAAAAAATGGATCATCGGAAAACCCGGGTGTATCATTTTATTTATAGGAAAGATGTTAGTTTGAAAAAAAAATTGCAAAATCTTTTTCTTTGAACTGTTTTTGCAGCAAAACACCTTTCAAGTAATCTTGGCATCAGATGGAGATGATACTTATGCATATTTCTTATATCCGTCCGGAGGTGTGCAGTGGATTCAAGGGCAAGGCAAAAATCCCGACCTGCCAGATGCCCGAGCACAAGCTGGATTCATGTCTGGAGATGGACGATTGTACACTCTCAGAGGTTCTGGAACCGAACAAGAAAGAAACTTTGACAGGTAAAAATTGTACATTTGCAGGGGGGAGTCGGGAGGAATCGGACAGCGCTGCAGTTATGCACGTGTAGGATGTAACACCAAGAGTCTAAAGCTGCTACATCTAATGCATAAGCTAGAAATAGTTTGATATTTTTTTTTTCCAAAATGCAGCTCTGTTCCACTGTTAAATTAAGCAGAATAGATCACTATTTTGAAAAAAAAAGAGAAATAAAAATATCTGTACAAATAAAAATTGTAACTGTTATCGCAAGTTGGTGCTTTCATGCGTTAGTGGGGTATGGGACACAAAAATCGTCAAATTTTGAAATTTTTTTTATATAAAGCAATTTTCCGTTTTTTTCTGCTCAATATGACGTTTGAATCTTGTTTCTATCTTAGTTAGAACGAAAGAGATACACTCCTGTTTGTGAAAATTACAACACCATGAAGGAACTAAATCGACTAAATATGCTAGTGATACCGGCAACGTGTTTCAATCATGCTTTTAAACTAGTTTTGAAGGAAGTAATACCAAGTCTCATCTGTTTGATATTAAAATACAAACAAATCTATTACAGAGTCAATACTGTTACAGTATACTCATTTTCCTAAGAGTAAAATCTATGAATTCTTTATGTTTGCTTTCCAATCTAAAATTACAGAAAATTATTCTATTCAGGTGGCGTATATCACGAAAATGGGATGACATAAAGACTGACTACCATGCTACCGTTGCAGCACCAGCACACCTGACTATCTATCTCCACACCACTTGTCTTTATGACAAAATTTTAATTGTCAGTTATGAATTTTTATCATTATGTAATATAGGAAAACACGGGAAAAATAAACCACTTAAAACCTATGATCAAACAAAAACTGTGGGTGAAGGGAAAATTCTGATTGAATATTTGAAATCAACGTCAAAAATTACATTAGAAAAACCATAAATGTGTCGGTAACAAAATCTTTGTTTACCAGTCTATTAGTTTATCATAACGTGATATAGGGAAAATAAATAACTTAAAACCAATTAATTACACGAAAATTGTGGGTAATGGGAAAATTCTAAGTGGGTATTTGAAATAAACGTCAAAAATTACCCTAGAAACACTATAAATGATTCATGTAACAAAACCTTTGTTTACCAGTGTTATATATTCGTTTTGTTGATTCAATTAGAATGTCAAATGCTCGGAAGCCAGGCCTTTGGCTTTTCCACATTGGTCGCCCGCTTGGTTCAGAGGGCAATGTTATGCCTGCAGATCTCGAATCCTCGCCAAATAACGAAGATAGGCCGGATGGACAGTCTGCTACATGTGCGGATACACTTCTTCCTTGTTCTCCTCATTCAACTTGCATCGATCACCCTGAAAAAGATGGTTTTTGCTGCGTGTGTAAAGACAATTATTTCGGGAACGGAAGAAACTGTGCCGAGAAAAGTAAGAATCTTTATGAAGCGTATTTCTCTGAAATTAATAAGTTTTTTGTCTTTTGCATACAAAGTGAAACTTCTTGTTTTAAAAAACAGGTTAACAATCACTTTTGCCATTCTATGAACATCCTATCATCCCATTTTTGCGGAACACCCGTGACAGCATTCTTAATGCTTTTATTGCTGTAATGCCAGTTTTCTTCTACTCGCATCTTAAGCCCAAAATCGAAGCAAACTGTAAATTTGTTGTTTTTCCAACCACTTGAACTGTTTCGCGACGAAATGTCTTACCGAGTTCATGAAATAAATAGAGGCCACTGACCGACACGTTAACCACGCGTGCCAAATGCATGTATTTCACTTAATTTTTTGCAGGAAATAGTATGAAAATGTTGAGTTGCGAAGTGAGGACCAGAAGCTACGGATGCCTCAATTTAATTTTTCGAACGTTCAGGTCTTTCACACATTTCTTGTTTGATATATGGTTCTTGGATCGGCTTCACAAAAGTGCCATGAATCTTTCTAAATGCATTGACTATTGTGAAAAAAGAAAAAAAGAACCCTTACATCTAACACAATAATCCTGATATATATAATAACCAAAATCCCTGATCGAGTAACGCTCTTGCGTCAGCAACAATGAAACTCGTGCCATAGCATGCGTGACGGCATCATTTCACTGTTAAAGCACCAAAAATTAAGTAATTTTATTCTTATAATGGTTTTTGGAAAGGTTTAACATACAACGAAATGCTTTATTTTGACAAGGCCGAGTTCGAACTGTTAACTTGACTGTTTTACTGGTAAAGCAGTAAGTTCAGTAGAATGAAGAAGTGGCCAACAACTAACGCTATATCTACTGTAGTTTAGGGTTAATCCACTGGAGTTAGGGTTAAAATTTCAACTACCAAAATAATCAACTTACAGGCAACTGCTTCGTTCAAATGTAGAAGCAATTTTCATCCGTCATACCGTCAATTTTCTAGTATTCGATAAATATCATTACAGATTCTCCTCAGAGAATGAATGGCAAAGTGAGCGGCATGATTAACGATGTGCAACTTCAAGATGCGGACCTGCACGCGTACATCGTGACAGAAGATGGTCGGACGTACACAGCAATAAGTCGTGTTCCCTCGGCAGTTGGATCAGACCTGCAAATACTCACCCCTCTAGGAGCGGTCGTTGGGTGGCTTTTTGCTGTTTCACGAAGTGGAGCACCTAACGGATTCACTATAACAGGTACTGTAACGAGTTCATTAACAACATTCGATAACAGGCCATTTTGCTGAGAAGTATTTTTATTCAAATGGTATAATCAATATTGCAAGATATGAAATACACCGCCAGCTCAGTCATTTCCAACCGAGGACTGCAGTTTCGTGCTTATTAGCACTCATCAGCCCAGCATAGGAAAGTGACTGAGCTGGAGATGGAAAACCTCTTAAGGAATCCAAGAGTGCCAAACAAACTGGTAGCTAATATAATTAGCACGACCAGACGAGTGACCGAAGCAATGGTTCGGTTCAACTCAAAGATTGAAGGCAAGGCATGGTATATTCAATAAATTACAGCCCATTAGCCAAGGCTAAAGCAGAAATACATGAAATACACCGCCAGTTCAGTCAATGTAAGATGTAAGGCACAAATGAAAGATGTATGGGACAAATACATCTTTCAATTTTCGTATCAATATAATAAGCATGTAGTAACGACAACAACAAATCGTGCTTTATAAATTTCTTTCTTTTTCCATGTATTCCCACGTTATCTAAAAAAAATTAAATCATATTTTGATTTCATAAGTGTTCTGGCACGCAAAATTTAACTTAATAGGAGGTTACAGAATAGAAACTATTGAATTAAAATATTAGCTCAAGATTTTTTTTTTTTTTGCCCAATCTAAGCACATGAAAATTTTCAAGTTTAAAACTTCGGATAATTTATATGCATTTCTTTCCCCTTTAACCTTAAAATGCTTTAGTACGCAACTCGCTTCACCATTAGTCTGTCGAAGTGGCTGATCTCTATACAGGGTGTTTCGTTTTAAGCTGCAAGACCTTTATTTTCGCAACCGTTAGTCCTAGATGTATACTTCCAATTCGCAACTCCAATAAACTATAGGGGGCGTTGCAGTCACTGTCTAATGGCGAATGAAAAAGGTAAAACAAACAAATGACGTAATTTATAACTTGCTTTGAAGCTTAATGAATGTCAGTAATTTTTCATCGTGTTTGTGGGAAGCTTTCTTTTCTATTCCTCTAAAATTACACAACAAACTGTCTGAAGCCAGTAATTCATCCCAAAGAATTAAGATATTGAAAGTTTGAAGTAAAAATTAAAATAAGCCAAAAAATACAAAATTTAACTTTTTGTACGGGCCCCAGGCCCCTAAATAATCTTTAAAGAAATAATCTCCATTGAAAACTATTACTGACGCAAAAAACTTGACATTTGAACAACCAAAATTCAAGGAGATATTTGATTTTAAATTTTTAAGGGACCATACAAAAGATGAGATTGGAACTTATCGCCCTTTCAGAGGAATGTCAGGTTTTCGAAGTAAATAAAATAAGTATTTCTATTTTTCATTGCTATTACAAAATAAATGCAAATGTTATGTCATGATACGCAAAAGCACACTACAAAACCTCGAACGATTTAAAAAATCACACTAGTGATATGCACACATATAATTTTAAACCCTCGCTAACCGCTATATTTTACCCCAAAAGGTGTTATTGATGGCGAGTGTTAAGTGGTGTAAGTCACAAAACGCTGCGTTTCATAACTCGGTGAATATTGGTCGTACTGATGTCAAACTTTTACTGTTGGAGTGATTTTTCAATGGAGAAAATTTCTCTAAATATAAGCAAGGGGACCTGGGGCCCGTATAAAAAGTCAAATTTTGTTTTTTTTTTTTTTTTTTGACTATTTTTATTTTTACTTCAAACTTTCAATATCTTAACTCGGCATCTGATTTTTAACATTTTTGCAATTGGAAGTATACATCTATGACTAACGGTTGCGCAAATAAAGGTCGTGCAGGTGAAAACGGAACACCCTGTATATAAAAATCTCGTGTCACGATGTATGTTCGGGGTAAACTACGAAACTACTGAAAAGATTTAAATCAAAAGTCACAACTATCTGTAATTTGGCCCAACTTCAGAGATACGATAATTTTTATTATTTGTTATTGCAAACTAAATGTTAACTATACAACAAAAGTGTATATGGATTGTTTAGTTCAATGAATTCCTAATAGATGGCGGTGTAAGTTAATTAATCAATACTACTCTAACATCGTTTGTAAAAAAAAAACAATCCGAAAAGTTACTGGTTATTTCCATAGAACGTTTCGGGATATTGCAGGTTTTTATCAAGTATCTTTGTAAAAAGGTTTCCTGAATTACAACAAGTTGTACAAATGCAGACTTCTCATTGTTGTAAAAAAATATTTTTTGCCAGCAGTATAAAGATTAACTGAGCGTATTTAATAAGTGTATCGGCTTCAACTCGCATACGGCCCGTCCAGATAGACTAAGCCCCCAATAAGAGCGAAAAAATCTCTAGATTTTGTAGGGTTGAGAGAATTGCAAGTGAAATGCATGGTTCTTGCTTGCTATTCTGTCTTAGCGGTGTCAGTATTTGCTGTAATGGTTTTGGAGCTTTCTTGGCAAAGTCGGAATTATGAAATACTTAACCAAAAATGGTTTTATGCGGTAGATAGTGTGTTATGGTCAAGACTATCTTATAGACAAAATTTTAAGTTAGTTGGTGACAAATCAAGAGTTATGATACGTCCAATATTCCGGACATACATCCTTGAAAAAAATATTTCAAATAAAAAACGATGAAATTTCAAACAAACTTCACAGTAAAATGTTCTCCAATATATATATATATATATATATATATATATATATATATATATATATATATATATATATATATATATATATATATATATATATACATAAAAGCATAATATAAGTATTTGAAATGATCAATTAAAGACAAAAAATATTTTTAAAAATCTAAAATAAAACCTCGCCTTTGCGACGAGAATCCATGGTTGGAAAAATTTGCCCGTCCCAATCTCCCAATCTTTAATTGTCAGTGTTGTCAATTCCAAAACAAAAAATTGTTGAACAGAAAATAAATATATGCATAATGTAATGAGACAGCTACAAAAAAAATCAAGTAAACATTATTGATTATTAAATGACTAGCAGCTTTTTTTTAAACTTATATCTGGTATACCGTACACCAGGTAGGAATAGATTAATCCTTGCAAGGTTGTCCTCGCAATAGAAAATGCATTGGTAATTACATCCTCAGGCATCGCTGCTACTTTGTTAGATGGTGGACAAAGCTTTAAAAATACCATTAGACATTCAGAACAAACAAACGCAATTAATAACTTTAAAAGATAAACCGCGGAATGGGGCTTCAGTATTGCAAAAGAGTACAATTACAATTTGAGATGAGTGTACTGTGGCGACACCCCGGGAAGAGGCCCCATTTAATCCAGCTAATTAGTGAATTTGGCGAACAATTTTTGGCGAAAATTAAATGTAAAACTTTTCATTAAAGTCTGCAGAAACTTTTACAACACTCAAATGTGTGTTTTTCATAATTTTTTAAACTATAAATCTCCAAACCCGCTTTGTTAACTTTGCCGTTTGACCTTTTCTTTCTTTGTTTTCGGTCCTATTCTTTTCTTTAAAGCGTTTTATCAAGCCCTTTACTATAGAATGGAATAAATTTACTAGTTTAGAGACATTTTAAAACAATTTACGGCTGCTGTGAGGAAAAAAGTCAATTTTCGAATCCTGTTTGTTGTTTTTTACGAATGCCATCCATTTTAAAGTAATAAGCAAAATATTAGGGAATAAATAAACAAAAAATTGAAGCCAAATAACTTTCAAGTTTCAACGCAATGCAAAAATAATAATAAAAAAACGATACATGATAATTTTAATCATGAATTTATTCGAAAATATTCGAGTGTACGATGACTTGCGTGGCGTATTATTTCTCAGTCTTTTCGTTTTTTTCCTCATTTCAAAAGTAAGATTCGTCAATATTTTGAAAAAAACTACTGGGTTTTATTCAGAATGACATAGGAATGATGTGAAAAAATATTGAACTTCATATTCGAATTCAGTTTTGCGTTATTTTGGTTTTCCAAAAAATTTCAAACTGTACGAACACTTTTGGGAGCCACACTGTATATTTTCTTGTGTTCCTTGAAACAATTACAATGTCTCATTAATTTGCTAGTAAATCTTAAACTGATTAATTCCTCATATTCTTTCAATTAAAGCAAAAAAGGATGTTTTAAAGATTTTAAAGACCTTACTGTTTAGATTCTGGAAATTCTTTTGGTGGTGGTTGGTTGGTTGGTTTGATTTTTATGGCGCAAGAGCCCTTGAGGGCTATACTGCGCCAAACGATATTTTATTATGTGCTATTTATTTTTTATTAAAGAATATAGTAAATAGAAGCATATTTTGAAGGAGAAAGCATAAAACTTCAAGTGTCAATATTAAAAAAGTGCATCCGATAAAAACATTTAAACAATTTGAAAATAAAGACAAAATGGGCGAAAAAATATCTTGAAAAACAAAGGAAGGACGAAATCACATAATGACCAGACAAACACTAAATTAAAAAGGAGAATCCAATCTCCTGGAGGAAGGAGTACAAATTGCGATGGGGTGGATCCCCCAGCAACTCCTTCAAAGATGGGTTAAAATTATTAAAATATTTATAACGAATTCGATTAAAATTTGGGCAGTTGCATAAAATGTGCAACACTGTCTGATTTACATCACATGTAATGCATGTTGGAACTGGTTCATGACATAAGAGATATTTGTGGGTGAATCTGGTATGTCCAATGCGAAGTCGAGCTAATAAGACTTGTTCTCTCCTGGTGATATTTAATGATCCGAAACCTCTAGTGGAGGGCTGGATTGAATGTAATTTATTTTCGATTTCTGAATTCCACGTCCCCTGCCAATACGTGTTGAGGCTTACAACGATGGCGTTTTTGATATCATCGAAAGGGACACTATTATCGACCAGGATACTTGCAGCTCTGGCAGCTGAATCGGCTGCCTCATTGCCTGCAATACCCACATGACCAGGGACCCAACAAAAGGTAATTTCAAAATTATTTTGCATAAGGTTTTTGTATAAAAGATATGACTGGATGACTATAGGATGGCTATTATTATTGCAGTGAGTGATGGCTTCCACTGAACTCTTGGAGTCAGTGAATATCACCCACTTTTTGTAGACGGATTGGGTTATTGATTGTAGCGATGAAAAAATAGCTTTTATTTCTGCAGTAAATACCGAGCAAGATGTGTTTAGTTTTTCTGCCGTAACTTGATCATTAATTATTGTTGAAAAGCCGACGTGATTGTTTGCTTTTGATCCGTCAGTAAAAATGTGTTTGTAACCAGAATACTTGCTTTTGATCTCATTAAAGACTTGTTGATAAACTGTGTCTGCAGTAGTTTGTTTTGGGAATTCTGATAAATCATTAATTATAGAAGGTATGACTTCGCACCATGGTTCAATTAGGTTTATTGTGTTGACGGTTTTAAAATCTGGTAGCTGCAGGTCTGAGAGTACCCGACGCATTCGGATCCCAAATGTTGGGGTCATCGAAGGCCGGTTTAGAAATAAAGCAGCATTACATGGGTTAAAAATATGGAGATGTAGTGGGTGATTAGTGCAAGGTTTTATTTTGAAGTAAAAATTTAAAGAAAGTTTGAGGCGTCTATTGTTTAGAGATTGTTCGTGTGCAAGGATATGAAGACTGTTGATAGGCGAAGTTCGAAAGGCTCCTGTGCAGATGCGTAGTGCTTGATTATGTATTGGATCCAGACTTTTCAGATAGGTTTTAGCAGCGGAACCATAAATTTGACATCCGTAATCAAGTTTTGAGCGTATCAAAGCCCTGTATATTCTTAGCAGAGACTCAGTATTAGCACCCCAAGAAGTGTTCGCTAAGACTTTAAGGATATTTAATTTTAATGAACATTTCTTTTTTAACTCTTGTATATGCGGTATAAATTTTAGTTTATTGTCAAGTGTGAGACCAAGGAATTTTCCTTGATCTTTTACAGCTATTGGTTGATTATTGAGGAGGAGATTTGGGTCAGGGTGAAGGCCTCTTTTTCGGCAGAAGTGGATACAGAATGTTTTTTGAGCAGAGAAAGTGAAGCCATTTTCTTCCGCCCATTGGGTTACTTTATTGATTGCAATTTGAAGTTGTCTTTCAACGATACTCATGCTCGTTGATGAGAAAGAAATTTGAAAATCATCCACGAACATGGTACCTTTTACAGCGGGAGGCAATTGGCCAATCAAGCTATTGATTGCTATAATGAATAGAGTTACGCTTAGTACACTTCCCTGGGGTACTCCTTCTTCTTGAATGAAGGTATCCGACAGAACAGACTTGACGCGTACACGAAAAGAACGATGTTTCAGAAAATTGGAGAGAAAGATGGGTAAATTACCTCGCAACCCATACTCGTGCAGGGTTTTGAGGATCCCATACCTCCAGGTACGGTCGTATGCTTTTTCAATATCGAAAAATACGCTCACAAGATGTTTTCGTTTAAGAAATGCTTCTCTTACTGATGTTTCGAGAAGAATTAGATTGTCTATTGTGCATCTGCCACGCCTAAATCCACTTTGAAATGAGGATATGAGATGGTGTGACTCCAGAATGTGCATCAGTCTGGCGTTTACCATCCGTTCCATGAGTTTACATAGGCAACTAGTGAGAGCTATAGGTCTATAGCTCTCAGGTTTATCAGATTGTTTATTTGGTTTAAGGATAGGGATAACTATTGCTTGACTCCAGCATTTTGGGAATCTATGTTCGGAATAAATTCTATTAAAAAGCTGCAGAATATTTTCTAATGAAGACCTGCTTAGATTTTTTAACATGCTATTGTGTATTTCGTCAGAGCCAGGTGATGTGTTTCTTGATTTTTGTAAAGCAATATTTAGTTCATGAAAGGTAAATTTTGTGTTGTATTGATGAATAATGTTTGAATTAAAATCAAGAACTCTTCGTTCTTTATGAGATTTAATAGCTAAAAACTTAGAACAGTAATTATTTGCGTTGGAGACTTCAGCCAAGTGAGTCGCCAGGCAGTCAGCTACCTCTTTGTGATCAGATAAAAGTTGACCATTTTTCTCCAGAATTGGAGCACAAGATATGCTATAGTTTCCAGCGATTTTTTTTATTTTACCCCATACAGTCTTGGACGGGGTGGACGTCGTGATTGTGCTGACATAGGCCTGCCACGAGTCCCGCTGGCTTTTCCGTCGAATCCTACGAGCTTCAGCACGAGCTCGTTTAAGTGTCACAAGATTTTGTGTGGTCGGGTATCGACGAAATGTGTTCCATGCTTTTTTTTGTTTCTTCTGAGCTTCTTGGCAAGCAGAGTTCCACCATGGCTTAGGATATTTGATCCTGCCTTTAGAGGTTCTTGGTATAGCAGCGTTCGCTGCGTTTAAGATGATGTCGGTTACTCGCTTTACCGCTACATCAATATCAATGTCAGTCACGTCTTCCGATGTTATTTCTGCCAAATGGGTAAATGCTGCCCAATCAGCTCGATCAATGCGAAGACGGCCTTGCTGATGCTGCTGATAGCTGCAGCGTCCAGTATATGTTATTTTGATTGGAAAGTGGCCACTAGTGTAGAGACCACCCTGCACCTGGAAATCCCAAAGTGGCAGAAAGGAAGGTGAGGATATTGCAAGATCGATGGCATGGTAGGTTTGCGTAGGAAGGTGGAAATAGGTATTTTCACCGTCGTTAAGAACACATAGATCGTTGTCTTCAATAAAGTTTTCAATAATTAGACCTCTGCTGTTAGAGTCTGAGCTCCCCCAGAGAGGATTATGGCCATTAAAATCCCCCAAGATGACAAATGGGGGAGGAAGTTGATCAACCAATGTCTGCAACTCCACGCTTCTCAAGTCGTAAGAAGGTGGAATATATATAGAGCAAACTGTGAACAGCGAGTGAAGGTGAACGCGCGCAGCTACTGCTTGCAGGGATGTGTTGGTATTGAGCTGGCTAGATGCATAATCATTGTTGATTAGCAATGCCACTCCTCCACAACGACGGTCACCTGACAAGCAGTCCTTGCGGTATATGTCAAAACCTTTCAACCTCGGTCTATCAACAGGGGACAGAAATGTTTCTTGCAGACAGAATATGGCCGGTTGGTGATATTCGACAAGATCTTTGATGTCCGTGACATTATGCGAGTAACTCTGACAATTCCAAGAAAGAATGCTCAGGGCCATGAAGAGAAAAGGAAGGAGAAACGGCCAGAAGAAGAAAAAGTAACTCAAGAAAGAGGATGGTCCGTCCACCCTTCATCGTCGGATGGCGGAAGATCTTCAAAATCGACATCCTCGTCCTCCTCTTGGGGAGGAGGTTGTTGGAGTTTTTCGATTTGGGACTTAGTTAATTTTACTTTCTTACTAGAAAGTAAAAAGTCCTCTTTCTTAAAATTATAAAATTTTGGGGGCCTCTGTTTAGAGGCTACCCCAATTTTTGCGCGCGTTTGAATAAATTTCTTTTTTTCTACAGTTTTCTTTTGTTTTTGATCAGTTGGTTTGTTCGAAATTAATTTAGTTGAGTAACTTGTACTTGGGATTTGTGTACTTTGTACTTGAATTTCATTATTATTTTTTTGTGGAGGCTTAGGAGTATTGAGCTGTTTATTTTTTGATTTAGGAGAGTTAGTTGATTTAGTGCTGGTTATTGTAATGATTTGAGGATCTGTTTGTGTACCGGTGGAATTGAATACTTTTCTTACTGCTGCAGCATATGAAAGTCCAGATAGAGGTGTACGAGACTGAACTATTTTTCGTGCGTCTGGGTATGATATGTTCTGAGTAGTTTTGATAACCTGTATTTCTTTTTCGGAGAGCCATTTAGGGCATTTTCTAGAGTAGGACGGGTGATCTCCTTTGCAGTTGACACATTTGAATTCCTTTGAGCATTCATTGCTATCGTGGCCGGCCTCAGCACATCTGGCACAAGTTTCTGTGCCACGGCATGACAGCTTGGAATGCCCAAAGCGCTGGCACTTAAAGCACCGTAGCGGGTTAGGAATGTATGGTCTAACAGGGCATGAGAGATATCCAGCTTTGACACGTGAAGGGAGGATAGGCGTACTAAAGGTCAGAATGACATGTTTCGTATTCTGCATTACGCCATTGCGTTTAATAGTGATCCTTTTCACTCCACTTACGTGTTGGTCCTTCATTTCATCTAGGATTTCCTTCTCTGGTGTGAATAGAAGGTCTGGCTCTGAAATTACTCCCCGAGAAAAGTTTAATGTAGAGTGGGCTGTAACTGTGCAAAGATAAGGACCTAATTGTTTAATAGCTAGTATGAGTTGAACTTGTTTATTATCTTTTATTTCGACCAAAAGCTCGCCTGTTCGTGTTTTTTTTACTGATTTAAATTCGCCGATTAGATTTACAAGAGCTTTGTTGATTAGAAAAGGAGATACAGCAGTAAATGTAAGGTTTTCATTTCTTTTGATAACGAAAAATTTTGCGGAGGTATACGATTCATTCTGACGCTCCCCACAAGGGGGAGAAGTGTTCTTTGAGTTTTCATCCATAAACGAACCAGAGAACTAGGGGGAAAATATGGGGTCTAACCCCTGTGTAGCCCCCCACACAGAGGTAAGGCTGCGTACGACAGGGTTCGCCTGCTATCCCTGAAGTCTCCCGTTTGAGGCACCGACTACCCCCGGTACCACGCAGCCATCGGCACGGTTGACACGCCTTGGCTTAGGGGTTTTCGTCCGCATTTGGTAAGTGTGATGAGGGAAGGAAGGGAGAAAAATCCCCTCCCGCCGATATTCTGTTTGAGCAACTGGGGGTTCACGACTCCTCCCAAGAGCTCGCCCCGAACTCACCACACCGCAAGCCCCCCCACCACGACAAGGTAAACGGACACGGGGGCTTTTGGTGGTGGAGTAACTTATACTCGTTCTTTCCATCTTCCTCTAAAACCTTTTTTTTTTTTTTAAACTATACACATTTTTATTTTATGCTTTTTTTTTGTGAAATCACAACATCGTTATTCGTTTAATGTCAAACTTTTTTTTTAGGTGGCGCTTTTAACCGTACTGTTGAAGTGGACTTCCCTCAATCTGGACATCACGTGTTCATCGAGGAGTCCTTCCTCGGCCCCGATGTCTTCAATTACATGAGAGTTCAAGTGAAAATCAGAGGAACGCTGCCATCGATACCAGATGGCTCCAAGATTGAAATTCCAGATTATGAGGAGGAATATACCCGAATTTCTGAAGGTGAGGAATTTTTGATACAGTTGTTTTTTAAATCTTAAGCCAGATTATTATGCCAAATTATGCTCAGATGTAGTTACAAGAAACACACAGCAAGTCATCAGAATACGTCGATAGCAGTGGAAAAAAAAAACCTTTAAAATAATCCCTTACTTGAGAAATAATGTAGGGGAAGATGGCCTAAAGCGGACAGGCCTTCGAATCCCCCTCCCCCTAGGGTGTGTTAGTGGCGATGAATACGTATGTCGTGTTTACCCGAACACCCCCGAGTTATTATCAGTACCAGAAAAGCAGCAGTGAAGCCGCATGACGCAACCAGGCTTGAAATTTTAAAAAAATGAAGCTTTGTAACTTGCGATTAGTCGAAGACCAACCTATTTTTTTGATTGTCAATAATATTACTTTATTCTGACACCATCCAACTACAAACTACGATGGTCATTTCGTTTGTTCCTTTTCAAAATTTAAGGTTATAATTATTGAAATAAAAAAACGTGCCTTTGGGCAAAGCGGGTATAGGATTTAATCATACATATTAATTCTGAAATAAAAAAAATAGTACAAAAAATCGTCACCAGGGGAAATTTTAGCCTTGAAAAGGTGTATTATTGTGAATATTGATTAAATGCTAGCTGCCAAAATATGCATCAATTTTATTCCCAAAATATGATTTTTACTAACAAATAAGTTTCAATATGACCAACATCGAGGTACTTTCCATGTACTGCATACAATGCACAATATTTTCCACGCATCCGGGGGGAGGGAGATTAATTTCCCCTACCTGCAATGTTATTCGAGTTTTCAAAGTTGAGACATCTGGAACATGTCGTAGAAACACACCATTAAGAAATCCCCAATGCGGAACGTCACTAGGTGAAAGATAGGCGACCACGGTGGATATACAGTAGGAAATGCATGACTAATAAATCTGCTATCAAAGAAATGTTGTCGCCATACACTCAGTACCTAAAGGTCAAAGTGGGGTGGTGCACCATCTTATAAGAATATTATTCAAGAAGAATAAGGTTTTATTAAACCTTATTTGAAAGTAACAAACATTTGTCGTTTAAAGCTTGATGTGTGCTGAATTTTTTAGCATTTAATTCTTCAGTATTCGCAAGTGATACACTTTTGCAGCGCCAAAATCTCCCTGGTGGCGAATTTTGGTACTTTTTTTTAATTGCAGAAATAGAAATCCCATGGTCTGCTATGTACGCCCATGAAATTTGGCAATGTTTTGTCCAATACTTAACTTGCTAGAGGGCTCTGAACACCTCACGTTATTTTTATAACCACCCTGTATATAATCAAAAAATATTGTCTTTTAATATTTAGGTCTTATTCGATCACATGCTTCTCGATCTTATCGATTGGAGGGAAACAATTTGGAAGTGCCTTTTACCCTAGACCAGACCATCACTTACAGCGAATGCGAAGTGCCCATGCTGACCACTCGATTGAAGGTGGCAAGGAACTTCATCGTTTATGATGGACAAGAGCAGATTGTTCGTTATGCTATGACGAATAAAATCTCGCCTCTGAGTGGTTAGTAGTTTCACCATTATCTGCGCTGCTTGACAATTGCTAAGGAACAATTACGTTTTTTGGAATAGTTAAGAATAGATAAAGATTAAAGAAACAGAACGAAATATCTAGTTAGTAGAGAGGATGTGCCTCTATTATAAGTACAAAATAGTACAGATATTACTGCATCAATAAAGTAACAACTTAAAAAAAAAAAAAAAAAAATTCCTACTTAGATGATTTTTATACATCCACAAAAAAATGATCTAGGTCACAATGATGGAGACATGAGTACCTTAATATGATGTATGATTACCAGGGACACCGATGCACAATTCACATCTGTTTTCCATACTCCCCACTAATTATTGAGGAGTGCTTGGGGGATGTTTTCACACTCCTCTTTCAATGCGGATTTGAGTTCTTGTACTGTTTTGGGAGGGACGGTTCTTCGCGCAACACGTCTGCCAAGAACCTCCTAGGCAAGTTCAATTAGATTTAAGTCGGGAATGTAAGCAGGCCACTGCATACGGAGAATGTTTTCACTTCTTCATGTGTCTGACACTTCAATGCTCCAGTGTGGCCGTGTACCGTCGTCCGTAAAAAGAAAGTCTGGGCCTACAGCCCCCCTAAAAAGAGGAACATGGTCCAGCATAACATATCTGCAATACATTTGCGACGTATCGCTTTCTTATTCAAAAATGTGAAGCGGTGTTCTGCCATTGTGCATGATGCCTGCCCACACCATGACGCTTGGGCCGTACCGATCACGTTCGCAAACAAATTTTTGAGCATAACGTGTTCCACGCTCTCTCCACAGTAGTTGGTGACCAGAATCACTCGTCACACTGAAACGAGATTCGTCAGAGAACATCACTCTAGACCAATTTTGATGATCCCACCAACATGTTCCTTACACCAGCGTAATCTCTTTCGACGATGGCGTGGTTGAACTTGGATACAACGTACAGGCTTCCTTGCATACAAACCGACATTATTTACTCGCCGTGAAATGGTTCTTGCAGAAACATGCGTACCGGAAGCGGTTGTTAGATTTGCAGCTCTCTGTCCAAGAGTGAAATTTCTGTTCCTTTTTGCCACGAGGGCTACATAGCGATCCTCTGAAGGTGTGGTGTTCCTACCACGACCCCCGGCATGCTTTTGCAAAACATTTCCACCTTCATCGGCTGTCTTTAATCTGGAGATGGCACTTTTTTATACACCCATTGCAGCACTCACAGTGGTGACACTTTGACCTGCTTTCAGTAGTCCAACCGCTCGTCCATGATCGTAGATACTCAAATGATGTCTTGCTGACATTTTACTCTTAAGTATTTTAAGAACCAAACAGAATTTCAGAGAAAAACCTTTTTTAACATCCAGCACTATTTTTGTTAAAAACCAAACAGCGTGAATTTTCGTACGAATCTTGAGCGTGTATTCACTGTCTTTTATACAGATAACGAATCTTGGTCTACCACGTCATCTGAACTTGAATTTATTTCCATTGACCAGGTAGTTGAGGTACAAATTTGCATAAATCACTTGTTCCTTAGCAATTTTGAAGCAGTGTATATGTTTCATGTTACATTACTATAAAAAATGGATTTATCTCTACGGGGGTATTTAGCAAATTTATTTATTTATTTAGCGGAAAAGTTCTTCCTCGTTACATTGTTTAAAACATGCACGGTCGTTTGATTTGGAAATAGGCATAGTGATGTGGTGGTTAAATGTTGACTTCTTCCGCACAAAAGCGCAGGTTTAAACTGGCTCCAGTCGGTGAATTTTCAAGATACGAAGAATTGTCAGCGTCCATGTTGTACGATAACGACGCAAAAAAAGATCTTTTGAGTTTTCCTAGAACTTGATTACTCTCCATAAAACCAAATTCCGAGTCCAGTTTCACATCGAAGAGAGCCAAGGTGCCTCCATCTGGTGGGGAAACTGGACGTCAACGTTTTCGTGGTTAATGACTTTTCACCGATGGATGTGCCACATGAAGGAATCCATATCAGCTTTTGCACTAGGTCTACAAATGTAGGAAAACCTATCAGCCCTATTACAAACGGGCCCCGCAGCCCTATTACAAACGGGCAAAAAGCAACAATTTTGTAATGACTATCTCAAACATTCAGCCGCATCTTGGTGTAACCGAATGCTCTACATTTACAAATTGAAAAAGCGTAATCGCAATTTCGCTAGATACCGAAGCGACGTTTTGTAAAAAAGATAAAAAGCTATTTTACACATCTTACAAGTCATTTAATTTAAAACTGATCAAATATTTCAATACAAAAATTTCAAGCAATATCGCAAAAAGATTTTTAACTCTAAGGCTTCAATTACGCATAGTTGAGATATTATGACAGTTTTTTTAAAAAAAACTTTAAACAGACGGAAATTTTCGATTCTTTTCATATAGAAGAAAGTGGAAAACTTCATTTGAACAATTTTTAATGTAAAATTGTTTCACAAAAGGATTAATAACTTCACACTGGTAGTTAAGTATACATTAGATTACAGCATAAAATATTGAACATTGATTTATAACCCGTTTTATCAGTTGCAAAAAATCAAGCAACAGAAATCTAACATAACGGATGCTGAGAAGATATTAGGCCAAATAACTCTGCATAATTTCGCAACTCATTATTGTTGTACAATGGTTTGAGTAAGTGACCTCAACCCAATATTCACCAGTATCAAAGTCAATCAGCGTTTTTCAAACGTGTTATTATTGAATATTTATTCATCACATGGTCTTGGACGGTCATGCATCTACCATTGATCATTTTCATTTCGTCATTTACTTCGTGATTAATACTAATCGTGAGGCACGAAATAAGCGCGACACTTCGGTTTCAAAACGCTTGACACATTTTACATTAAAAACGTGAACACTTTTCACACAGTAGTTCATGGGGTAGCTTTAATCCAAATTTTACAAGGAATGCAGATGATCTGTCAATCATAGTTGCAACGAACTTAAAAATAAATAAATGAATGAAATAAAATAAAATTATAACACTAATAATTATACCAATTCTGTATTAATATAAAAAAAATCATGTATAAAGCATTAAATTTTTAATAAAAAATGCAAAAAACCGATTTCAGAATTTAAAGAGCATTTTTAAAATTATACTTTTCTTAATATTTTGAATTTAAAAAATTATCTTTTTCTCCAAATGACTTCAAAAATAACAAAGTTGCATTTTTATGAAGTATTAACGCTAAAATTATTTGCTCCTGAAAACTAGTCATTTTGTTTTAAGGCATATTAACAAATTTATAATTGAAAAAAAATTCCTGCACACCTTAACCATTTTAATATACATTCTTATTCTTTGAAAGTTAAGGAATAAGTAACTATACCACACGTAAAACCATCTTAAAAAAATAAGTTTTAGTAGTTGAATGATGTCACTGGAAAAATCAAATGCTAGAAAAGAGGCACTTTTTGCGATGAAGTTGTTTCGTTCTGTTCAAAGTACTACCACAAAATACTTTTATTTTAAAAACCTTTAATTTTTAATTAATCATTTAAAACGTCATATTTCTAAAACTAGACGCTTTATCATGTGGCGTCACAAGCGAAGACTGAATCGGAGCGCGGGATTGTCTTTTCTGGCAAGATACTATATCACCTTTTGGTGATTTTTCACTGTGAGTAATTATTAGCGGAACGATAATTGTTGGTTGAATGAAATATTCATTTGACCAAGTTTGGAAACTTTGTTCTGACAACGCTAGCGGCTTGTCTACTAGTAACGTCAGCAGCGAAAATGAAAATAGCGACTGAACGTCGTTTAAGATTAGTTTTTTAAAGAAGAAAATAAGTCAAAATTAAGAAAAATAAGTAACTCAGCGCATGTTTTGGACTATGCTCTTCCGGAAGAAAATATCTATAAAAAATGGGATACAACTGAATTGTTTTTTTTTTTCAAAATAACACTTCATTTGTATTGATCGTCTTTTATCATTTATCATTAGTATCAGATTCTAAACATTTTATTGATTAGATGAAGTACAAAATTTCTTCTAAATCTAGTGGAAGACCCCTGCAAAGAAGGCCGTCACCAATGTGAACCAAATAGTAACTGCGTAGTGGAAGGCGATTCCTTCCGCTGTGCATGCTCACAAGGGTATCAAGCCATTTACGAAGAAGCCATTGAAGCAAAGCGTACTACCTGCATTGGTAAAATTCATTTTTTCAATTTATTTATGAAAAAGCTCTGAATTTTCTACGTGATTGCGTCCAAATCATCCCAGAAATTACAATTGAATATAGCATTCGTTCTCTTGGCATTCCTCTCTTAAAGTATATTAAAACTGCTACGATAGAATAGGTTTTAAAACCTAAATATTATGTAATTTTTATTCTAGTTTTGTTTCCAAATGTTTATTGGCATGTTTAGGTTGCTTTTCCGTTAAATCTTTTGCATTTCAACCGTTTTCAAAACTGCGTTTTAGAACTTGAACAGAACACGGGTACTTTGGAGCACGTTCCTTTTGCTCCTGTAATTTTTAAGAATTTGTAGCCCTGACTATCATGTTTTAGTTTTAGATATCTATTAAAGAGGTCAAAGCAGAGCCAAATGTAAGGTATTGCTGTAACCTCGTGCTTTGTCAACAACTGCTAACGCAGTATGTGCATTGTGCATGTCTCGTCTTTGATATCTCACGTTGTCTTACACTTCACGGTTAATAAGAGGTTGATCTATAAAAACTATCTGTACCTGAAGGTCATCTGTGTTTTGAAATAATAAATTCTACCATTGAACTAAATTTTAAAAAGACATGAGAAGTTTATCATTTACAGGATAACCTTTCAGGAATGTTAATAAGTTTTTTGAAAGTCGTCTTCTCCTCCCTCCCCAAAAAAGACAGATATTTATAACGATAAACATGAAAAAATAAAGAAAAGGATTTTTTTAGGGATAAAAATTAAGACGCTAGTGAGTAAACTCGTTCATGCAAAGCCTTAGGGTGTGTTATGCAGTAAGTTACCACCCCTAAGCCAGAGCTAAGGTAGAACTACATGCAATATACCGACAGCCCGGTTATCCCATACAGAGACTGCAGTTTCGTCCTTTTTTGCACTCATTAGTCTGGAATAGGGGACAACCGAGCTGGTGGCAGATGTCATCTCATTGAAGATGAGAATTCCAAAAACTGGTAGCTAAAATAAATTTACCTCACCAGCGGGAGTCCGCAAAAAAGTATCTTGAACTGAATACAAAAGCAATTCCTTACTAAGCAGCGTAGGTTACCTGATACAATAAACTATATTATAAATTTCTTTTCCCTAGCTCGCTCTTCGTATGCTACTTCATATCTGCTTGAAACTGCTCATGAAATGTCTCGAGACACTGGCTAGGGTGGATAGAGCTTCTGGATTTGGAGGAAGTCATAGAAGTCGCAAATGCCTGAGACTACTGGTTTTTGAAGAAAACGTAGTGGAACGACTATTAACTTTTCGCGGAATTCGGATCAATCAAGATTAATTCAAATTATTATGGAACACTTCCGATTAGGAGGAATGACTTTTATACAAGTGAATAGGGAAGCCAATGTATTAATTTGCTCAATTGTAATAAAAACGTACCAAAACAGCTCCAGACCAATCGCAGTAATAGGAATGCAGATCTACTTTCGATTCTAAGTGAAAGAGGGGTATGTCAGGAACTTCACGCTGTATTTGTCACTCCCAAACCAATTTAATACAAAAGAAAATTTTACACTATATTGATAGTAAAAAAAAAGCCTTGGGTTCCCTGAAGGATCCTCTTCTTTTTCTCCACGCAGCCACAGGATGGGAGTCCACGTCAGCAATATTAAGAAAGCAGAAATCTGGAGCTCTCAAGTTGCTACAGGAAAACAGCAAATTGCTTTCTCTAATCTCACAGTTGAATAGTTCCAGCTTGATCCAGAAAAGGTCATTCAGATTGCAGAAATGTTTCTGAAACATCTTTGTGGTTGGGGAAGACTTAATTCTCAAGACACCAGATGGGGGTGGGGGATACCATACAATCGCAGTAATAATTAAGTAACCAAAACTCGTTCTTTTGAAATTTAAAACTTTGCAACCCTTCCACCCACAAGTGCAGCAACTTTACAGCATTAACCGTGTGTTTATCCTCAAGTACAATAGTGGCTGAAGAAAAACATGAATCCTATTGAATTGGGGATGTGTTACGAAAGAAAGTGGACTGTGCACAATGCTTTCGTCACTTCCGGTTTTTTCGTTTGTCCCCTTCTTATTCTTTACTTAATGTTTTATGACTACAATATAAACCGCAATTATGTGAGACTGTGATCTCAGGGGCCAATGAAAACGCAGATCTTTAATGTTCCAAGTTTTGCATGCGCTGTTTAGGTGAAACACGTGAAAATTCAGTGCCTGTGCACAGTTTCGAAGATGAAGATGATGACGATGTTGAATGATGATGCTTATTTTTCTTCCTAGATTTTTTACTGATATTACTATCTTCTCTTTATATATTTTTACATGTTTTTCAATAAGATATTATATACCAGTTTTTAAAGTACTAAATGTACTAAAGTAATTAAAGTACTAAATATTCTACAATTTTCTTGAAAATTCTTTAAAGGTCACTTTTTTCCCCTTATCATATTCTCACTCCAAAGCTAGAGATAGCAAGATTTCAGAAATGGAATAAAAGCTACTTGGTTATTCAGTAAATGGAATTTATCAATCATTTTGCAGTTAATATTTTAGAAAGAATACCATAACAAAATCTTTATTTCAGAAGCTTGTTTGTTTTGCTGCTTATTACGTAGAAAATAGAAATATTAGCTTTTGGCTATTTTAGCTTTTTTCAACTGTTTGAACTTTTTTATTGATTATTTTAGGGTACATACCGAAACAGTATTACTTTTAGAGCATACAGTTTTTTAGAACTGAAAAATCTTCATTTTTGCCCGAGTTATAAGGAAAAATAAAAGTTCTGGCGGCCATCTTTGATCCGCCATTTTGGATGGAAGCTCACATGGGAACTTAGTGGACTTTTTAGGATTTACTCTACATGCTATGAGGCACTAATTTTGAAAATATTTCTTAATTATAAATTTGTGGTGCAAAAAATCTTAAATTTACTGGGCTAATATAGTAACTCGCTCATTAGGTCTCAAATTAATTTTTATGGTTACTTTTTTTGCAACCTCGATACTTTTTTCGATTGTACTGAACCACTTGAAGAATACACCGTCTCTGCTCTTCGTCTTTAGTAATAGTCTTAGCAAACGTTTCGATAAGGGCCACGCCACCCTTCGCATTGACGTTTACAACTATCAGTTTCTCAGCTAGATCGAAGCCTCGCTGGTAGGTATCTTGAAGTTCCCAATGCTCAGGACCAACTTGCTGGAACTCCCTGTCAATACATAATAGGCTGAAAAACATGTTAGTGTTTTTTGTCGCAAAACTGGACAATGTCTTAGTCATCAATTCCTGAATATCCTCCTTTTGCAATTTTGAGCGCTTTAGTAGTTCATCCGTCTCGTTCATGAAGAGCTTTGACCATCTCTCGCTTTTCTTCCACTGAAACATCCAAGTCAAAGAATGCGAGTGCTACGAGATGCTCGTTGAGATACCATAGATGCAGAACCAGTTTTTCAATAGCCACAGCTGATATTTCTTCGAACATACTCCAATTTTAGTACCAGTATTACTGTATGTCGTATCGAAGCACATATCTGGTAAGAGCTCAGTAAGCTCCCACTTGTCTTACAATTCTCCAACGGCATTTTTCATAGCAATTCCTGTTCCCGATTCTAATTTAGGAACACCCAGCAGCTGATCATCAATGTTTGGTCCTGATACTAAAACTGGCAAGCGATCCTCCCTTGTTTTTCCGGATATATTTCGCATTAGTTTCCCGTCATCAAGGAGGCTGTAGCCACAGATTGGAATTTTTTTTTTAAAGTTGATAGCTAAATTCATTGCGAATAGTTTACCCTTGTCTTCTTAACGGACGAGTGGCTAAGTGTAAAATCATCCACTTTTCGACCCATACTTTCTACTGTAGCAGCCTGAGATGTACAGATGCCTTTGCTATGCAAAAGTTATGACAAGGGAAGATACAATTACACGGCGGGATGGGGAAGAGAGTTATCTCACAGTGAGTTATTATTTTATTGACTGATTGGAGATTGTTTGCCGTGTAGAGACGAAGAAAAAAAAACATTTGAAATCATTCCCCTTTAAATGAAATGTTATTTCAACTTATGGCATCATACGCTATTCTCTATTTGTCCGAATTGCTGCTTTTCAACAGATTTCAATCGTGTTGCGCCACCTCTAAATATTATTCTATTGAACTGAAAATTCGCCTACGCCATCTTTTTTGAATAGTGTAAAAAAAAAAAAAAATCAGGGTAAGACCAGAGACATTTAAAAAAAAATTTTTTTTTCTTGAAGCACCCTAATGTTATCTTAAATGGGAGGGGGTGGGGTCATGACCTTTCCCTCTTGTTTCACTCTTGGTTACGGATGCTTTGGATACTAACTCCAGTCTTAGAGCAGGAATTAAAATAGAACAAGCAAGTCCAATCATTGGCTTAGCGAAAGCTGACCCAAAGACCCCAAGTCATGTGTCTCAACAACGACGAATAGTTGGCTCGTTTTGCATGAAACAAGAGAAAGAAACCTGATTTTTTTTTCTAATGCTTTTCTCTAAAATCTGTCACGTGACTTGGGGTCTTGGCTTCCCGAATGAAAGTCTTCACTCCCTCCATTTTATCTTTTCTCGGTCATTAAATTTCACATGGTAAATTTCGTGTAATACTTCTCGCTGGTATCATGTTTGATAATAATACGTAGGAGAAATTATAGTTATGTACTCTAAAATAACATTGTATTTTTATATTGGAATCTTTCTCCATTTTGCAAGGTAATGGTGTAGTTTGCGTGGAGGACTCTTGCGATATCGCAGACAATTGTAATCCAGATGGTAGCTGCTTATACGATGAAGTAGGAGAAGCGTACTATTGTGCCTGCAATGCTGGCTTCTCCGGAGATGGTTACGTGTGTCTTCCAGAACGACCATTTTCTAGTTGTGACGTCATTAATAACTGTCATCCTGCTGCCCAGTGTGTGTTTGATTCCCAATCACAGAGGTATGATTTAATGTTAGCATTCTGTTTTGTGCATCAAAAAATATAATTTGGTCTATAAAAAGGTCCTGTTGAGTGGTAACTGATTTACCCCTCGATAGTATTAACTTCATTTTTTAACAGCAAAACAGCGTCGATTTTCTTCTTATTTGGTGATATCTCAAAAGATCACCTTTTTGTAAAACAAGGATAAAACTTTTCATTGATTTCTTTTTCATTTTTCTTTTTTTTTCTTTGACATAAAAACAGTTTTTTAAGTTTATCAGAAAACAAATATAATCGATTAAAGCGGAAAAAGGGAGGAATATATTTTGGGCAATTTGTGCACTACGTTGAAACACAAAAAATACGTACCTGCTCAATTCATAAACGGCTGTAACTACAGGTACCTGAAATAAGCCTACTCGTAGGAAGTAAAAATCGTTAAAAAAAATAAATGGATAAATTAATTAATAAAAAATTGATTTGTTACTGAAACTTTCTAAGTTTCGCAATCTTGAATAGCAGCTAGGTAATTACTCTGTACTTCTAAAAGTCATAATTTTTCAAGCATTCTAGTTTACCTTTTAAGATTTTACATCATTCTCAGATTAAACACTATTTCCACTTCATGGATTGTCATAAGCATTTGTATAGGTATTTTTCGTAGCAGTTACTGCGATGCTATACTAATTAAGATGTGAGCTTTCTTGCTCTCGGTGACCATATTTTTGGAAAAAGAAAAGACGATAATAAGTTTTGAATAAAAAATTACTTTCTTAATAATGTGTGATTTCCGTTAATAGAAACTACAGATCAAATTGGAGTATTTTCTTAAAACTTTGATTTGTCAAGAAATAGAAATTTTTGCAATGGTTTTGAGTGTATTTATTCTTGGACGGTTTTATGATGAAAAAATGTCATGGTCGAACTTTACTTTAGCTGTAATGCAGTGCTGGACCGTCAATTTTTCCGAGCAGATGAATATCGAGAACCTGTTCCCTTGATCTATCTTTCTTCAAGTTTTTATATCGAGTTTCAAAGACAAAAACCCTCAGAAATAAGGTGCAATTGTCCTCCCCCCACCCAAGAAAATGCCAACCGTAGTAAGGGCCCCGAGCTTTCTCCTCCTTATATCCGTCACTGCTACTATAATGGTGAGGGGGAAATAAATAACGTATTTTTTTCTGTTAAACTTTGAAAGATAGTATTAAAAAAAAATCTTTGAAGGTCTTAACAGAATTTCAAATTTTTATGTCAAAATAGTAATAATAATAATTATTATTATTATAAAGAAATTTTCAATGAATTTTACCATAAAAAACAATTTTTGTGTGACGATTTGAGCATTGGTCCTTTAACCAAATTAAAATGAGTCATGCGACTAATCTAACCTTCAACCAAGCATTTATACTAAGGCTACTATATAGTCTTATATAGTAGCTCTAATGAAGACGTTTGAGATTTCCTTACGTCAGGCCGTGGTCGGAGTGAGATCACTAAGCAATCTTCTTGATTGCTGAGAGAGAAAAAAAAAAGCTGTCCTCTTTCCACATTGTATACGTCAAAACGAGTGTGAACAACGTGCATTGCAATGCATAACAAAGCGATGACTTGACGACTGATCTGTTTCCTTTCGTCCCAGGTATCAATGTCGGTGTAACGCTGGCTACAGAGGCGATGGTCAGACTTGCACTCGAGCCGATGATGTGGGTTGCGATCGTGTCAACATATGCTCTCCCCATGCATTGTGTACCAGAGATGAATTTGTGGGGAGATACGTCTGCCGTTGTAATGAGGTAAGGTATGTTTTAATAAGTTTTTATCTGACTTTTAAAATAGATTGACAGATTTTCTGATCTTTTATTATTGATGTAAATAAAATCTTCTCTTACCACTGGGCAAGACGACCGGCAATTGCTCGGATATTGAGATAGTTTGACAGAATCGGCATTAAAATTTTATTGTTCGTTCTTGTTACAATGTTTTGCAACATTTTTCCTGAAAAAAAAATCCCATTGCTATAACCAATTAATATATGCAGCCAGTTTAATGACATTTGAAGCAGTGAGAAGCAAAGGAATGTAAGTGGCAAAATTAAAAATTTGGAGATAACCAGTACAAATAGTAGGGGAGCCTCTCCTCTGTCTTGAGACATGACTTAGAATTAGTAGCCCTGGTAGGTGCTGCTGTATAGCATGATTTATAAAAAACATTTAATGGAGCCTACCTAGAATGCTATCTTTAAACGCATTTTACTCAAAACTTGAAAATGTCCACTTACATCCCTTTGCGTTTCATTGCCTGATTTGGTCCTTTCAAGTCAAATAGAACTTAAGTTAATTTTTAAATTCAGATTGTTTTGTTTTTGATTGCATCTGATTTTTATTTTCGATCATCCATTTTATTCCAGGGGTATGAAGGGGACGGCCAGACGTGCACACCTGTTGACGAATGCAGTACAGCTGACAACTGTGACCCCAACGCACAGTGCCTGTACGACTCAGGCAGCCAGAGGTATCGTTGTCAGTGCTTGGCTGGGTTCAGAGGCACCGGAAGAATTGGTGGATGCAGTCCAGATCTTGATGCTTCATGTAATGTACGCAACACTTGCCACGAACAGGCTGTTTGTGCTTATGATTCGGTAGATTTGCGATACCGGTGTCAGTGTAACCCGGGATACAACGGCGATGGTTACAGGTGCGAAAAGGCTGAGATTCCCTGCAACGTCATAAACAGTTGTCATGTGAGAGCTGAATGTGTTTATGATTCAGGTTCTAGAGGATACAGGTAATTGATATTCATAACTAAAATGATATAGTTGCTTCTTCTTTTAATGAGGTCACTGCCATATGTTCATAAACACTGGAAAATCCTTAACATGTATGAAAAGTTGCAAAAAAGAAACGTAATTTTTATCTTGTTTGCCATTTACAACTTTCTCAAAAATTTCATCGTCCACCCGATTCAGACCTAGCTTATATACTAGGTGATCCGCAAGTAGTTGACCAAAAAAACAAGAATAAGCAAGTTACATATTCTGTATCTGATTGCTAAAACGAATTTCTAGCATTCCATGAAATGCTCCATTTTATTTATAGAACTTACTAAAGTTGTGTACGTGCGTGTGGGGGGGGGGGACGTGATCCCCAACCCATCTATGGATCCGCTCCTGGAACTGACCTGATGACATGACAATTAACCTTAGTTGTGGAAGTGTTCTGGATGCTCCCAGAGATGAAGCTTACTTCTTTTCACTTAGCTACGCGTCAGGATTGTCTTTTCTAACACCTGTTTTAAATCGTTGTCTATAGAACGCACTTTTGGCCTCTCTGGCCCCAAATGACGAAATGGATGATCTCCATCTATTCCATTCCCTTGGACGCATGCGGCACCAATCAGAAAGAGCATACTGGCAAGCAAGGGAACTTATGAACAAATACTGTACTTTTAATTTGTTTGTTCTTTAGTTGATTTTAATACTTGTATTTATTTGCAGGGTTCCCTTGAACTACGGGGTCTTGAAAACCCATATCGAGTTAACAGTAGGAATAAGGTCAGGTCCTCTAAATGTGAAAAAATCAGTTTCTCATCAAAATTTATGCGCACCAGTTTCAATTTGTTTTTTCTACACCAGGTGGGGCAATGAATAAACAATTCGGCTACAAGTGAATCGGAATGGCAAAACCTATTTCTTACCCTTCTGGCAACGCAAAAAAAAATTTAAATTTTGTATCACGTGATATAGTCCAGTCAATGAGTGCTCAAAACAAAGGTGTAGCGTGTCGGATCGTTAAAAAAGTAGATCCGCGGATACGGTACGGATCCGGATCCGGATCATTAGTGTCAAGATCCGCGGATATGGATACGAATCTCATTTTTTTTTACCCAATTAAAACATCCAAGCGTAAAATTTGTTACGGAAGGTATTCCCGTCAGGATAATGGCAGTTTCTTCAAAAAATGTCGACCTGCAGCAAAAATATAATCAACACTATGATTTACTCTTTAAAGAAATCTCCGTTAAAATTGAGGCGGAGTTGGAAGGAATGGGCCAGCGCTGCATTAATGCTTAGATGGAATGTGAAAAATTATTTCTAGCTTACTCGGTAGATGTAGGATACAGGAGCAAGAGTGTAAAGCTGCTACTGGACAGACTAGAAATAATTTTTCGCATTTTATTTTCAGTATAAATGCAGCGCTGACCCATTCCACTGAACTTACTCCGACCGACGAAATACAGAGCCGGGAACACCTTTACAAACAGTAAATAGAGATTTAGTCTCACCTTTTTTTAAAGGATGCCGAGAAAAAGAAAAATGAAGAATAACAGAAACCCCAAATCAATAACAAAAACTGATATTAAATTAAAAATTAAAAAAACAAAACGTCCAAAAGAGCCGACCTTAGATTAAGATGAATTTTGCGGGTCAGAACACACATTGTTAACAAATATGAACTGACAGCAGGTAAAAATTTTTAAATCATTGAGCTTTTTCTCCCTATCTTCCGACTGTGAAATCGCTACTAATCACGCGTATAAAGGCTTAGAATTGCATTTCAAATTTACTTAACAAGAATATAGCTCCTACTGTATATAAGTTGGAAGTTTCAAATAAATATCAAACGCAGAAAACTTCGTTCTTTCAATTAGGGCCAACATTTTTAACGTACGGGTAAATTTTTACCACCATAATCGTGGAAAACGTTAAGTCGTTTTTTAATTAATATCTCCGGTAATTAAAGTTCTACAAAAAACGAGGCTAAGCTAAGAATACTTCTGATCAAGTCACCTTTTGAATTAAAAATGAATCATCAAAATCGGTTCATTTGTTTAGGAGCTACGATGCCACAAAAAGACACACTGATACAGACTTTTAAAACATATTTCACCTTCCTTTTTGCAACGAGGGGGGGGGGGAAATACGAATTGGCATCTAAAATGATACC